>NC_071285.1:10997363-11240277 GCF_943735745.2 Anopheles bellator | reverse complement strand
GCGGGGCGTGCGAAGAAGTTTCAGCTACTCATTGATACCGCTTATGCTCGTTATGATGATGAATGAATCCGGCGCAAAAGAGGTCTCCCGGCGGCCACAGGTACGCTGCCGGGATCGAACGGAACGGGTGTGCACCGATCGGTACGGGGAGATCACATAATAAGATGCCGGAGTTCGGAGAAGCGTCGAAGCCAGAGTCGAACAGTTGGCCGATTGCAATTGGCACCGGAAGCGCGCGCGTTGGGGATTTGCTACGACCGACATCGATTTACTCCGGGACCTTGGTGACGGGAAGAAAGCAAAGTCGGCAGAGCTGGTAGTCTAGTCGATGTAACGGAGAAAACCCCGATTGGTCCCTATAATTAAACGAGCTCTAATTAACGCCGTAGCAACACTACATCCATTGGTGCATCGCCAGGGCCCATCCTGTGCATTGTGGGCCCTTGTACGCAAATTAAAACCAGCCCAACCAGTCCATCCAGGCCGTCCCGGTTGGATGGAGAAAGTTTCCATTCAACATCAAATGTCCGGTGGCCGCGGGCAGCTCAAACAGCAGCCGTCTTAATTTGAGCAATTTCGTCGAAAAGCAATATCTTGCAGGTACACTACCCGGAACCGGAGGGCCATAACGGAGAGCTGGGCGGGGGACATTCCGCTCCGATCCTGGCCTGCTCCGGGACGCCGAAGTTTTGTTCGCAAAGCGCTTGCAGCCAAACGAGGACGATGGTGCAAACTTTGCTCATCATTCTAATCGAAAGTTGGTCCTCTGGCCGACCGGCCGTCCTGTCGGGTGGCCACGAGCACCGGATCACCCCGGAAGGGTGGCGGCACCTTCGCCCCTTTTTTTGCTGGCCGTTGTTTGCGAAACCGGAAATTATGGCCAACGATTCGTTCCCAGCGATGCAACACGTTCCCTAATCCGCCGGGTCCGATCCGAACAGGGCACGGCCGAATGTGATGACAGTTTTTCACCCGGTTAAAGGTGAGGAGTCCCAACGGAAAAGATCCTTTCCGAGAGAGCGAGAGAGAGAGAGAGCACGGTAAATAATCGTGGAAACCGGTCCCACCGGACAAGGCGTGCGAGTGTATTCTAAATCTTAACGCACCGACGGGGCTCGGGTCGTGTAAAGAAAAATTAATAGTGGGGCCGAAAAAAGGATGAGGCTTATTTACATCTCGGCCCAGCTGCTAATGGAGTTCCCGGAGACCATCGCGGGCGTGTCGCGGGCTGGCTACTGGGCCCCCCCTCCTGGGGGTATCACATCAATCATCTGCCCCGAAACTGCCGGATCCGGAGCGGATTTGCGAAACTCCGGTCTCGGCCTCCGGACGGAAGCGGCGCTCCCGTGCTGGTTCCGGCCAGCGGCCAGTGGGTAAAAACGTCCTCACTGCCACTCGGGGGAATCGTTATCCTGTCCGTTTGACCGGTGAGTCCTGGCCGCGTCCAGAGCGCGTCCCGTGCGCTCGTTACATCTCGGCACAAATCGGCATTGGAATTGCAAATGGTTGTGCTACACCATTTTTTTTTCAGTGCTTCTGTGTCTGCTGGTGTTCCCCATCCGTTTGTGACCGGGTCGTCGTCGTCGTCAGAGTTGGCAACATTTATTTACCGCGGGGAGATTCGAGGAGTTGAAAATGCGCATTTTTTATGACCCCCGCCCGGTGCACTGTGGTGCATCGGGCGGGGTCCAGTGGCCGCCCACCGCCGGAAGCACGACTCCACGTCCCGCGTCGACGGTCACTTCCGGTGCGGATGGTGGTGGGCGGAATTTATTACCCGACGCGGCGACGCCCGCGCTGCTGTCCCCGGTGGCCATTCTAACCCGGGCCCGGCGCTCGGAGATGGTTGCAGCATAAATCTTGCAGTAACTGAAATCGACGGTCAATGCTGCCCGGGTGGCACCGGCGGCCACTACTTGTGCAAGTGATCCGATCCGATAGCGATCGTAAACCTGGCCATTCGGAAGTGCATTCGGCTGTAGTGGCAGTTTTCGCGCCCCTCGGTTCTCGGCTCAGTGCTTCTTATCCTTGGTCGATAAGATACGGGTGCGATAGCGACCGATGGGTCTTGGGCGCTTCTTTATTGATTTTATTAAAGAGCGTGAAATGGGAAGCGTTTCGTTGAACTCTTGCGGCAGGCGAGGTTCCGATTCCGTTAATCCGCAATACATACGATCTGCAACTTACGGAAAGACCCCACAGTACTTTTTATTCCCTTTGGCATGTCTGTAGATTTTTTCTGTTGGAAAATGTATTCGGGTTTTTCCTTTAAAGGATCAAGAAATGCCACGATAATCTGCAACAATTGGGATGTGAGCTATCGTTCACTGATAATAAAACCATAAAAGTTGGTGGTAACGTGTTATAAGAAATGGCCAAAAACTCTGCCTTCCAAAAGGTTTTTACAATTGTTTATAAGCCAAGAGTTTGTGTAAAAAGCAGTAACTGCTGCGCCGTATCCCGTTAACGACTTGGCTAATAAAGGCCCACAGCGCCATTATCGCATCCCTTTGATTTATGACGAGCCAATACCAAGAAAAACACGACTATATTATAAGGCTCATAAGAAAGCTGAACCATATTCTTGCCCGACCCGAAAGCATCGTACGTGGAATTTCTTAATCTCCCACGAAACAATCGGCATCCATCACCCGGAGCATCAATCAAGCATCAATCACAGGCGACGACGGCGCCGGAAGCACTCCCATCAGTCATCGGAGGTCATCGCGCGTGCGTCAACCTGTTGTTGAAATTTTCAATTTGAAGAAAAACCATTGTTTCAACTGCGCCAGAGCCGACTGACAGATTGTAAAATGGAACCGCCGCAAAGGAACACCATAAAAGCCCCAGCCCATCGCATATGCTGCGGTTGGACGGATGCTACGGAGGGCGTATATTTTATTTCACTTTCCGCGGTACGCCCGTTCAAGACGGCACAATGGCCAGAGCCCAACACAACAAGAGCCCTTAAGTCACCCGATCGACCGGCCTGGAGTTGGCCCGGACGCGATCGAACCTCGGAAGCGCAACGGACAATTGCGCGATGCAACATAGCGAGTTTATGTGCCGTACGTGATCGAAATAAATTTATCCATGTCCAGGCAGCGGCACCGGTGGTGGCGGTAGCATCGGCAGCATAATGTGGCCGTTACCCGGTACGGGGTTTTTAAAATATTTCCACTTTTATGCATTCAGCCACACAACAGACCAAAAAACCACGCGCACACGGGAGAGCGGGATTTGCGGGGCGCAGCATCACCACCAGCACTACCGAAATGCAAATGATATGCCGCGAAGAATGTGCATGTGGGGCCCGGGGGGGTGGTTGGTGAAAAAACCCGGCTAGTACCTCGTAAACCGGGAACCCCCCCCCGCAAAGGGGTGGCTCAATTCGCGAGGAACGCGTTCGCCCCCGGGCAGGTCACGGAAACGATTTTCACCATTTCTTGTTGCCGTCTCCGTGACCCCTTTGGTTTTTTTCCCGGGCCGAACGATGGAGATCGGTGGCAAATAAAATTTCAAACGAAACCACCCCAAACTCATCTCCGAGCGGGAGATAAATCCGGAAAATGGAAAACTCATTTCGTGGTTGCGTGGAAACAAAGCGCCAAGGTATTTACGCACATTGTTGGTGCGTGTCTTTGTGACGGCAGAAGACGCCGGCTGAAGACCACGGACACTTCTCATCAATAATTGATCCTCTTGTCGGCCTGTCTTCGGTGCCGGTCCACGATGTGCGAAATTATCTAGCAACGCATAAAAATTACGAGAAAGCGATAAAAGTTTACCTTTCACGTGCCGTGCCGTCCGAAGGACGCATGCGAATGGAGGGGGAAAGCGGGTCATAAAGCCGGGACCTAAGCGGGGGGTCCTTTGGCTTTGGCTTCGGATGCACCCGCGTGGTTCCGCGCAGAATACAAGAAAGGACCCGCGCCAGTAACGAGAGTCGTTTTTATAGAGGATGATAAATTTTATTGACAAACTCGACCGCATCCGACCACGAGCGACACGATGAAAGATGTGTGTTTGGGGCCACGGAAAAGGGTCCTTCTTTGCGTGGACCACTTTCACCTTCACTTCTTTCTTATGCGGATAACGAAGGCAGGCATCGCTTACTTGACCGCAGAACCGCTTCCAGTGGCACGCGTTTCGAGATAGCGGACCTCGTTCCGAGTCACCCACAGTCTGATCCATAAGATCAGGCTATTTCCGTCGGATCTACCGGGATACGATTCAATTTCTTACCCAGCCCAGCTCAGCGACCTTATGCAGCACCCGGCGAGGAGCCTTTGTTCGTCCGACAGAATCGCCGTATCTGAGTTCTTCATAAGTGCCACTGCGCACAACTATAGGAGCACAGCACTATTCCATTCTATTCTGTTTTTGTCTAAATGACACAGAAGTGCCCCCGTCTGCTATTCTTTGTTCTAAATCATTTTCTTTGAGCGGTGCCGAAGAACAATCGAAGCACGCGTTGAAGGGCGGGCTTCGTGAAAGATTTCACCGTAGCCCAGGATGTGCCGGTTTTTTGACGGCTTTTCCCCCCAAGTAGCCCAGTGTGCTTCTCCGTGCTGGTGCGCCGGTGGTCACGCTATTTACACGATAGTACAGACCGTTCCGAATGTAGTGCCATCATTATTTTTGTGTTCACTGTTTGCTTACAATCCCACCAACAAGACATCGCCGGCAAGAGGAGTCGTCGTCGTGCGGAATAGACAACGGAATCCTTTAAGACACTGCAGAATCTCGTTCTAAAACCCCGAAGAATATCGGCATGTCTCTTAATCCGTCCTCGCCCGCACCAAGTCGGGGACACCGTCCGTCCTCTATCCGGGCATCTCGAGGACCGGTTCTTGCGATCTGAAGATATTTACATGTGCACTTTGTCTTTGTCGGACGTGAAGCAGTATTTTGCAGGCCACCGGCGTTCGCTCGCTCTCGGGCTGCACCCGAAAAACCTGGCCATCCTCGGGGACTCCTCGGGGTGGGTGCAGCATAAACCCGAAACTTACTGGCAACAAATGACCACCGGCTGGTCCCGGTCCCCGGGAGCGACAAGGACAATGCGGCGGGCAGTGCTTTTTCAGTTCCATATCGAATCCATTTATTATGTTAGTGAGCAGGGTCCCGGAACAGAGAGAGAATGGCCGGGCCTTGGCGTTGATGTTTTGTTGTACCTTTTCACCATCCGGCCCGGCGCTACTTGCCGAAGGCGCTTGCCTTCCGGCGGAGCATATTACACCACAACCGATATCGGTGTGGCAGTACGATATGCAAATTGATTGTTTTTATTTTATTGCGCACCCACCACACCTTATCTGCTTTCGATTTTCCGGGTTCCAGCTCGGCTTCGCTGTGGCTTCCGGGTGCCAAATCCAGTGGCAAGCGCACCGGAAAAATGGCGCGTTTCACCCTTTTTACCGCGCCGAAGATTGATTTCCATAAAGTCGGTTGCATATGTTGGTCGTCGTTGCCGGGTTTTCCACGAATCCCTCCCCGCGGTGGTGCTGGGGTGTGAAAGAACATTTACATAACACTGTCAGCAAAAACGCCAGAAAGATTGATGCTCATAGTAATACGAAGGCCACAGGTATACCCATTGCTAGCGAAGCTGCAGGGAAGTTGAGGTTTTTTTTCAGCCCGAGGTAATCTTAATTATGGGAGCTGTAATCTTCATGTTAATCTGTATTGCCCATTTAAATTCAATTCACAATTTAAACTGCTGTGATGAGGTTAGGACCAGCATGTGGATCTCCATTTCAATGACCCGGTTTGAATTGGTAGCGTTGTTTTTTGGCCAAATGTTGCCATGACGACACGTTGCAGGGACACAGAGAAGAACGATTCACTACTTCAACTGTTATTAGTTTTTAATTGAAATACTGCAGTACATTAGTTTACGATGAACTATTCCTTTAAACAATTCTGGCGTTTATTTACTATCAAAATAAACCGTTGGAAACCACTTCAACAGCAAATCAGGAAACTCCCCGACAAAATGTTTAATTTCTCTGCGATCGCAGTTCACTTGAATTTACGTTCGTATCTTCGTCTAGTTGGCATGGAAAAAGATTTACAATACGCTCTAGCTGGCAGTTCGGGATTTTTTACTTGTCAAGTTTAACTGAGTGTTGTGCTTTCAGCGTTGAATTTCCATCAAAGAAAGGCTCACGTTCTGTGGAATAAGCTCGGGTTGTGAAAGGTTCACCGCGCAGTAACTAACAAAAGCGCCCGTCTGAAATGGCGCCGCGTTTTACGTTGTCGAAGGTCATAAAAATACCTTGCCCGTGGTTCCCGAAAAGAGTGTTGTAAAACGAGCTTCCCCGGTGACTGCCGACCTTGCTCGTGGTGGTGATAGTGGCAAAGGTGATAGTGGTGCACCGGAAGTGTGTCTCATTCGCAGTGCGCGCAGCGAGCCACAATCGTCGTCGTCCTGCAGGACCCGTACTGTCCGGTGTAGCAGCAGTACCAGATAGGGACGAGCATAATAAAAACAAACACCATCGAAGAAGGTCATAGCGACACCGGTGCCGGCGGTGAGTGAGATTGATTCTGAATTTTGACACAGTTTATGATTCGTGTGCACTTTCCTCCATTTTACAGCGACGAACGGTGTTCCTGAGCTGGTTGGTCCCGGACAGGGGCAACACATAAAGCGCCGGGGAACAGGTGCCGACCCGGGAGTGAGGGTAGTGAAGAAGTTGGAAAGAATAGTAAATGTGCATCATTCCTTTGCATACTTTCAGGCGCAGCCGGAACCGGAGCAGTAAATCTTACTATTGACACTGGCGGAATGTATAGTACTCCGGGCGAGCAGCAGCTGGGTCAGGAGGTAGGTAGGAAGACCGCAACGGGCCACGTCGCCATTCCCGGGGGCGACAGGTTGCCGCGGGGCTTCCTTTTCGAAGCCCTACGGCTGCTTCCCAGCAAAAAACGTGGGGAACGCGCAACCTTTTGGAGCCAGCGCGATAAGAGTGGGAAATTTGTTAAGTTTATGAGTGTCACTCCCGTCCACCCGGCCAACGCCGCCGTCAACATGGCGGCTTTGTCGCCCGCGCTTCAGCGTTTTTAATGCTCTCAATTTACTGCGCACCCGCACCCGTTTTACGGCGTTTTTCCTGGATTTTTCATTCATGGCCACCCGCCGTTCGGCCACACATTTTCCGTTGCTCTCCTCCGATGGCCAACGTTATGAGGTTAGTGTTTGCCTTTTTTTACCTCCCTCGGACTCTCGCTCTTCGGTGCTGCCGGAGACAGTGCCAATGAAACATCCATCTTTAATACCGAGCGGCGGTTTTTTGCCACTCGCGTGCGTTACTCTGTCAACTAGCGGTCCACGGGAATCGTTACGCTCGTTGCGGCGTCGATTCACCGGGCAACCGGACCGGGTTTTTGTGCTCTCCTCCCAGCGTAGAGCATAATATGATTATTACCACCCTGCCGCCACCCCGTATGCAAAAAAGGTTGCCAATTCAGCACAAACCGAGAGAGAGATAGAGAGAGAAGGAGAGAGAGAGAGAGAGAGAGAGAGGGCGCCGAAAAAAACTCGAAAACGTTGTGGAAAGTTGCGGAAAAAGCCCGTGTGCCTCGCCAACTGCAGACCCAGCGAGCAGTCAGTGGCAAATAATGATTCGGTTGCCTCGGTTGTCTGTTGCGCTGTAAATAAAAGCAATAAACGTTCATAATTTCGCAGGCACTTCTAGTTGAAAGGGGACCGTCGGGTCCGACGGACACCAACCCGGCCGGGAGTTATTAGTCCGGGCGACGTCCTTTTGGTACTTTTTTGCTGTCACAACGCGGGAGCTGCCAAATTTTCGGTGAACGCGACTCTCGGGGCCTGCCCCGGAGTGGGTTGCTGGGACCACAAGGACACACGCGACTTTGCATATGGCATATGGTTCCATTCTCATTGTGGAAAGCTCCCGGCAGCTCCCGGGAAACGTGCCGTCGGGGGCGTCCCGTAATCCTGACCGCTAGCTGCTGTGGGAACCTGTCTGTTGGTCGTGTATTGTAAATGCTTCTAAATTTTCGATCAAACGGCTGGTTTACTGAGCTTGTAACGGTGCGCGTAAATGGGCAATAAATTATGTATCGTTTCAAACACTAGCCCCTGCGGCCGGGTCGGTTGACGACTCGTGTAGAGAATGATTTTGTTGATTTTCCTAGAACAGAGCCGCACCACGTTAGGCTTTCCGAGAAAGGGGTTTACGGAGGTTCTCTAATAACGTGTAGGGAAACAATGAGCTAACTATTCGATAATTTGGGAGCGTGATTAGTTTCGTACACTTCACAGGCCAACAAGGACATAATTGAGTATTTTAGTACAAGTGAATTAATCAATAAGTTGAACAGCAATTAATGTGAAATTCAAAGCTATAGCCAAACAGGTTCAACGAAACAACTCTCCCCGTGGAGGTGTCAGTAATTTATTATCCGGAAAATGTCCGGTCGACACTCAGTAAGTACTAAATCATCAGGATCATGGTCGAACGAACTGACCGGCTGAACGCACCAAGTGGACCCTATCGTTATCGTCGTGTAACGCCCGGAGGCTGTAGCTTAAAAACTTTGACATGTGGTACCTTGTTTTAATGAAGGTTATTGACTAGCTCCGGGGAATGGAATGTCGGGATCGGGAAAACTTTATCGTTTCCCAATAGGCCGGGGCCGGGCCTCACTTTGATGTGCGCACTGCGAAAAGAGTCACTAATTGTGTCCTGTCACAGTTATTCATTGGGCCACAGGAGAGAGAGAAGGGGTGGAGTCTGGCGTAGCGCTGGCGTTATAAAACTTAGCGCCCCGTTAAGTTGTGCTGGCCACAAGTCGGCTGGAACACAAGCGTTCGTTAGCCGGCAGTTCCGCCGATGGAAACAAAAACTTTTCCCAGGTTCCCGGCCACGACGCCTGGAGTAGTAGGATAAAGCACTCAACGGAGAGACAGAGAGAGCAAGAGTTGGCAGAAAAAAAGAAAGTTTGTCTTGCGAGGACCAACGCATCGTTGTTCACACTCATCCTGCCACACGGGGCCTATTCGAAGGCCAAAGTTTTGGCTTTGAGTCGGGCAACACAGCAATGGCAACTTGCATGAAGTCGAGTGAGTCGTTTAGACACTATCGTGAGCTAGTTGAGTGTGGCAGAAATGAACTCCCCCGGTTCTCCAATTCGCAGGTTGATGGTTTCCGGGAGCAGACACATTGTCCCGCAGTGGAGCCCGGGTAATGTTGGGTTCACTTACGAGTAGGGACCAACCAGTGAGAACTATTGCCATCTGATTGTGGAGATCATTTTCGGGCTCGTCATCCGCCGTCTACGGCTCAAAGCACAACCGGAAGTCGACTGTTGATGATGTCTGCTGGCGTGAAACAGGAAGTGAACGTGGGTGCGAACCGCTCGGTGTCCGATTTCTTTAAAGACCGAGATGGGTATGCCTCGTAGCCGGGCAGACCTACTACTCCACATTCCTAGGCTCAATTCGGTTTGGTTAAGGGCTCTCGGGTCGGGTCGCGTGTGTCGTGAAAAACCTCGACACAAAATGCAAATAGCCACCCTTCGATGTAAACACAACAACCGAACCGGCCGGTATCGTCGGGGAAAGGGTTACCGGTCGGCAAACATCGGTCGAGAAACTCACCCACTTCACCCGAGCGAGGCTCCTCCGAGGATTGCGGGTTCGGTTGATGGTATGGTTGATTTTCCGATCCATTGGATTCAATTCGTTTTCGTCGGCTTACGTCGGCCGGCAGCAGCAGCTACGGCAAGCGACAGTTTACATTTTGTTCGGGTAGGTCACTCTCGAAGCAGGTCGAGAGCGAAAATAGGGTCTCCGACCGTACTCGGGACCCTTTCTGCCGGAAGTGTACTCCATGCCAATAGGAGGAGCCGGACAAAAAACGGGGAAAACAAACTCCGGACCGGGCGTGGGAAAGATTCTTCGGTCAAGTGTCCACACAAGCACACAAACTCGCACACGGCACGTCCTTTGGCAAATATTTGACATTCACACAGCCACACACCGGGAAGAATGCGCTCGAGGGAAATTCTTTCTCGGTCCTTTCGGACCACCGGAGCCGGAGGACCACCGGCGACAGTGAGGACACGGTAAATGTAGCGCGCCGGGAAACTGTACGGCAGAGTGAGCGTAATTAGCGCAAGTTTGCTTTCTATTTAACATATTTGAATACCACACCAGAAAGATTGCCCGGTACATTCCCCGTGGTGAGTAGTCTGGCACGAGAGAGACGGCACGGAACATTCCCCATGAGCGTTTTTTTTTTTCGAGCGGATAATTAGTTACGAATTGGACGTATCTTCTGGCAGCGGTTGCAATTCGGATACGGTACCTTATCGTAAGGCCATTAACTCGTTTCAATTAGTGACAGTTTGGTTCGTCAAATATCCGGGGAAAGAAACCACAAGCTGGCGGCACGGACAGGGTTGAACTACACCGATCAATAAGTCCTCAACTGGCGGTTCGATTCCTTTCGGCAGCTAACATTTGATTGAGACAGTAGAAGGTTTGCTGCTGAGTTTGTCGAGGTGCTGTGTCGTGAAAAGCGATTTGTCATCAAACCAAAGCCATGGCCACGGCCATGTTTCGGGTGTTTCGCTTCACCTCCTGTAATGTGGCGGGGCACGCTTGAAACACGAAACGATCGAGTCGCCTGCTATCTGGTCGTGTTTCGATAGCCGTCAGCGACCGAAGTCCCAAATTAAGCGACTGACAGGCGAGCTTCATCAAAAGTGTCAAAATTAATTGGTACCGTTTGGCGACTACTACTTTCGCCTTTGCGCCGAGGACGGAGCGCAGGAGTTCGCTGTCCACACCCCGATGGCCACCTCCGCTGACATCCGCCCGGTTGTTTTTAAAATTGAAAATCAATTCAGTTGAGCGGAAATGACTGTTTCAAGCCGGCTGCTGCAGGACACCGGCTTGACGTGTTAATTCTCCGATTTGGGCGAACGAGTTTTTATTTGACTTCCGTTCGGGACCGTGGGATGTGGGAGGGCCGTGCAAATTCATTGCATCGACCCATTGCGACCACGTTATCTGGCCGTGCCTCGATGGCGGCCCCGACGTCAGCGCTGCGAATGCGGATTTGATAATTAAATGAGCACGCACAAAGAACGCAAGGGTGAAAATGGGTACGAGAGACTCGGAACGTTAAGCCCACCAGGGGGGAGGGGTGATGGCCAATGTTGTGGGTGTGTGTTTGGGGTGGACGCGAAGGAGGCGGATTCGTTACAGCAGATGAAAAAGAAAATTGCGTCTCATTATCTAAAGTAATCAATCTCTGCTTTCATTCAATTTATGCTCGGATTTCGCTCGAGGCCACGCCGGGCCGTGCTGGGCTGGCAACATTATGCGCCGATATCGTACGGGGTGTAAGCCACTCGCTCGCTGTCCCCTCGCGTATTTTTATTTATATTATTTTCCTTCCAACCCCAAGGATGTGGCCCCTTTTCGGGTGCATTCGCCACGCGCTGGGCTCCGATCGGAGTGCCGGAGATGCGACCCGAAAATTGGCCAACCTTGCCGGCTGTCTGTGGATGGCTTGGGCCGCGGGTTGAATAAATAACAGCCGACACATTCCGACGTGTGGCGATTTGCCCGTTGCCATATTTTTGCAATTTCCAAATGATAACGCAAGACTTTCCGTCCGTAACTTTTTTTTCTTTCGCTTTGAACGTACGTTTTGAAGGGAAAATTATCGTCCTTTCCGCGGTGGGGGAAGTTTTCTTTTGATTTTCTGCCCACGGGTGCTCCTGTAATTTTGGTTTCGGCGCGTAGTGCACGGCAGCACGTAGCACGCGTCGGGCAATAAACTAGCGCAGAGTTTGAGGCACATGTGCGAATTGTGTTTCGGGTAATCGGTCTCGTTACACGCGTTTTTTTTGCGATGGAACATTTTCTTATCAAACGTTTCATGCAACTCGAAGCTCGAATGTGTATCTCATAAATTGTGCAACATTTATTTTCTTACTTTACATTTTTCTGGCTTCAACTTGTTACTGTTTTTGGCACAATTCATGTATTGCTATTCAGCTTCGCTGTAAACCTGTGAAGGACCCTTTGGTGCTACACTTATCTCACTTCAAACACCGTTCGAGTGTCGGAACCGCACACGGCAGACAATATTTTGATATTGGAAAGTAATACAAAACACAAAAAGGGAACTCAAGCGGCCACTGGGGTTGGCACGAGAGAGAACTCGAGCAAAACACTCGAGCGATACCGGAGAATGGTGGAGAAATTAAAAATTTATCACAACCAACCTTCGACCGAAGTGCCAAAGACCGGGCGGCTGCGAGGTGAATGGTGAAGTCAATTTGAAGCACGAGATGCTAGGAACCGGACCGGAGGCAGCACATAAAAAGGATGTGACACGTGCCAGGTGCCAGCGCACCCGCCGGTCGGTCGAGTTTTTGTTTTTATGCTCTCTCTCTCTCGGCATCTTTTTTTTTCACCGCCGTGCCCGGAAGGATGTAATAAAAAACCACGCCCGTCGATTGAACGTACATGTGTAATTTCCCCCGTTTGGCCGGTGGCCGGTGGTCCATTACCAACGGGTACTTTAGTGTCGGGCCCCGCGCGTCCCGCAATTACTTTGCCGGTTTGCCAATTGATGCCGGCGTTCGACGGTCAGCATAGAAATGCGACATAGTGTTGCTTGTTTTGCTGCTGGACGCGTCACCGGGCGCGAGTTGCAACGAATTGATGTGCGATCGACGGGTGGTCCGGGGCGCAAAAAAAGGAAAAACTGGAAAGAAAAGCGACGCGCCTTGCTACAAAGAGCAATTAAGGGTTAATTGAATAATTTGCATCTCCTGCGCACCATCGGAATAGTGCACCGAGTGCAGGGCCCGGCCGTTGGGCAAGCGTTAAAAGGGTCCATTTCCGTTCTCGGTGTGCTTTTGACCGAGTTCACCCTTTCCTTCCGGAAGAGGGTGGGGACCGGTGGTCGGTCGGCCACACGGTCGCCCCTAACGAACGGGTTGCAGAATGTGTTTGCTATTACTAGAATTTAAAAGTACCAATTAATTGTAATTGTTTCAGCTCTCGGTGCCGAGTTCTGCTGCTGATGGATGAAAGTTTTGCAAAGTTTCACCCACCGCAACCAACTCTACTGGGCAGCTAGCAATGTGTGTGTGTACTTGGGGGGATCCTTGCTCTGGGGGTCAGAACCGACCGAGCGATGGTGAAAATTGGCACTTTAGCAATGGAAAACATGGGAAAAAGACAGATTTCGTAAGTACACCACCGACCGACCGACCGACCGAAGCCCGGGAAGAAGCCAACCGGCGGCTGCGTGGGGCAAATGGGTTTCCCATTTTGTCTCCCGACCACAGACCCGCAGACGGCTGAAGTGGGTGAAAATTATCTACCATTTTCACGCCCTTTCTTTTGATTGTGTTGGCCATCATTACGAAAGTCTTTATACAGTCTTCTACTTTTGGCGCTGTTTGTGGTTGTCTAAGTTCAACCATAACACGATCGTAATCGGGCGAAGCTTGGTGAAAATGCCCCCACAACAGGTTGATTGGTTACCCATCAGACCTAATTGGAGCGCTAGGTGCATCTTGACGATATGACGAATGGGACTTTTGGAATGTTGTTGAGAAGAAGCAGAGGTTTCAGAATATTCTCCTCCGAATGCCGAGCTCAAAACGAATCCAACATCACGCCACAAGACGTCATTGTGCCTTTTCGGCTCCTTTGGAACCTCTACTAGATCCCCAAACATGAATAATGCCGGGCCGGGCTGGGGCCGACATTTTGTCATCGCACTTTTACTGCATTTCAGATTTCGGGCCGGGCTCACTGCACTTGTCATCGATCAACTCGAATCGGAAGGGGGTCCCGAAAATGTCGCGCTGTCGCTGTTTGACGGTGGCACCATAAAAAAAAACGGCCACGTCTTCTCGTTGTGGTCTGGAAATGGAAAACTCAGCGTTTCCCCCTAGGGGCCTGGAACGGAAAACCGGCGCTTCCGAATGCGCCCGGCGATGAGTGATGTTGTTACACGTAAGTCAATCTACTGACAACCGAGCCCGATCGGATCGCCGGCTGCTTCCCAGGCCCCGGGGGGAGGTATGCGTATCCTTACATTTTCACATCCTCAAGCCGCCTGGGCCGGCGGACTTTTCCCGCTCCGCTTTCTTTTCGTATTTTTATTTCTCCATATCGATAAACTCGTCGGAATCCTTTCACGATGCCGACGTCGTTTGCCCGGTCTTGGCGGTTGTCGTTGGTGGTTTACCATTTTTTTTATGCCCCGCTCGGAGGAAGGTGCCCCTGCCAGTGGCTTACATCGTCGTTCGGTGTAAAGTCGGCACAATAATGTAAAAAAAACGAAAGAGTGAAGAAGGAAAATGTCGCCCCGAAACCGATAGACGTACGCAAATATCGGCAAATGTCATTTTCCAACGTCACCGAGCGGATGATTGGGTTGTTTGCGTATTCCCCCGCTCGACCCCTTCCGGGACCCTCTTCCGGGGGGTGGGCGGAGGGCGCTGGGAGTTTATTGTGCGCGCCTCGTGCAAACATAATCTATTGGCGTGTATTTCCTTCCAGATGACTCCGACCGTCGACAGATGACAGGTTTGCAGCAGCAGCAGCAGCAGTGGGGAAAATATTGTGCTAAATGTTTATCGATCGACGTCCGCCGTAAACCCGTGCACGTGGACTGGCTCCCGGGGGGGGGGGCCACGGCCCCCGAGATGCACGGGCACGTCGGAACGTCTCATGCGCTTGGGGCCCTGTCATGAATATACTCTCGACGAAATGTCGCCCCGAAAGTGTCGTTATTAATGATGGTGCGAAGGGTGCTCGGTGCGAAAGCTTGCCGGGGCTTTCGGTCGTCCACGGAGCCCACGGAGCCCCACGGAGCCTTCTTAGAAACCGGAGGGATTACTTCGTCAACGGCGAAAAACGGGCTTCGCTCGGTTTGACGTTTTGTAGCAGGCACGCAACATTTAAATGACGCGCCCGGCCCGGGCCTCGGTGAACGAAGAGAGCCTTCGTGGAGCCCTCCAGAGGTTGGTCGGATCAATGGGCCAACGGCCTAGGTGCGCTTTTTGATGGGTTTTTGAGGGGTTAAAGTGAGCAGGCCCAACCGCAGGTCGCGCCACTGATCTGCAATTGCTGGAACGCATTAAACAGAGATTCATCAATCAAGAGCCGGCGTAACGGAAGCCGCTGACTTTTTGAATCTGGTTGCGGTTTTGGCGATTTATTCGATTCGGAAAGTGGTACGACTTAGTCGGCCACGGCCGGCTCGGTTGATGATGGGTAGCACCATACGAAACGTTTCTCAGCAGGAGTCATTTAAAACAGAGTGATTTCAGTTCATTTTAGTGCATGATAACAGAACCAAAGCGGTGTTTGTAGTTAATCGAACCACACTCGAACCGATTACATCGCTTGTCGACGATAAACTCCTGCCTATCCCAAATGAATCTATTGCACGAGGTTTATTGTAGGTTGTTGTAGAAATCTACAAAACGAGTTTAATTTAAATAACTCAAACCACAGTATAATAATAGTAATCAACCAATTAAAAAGCGCACCTAGGCCGCTCCAATAATAGTAAATAGATGACATCAGCATCAACCATTCGGAATGAAATGGCTGCCTTTGCAATGGCGCCGCGCAGTTCTTGACGGAAATGGCGTTTTATTGTCACTTAATTCAAACGGAACGTCTTGTTGTTCTAGGCAGACTGCCGAATGTCGAGATAAAGAGACCTTTACAGTTCGACCTGATTGATTTGATCAAAACACATAAAACCAATCCAGTTGTAGTATTACATATCTGATCTTTCAAGGAATGGGGATTGATCCCCGTTTTGAGATGCACTTGAGTAAATAACCCAATTCTTAGTTTTATTGGGATGCATATTTGGAGGACCGTTTTTCCTATCATGTGATTTCCTCCATGTGATACTTTGGACCCGATGTTTCAGTACGGACAGTGAGTGAGATGCCCTGTCCAACAGAAAATGATACATTTTTGGACCGTATGGAACCATAAATTGTTCCAACACCTGCCTAAAAGCCCGGGCCACCAAAGCAATGCAGTGACGACTATTTATATTCCGTCGTCCAAGACAGTATTTGCGGCACCTTCCGGCTCAACAGCCCAGTTAACGTATTTTAAAATGGGTTTGTGAATTCATCATTGCAGGCTTACATTAAATTGAAGTCTGAGCATAAATTATCCGTCGTGAAGGTGAGTCCGATCGGTTGAATGAATTGCGCTCAATAGATTGCCTTTTTTCCGGACAAACAGGCATAACAGCACACAATTGTGTTTATTAACTCCTTTTCAACATTTTGATAATATTTGCAGTGCCTGGGAAATTTGGTTAAAATTCTACGAACCACGGAATCGGCCACGGCCGGCCCGCACCAGAAATGTGAAGGAGCCTCACATCACCGGCGACGCATTTGATGCCGGCCGGCGAACAATACCAATGTTAGCGGCAAACATTAATATAAAATGCAACCATTTCCGCTGTCGCAATGGCAAGCAGAAAGCCCCGGAACCTCAGTAGGCACGGCAAACGGCACGTTTCACCTGCAAGCCTAGTACGGATTCGGATTCGCGAAGACGTGCAGCCCGGCGGTTGTTTTGCGCCGAAATTATGCATGACCGTGATCAAATTTGTATAAAGCGTCCCGCAGTGGCACCGTCGAAACATTAGACGAAACTCGATTCCGAGTGCCTTCCGGCCACCCAGTGTTCGTTCCCTGGAAAATGAATCATAAGAAAAATAATTATTAAACCCTGGCCCGGCCCCGCGGGCATTCATGTGTAAATTGTGAGCTTTTTCGGGGCACAAAATCACGCCGGTCGCCGCGCGGCTGCCCGTGACACCGAGTGACGGGTTTTGTGACCGTATGTGTGGGTGCATTTCCGCATTTCGTTCGGGGCGGGCGCTTTGCTGCAGCAGGACCTGGTGGTGCAGGTGAGCTGCCACTGGCAGCCGGTCCAGCCATTGACGTTTAATTTAAAATCCGCACGTTCTTCGCGTTCGACAGCGCGCGTTGCGCGAAGAAACGCGCCTTTGTGCGGCCACAGGACGAACAGAGAGAGAGTGAGTGAGAGAGAGAGAGAGAGAGTCGTGCGAAAGCGTTGCAATTCATTTGTAGTTCCTGGCCACGGCGCGCTTTCCCTGCTGCTGCTGGTGGTAATTTTTCTTCGACCTGTTCCCGGTCGCACATTTTTTGCACAACTCGCCCCAACTTTTGCCAACCCGGGGCACTTGTGTAGCAAAATGTGTATGTTTTGGTCCCCTCTCGCACCCCGCTGGTGGCCCACGGGAACCGTGGCCCCAGAGTGACATGGGGAAAATTGGGTTCCCACACAGCGTCAGGGAAAGGAACGAAAAAAAAAACCGGGAAAACTCACCGAACCGGAACAACACCGGTGGCGGACGTATCGGGGCGGGCCGATACGAAACACATGGCGAATGGCTAAATTTCATTTCGGTGCTCCATTTTTACTTAACTCATTTTGCACCGCCACCTCCACCGCCGCCGCCGCCACCGACGTTGGGCAAACGGGGGAAAAAACCCATCCATTAGGAGTTCGGCAACGCGTTGAGCGAGCGTTCTTACTCTATTTTCCCGTGCCAGCCCGGGATCTTGGTGCGGGGAGCTTTTTCCGGTTCCGGAAACAAACACACGGGCGGGCACGGGTGGGGGAGGGAAAGTGAAGTGGAAAAGTTGAGTTCAGTGGGAAAAAGCTACACCGTCACCGTGGGTGAGTGACGATCGGCGTTTCGGGCGGTTCTTTTTTTCCCCCGCATGGCCGTTGTTGCGTTTTTGTCCCTTTTTTTGTAAACACTCCTATTTGTTGCCCGGCCATTACTTGGGGCCGCTGCGTGTATGTCAATTTAAACGATTTTGCGCCGGCCGGCCGGGACGCGACACGGCACGGCACCGATAAGTGATGCTTTGAAATTTCATTTCGCCATTTTTCGCAACCGCGCGGACAAATGGGCAATATATTCGGGGATTCGGGCGCCTGTAGCCTTTATTTGGCCACCGTTCGGTGGCCACTTTTGCAATTACCTGGCGCGCTTTGGTGAAGCTTGGCGTTTGTTTTAATCCACAGCGGACACAGCATTTATTTTTATGCTGGCCTTTCCCTGGTGGGGTCAATCAATGCATCGAAATGTAATGGGGATGCATTCTGGTTCACGAGAATTCCAATTATTATACTTTTCCGCACCGTCCTTGTTTTCCAGCCTCACCTACCTTATTGACGGTAGCTTTTCATGCTATCCTTTCCAAACATTAAAACCAATTCCAGTCGACGTTCCGTTGTGTTTGATCAGCGAGATTTATTGGTTTTAAAAAAAGGTGGCCGCCAAACATTAGAACATTCCAATCTCGTCGCATTCCGAAGGGTTCCCTGTGTCTATGTGTATGTGTTCTGTGCGCTCTGTGTGGTGTGGTTGGGTTCGAATAATGAGAAAAAAAGGGCATCCTTTCCGTTTCACTAATATACGATTTTTGTTACCACTTTGAACTCGAAACAAACTGTTCCGCCCGTTCCGTTCGGACACGTACATTACACGTTGCACTAAGGACGAACTCCAAAATGAAACGGAACGGGGAATTCTATCGTGTTAAGCCTTACAAAGTAACACCAATATACCGGCGCTTCCTGGTTTATTACACACTTCTCAACGGTTGCGTTGCGCGTTTGAAGGCGCCCCATTGGGTTGGCTGCTTCCATTGTTGCTGCGAGTGGGAGTAAATAATGTCTTATCTGAGTAGTTCGTTTGCAACTTCTTTGGCGTCAACTATGGTATCTTTTCCCATGCTCTCTCGCTCTCTCTCTCTCTCTGACTCTGTGTCTCTCGCACCTGTTTCCGTTTGTTGTGTTTTATTCTTATGTTTGTTTTACTTGTTACCCTTAGCTTACTTACACTCGTACGTACTAAGCTTACTCGCCTATGCTTCTACTACACGCGGATCTGTGGTGATGGTTTTTGCTACAAAAAAATCATTCCTCATCCACCTATATCTCATTCCGGGTCCGGGGTCCGGGAGAGAATTACTGTTTCACTGCGGCTGCGGCGCTGCTCCCTTTCTCCATTCTTCTTTTCCGCACTGCAAAATGGTAGTTAGTTATTTCAACTGGTTCAGTTTTACATTTAAGTTCGTTCGGGTGGTGATGCATAGCGGCTGCTGCGTTCCCAGCTCCTGGTTCCTGGTGGCAGGTATTGTGTGTCTGTGTATGTTGGATGGTTCATAAAACGTTCATTTTCCCTCTCTCTCTCTCTCTCTCTCTCTCGCACACGTGCATACTCTTCCCAGTGGGTTTCCGTGTTTTTTAATCTGTCTCCTAACAATACTTGGTGGTTTTATCTGGTAATAATGGGTCAAATGAAAGCACGAACCGAGTGGATGAAGTTACCGCTAGCAAAACCTACGCTCCGCAGGAGGGCAGTTACATCGCCAGCGGCGGCGCCAGTTGCCGCAAGGATCCCGCCACTAAGCACAGTAGTAGGGTCAGCGCTGGCAGGACGAAGGCCAGCGTGCGGTCGCCGGTGGGCGCCGCGGCACTGAGCGCCCGGAAGTTGTTCCCGTAGGCGGTCGATCCGAGCGTCTGCTCCACGTCCTCGTTCGGCATGTCCGTGCTGAGGGTGTAGAACTGAAAAATATCGCTAACCTGCGGAAGGGAAGAGAAATGGTATGAGAGAACTCACTTCAGCTGCCTAGCTGCCCTAAAGGACCCCCTTCAGAGGATAAGGACTTAACGGGAATGCCCAGAGCATAACTTGAGGCTTGTCAACAACGGAAACATAACGAAGGAGATCATCGTGATAGGGAGTTCGCTTACGGTACTCAAATCAAAACGAATCGATGCATTTGGGAGACTTTGAAAGATGGCAAACATCGGTCCAACAGTCATCAAGGGATTGAGTTAGAGGATTGCCATTCTTGTTAAGCAGTAACGGACCGTTTTTCCTAAACTTAAACCCAAAAAAAAGGCTGCGCTGAAAGATGTTTTCGTACATTATTTTTCCGTACCGAAACCCAACCCCTCGGCGTGGGTAATGAAATTTAATGCCACACCCCTGGCCCAATTAAACTGGCCCCAAAACGGGCGCGTTGGGGCGCACTTTTTGCTGTCCCGCTCCCGATAAGCGAGTTCGATAATGGGCAACTCTTGCGAACGGTGGAAATTCGTTTTCTGACCGAGTTTCGCCCGAGAGCCCGGACCGTGCGTTCTACTATTTTTCCTTAATTATGTTTTTAAAATTTATCTGCTTTTGCCCCATCGTTGCCTGCGTTGTTGTTGTCGCTGCACCCGCATTGTTTCACTGTGCATACGTGTCCCGCAGCAACACAGAACCTCGTTAGTCCCGGACCGGACTCGAGTGCAATCAATTTTAATCAGCCTATCAGTTGGAAATTGTTGCAAAATCGAGCGAAACTGTCACCGGCACAGCGGGAACTGGATCGGAAAACTGGCCGGCGTTCCGCGTTTTTGCGGAGCACATTGAATCGCTAGGCCAACCAGTAGGAGGATGGGCCAGGGTTGGATTGTGTCGATAATTTACATTTTCGCTGAATGAGGTAATTAAAAAAGTTGTGTAAATTATTTCGAACCCACTTACAGTGGCCGCGGTGCGCGTGCGCCTGCGAGTGGTGCACGTGTTGCAACTGACGGCCCCGATGCCGTGTGGTTGGCATAATGTGCATTGCGATGCATTGCCAAAGTGATCTTCATTAACCGGGGGCTTCGCAGCATATTTTTCCCCCTGTCTGTTTGCTCTCTATTGCTTTCCGTGCCGCAAATAATGCAACACAAATGGGACGTTCTAAACAGAGGCGCGCTCGCAAAACATAATGAATCGCTTTTCGCGCGCGGCATATTTGCGATGTAATTAACTGATAGTTCCGGCACGGGGGCCGGCGTGTAAGCGCTTGTTCTAAATTAAGTGCTCTTCAGTGTGTCCTGTCCGGACCAGCGCGGGATTCAAAATCGGTTTGATGCCAAGCGCTGGAGCCGCCCGAGCGTAATAAGTCAATTTAGCGGATGCCCGAGCCCGCGCGATATTTTTCTGTGCCCAGCCTCACAGTGAAAATATTTACAATGCTTTCCAGCCCAGGCCGAAGGTCAACATTTGCGTGATGTAACGTACCTCGTTCCAGCCGTAGCGGTTCTTCGCCTGCACGATCGTCTCGTAGACCGAGTTCGGGTCCAGCCCCTTGATGGTGTACGTCATGATGTGCCGATAGGACTCCGATCGCGTCGACGGTGGGTTCAGGATGATGTCGTGCCATCTGCCCGGATGCTGATAAGACTCGTTCATCTGCGCATCAATCACGGTGCGGTGCGCATTCGCCGGTTCCGGCGGATGAAACGGAAAACACACAAAAAGAGCCAGTCAGTCAGTCGGCCGGAAGTCGGAACTCGGAGCGTCGGTGATTTGCATTCGGGAAGAGGGACGTAATCCGCGTCTGAGACGTGCCCCTATTGTGTCCTAAGTCGACTATTGTCCAAATTGGATTCGCCTGCTCGGCTGTGCTAAAAAGGACATTTTAATTATTTAAGCCCAACCCGGCGGTGGCAGCGATGGCGGCGGAAGTATAAATTTCAGCCAAAGCCCGTGCTTGGTGTGCGGGCAAAATATTACTTGTCAAATTGAATGCCGCGATGTTTATTCCAGCCCACGCCACTAGTTCTTCCTGCGGCACCGACGCGGCAAAGGCGGCGTAGCGAAAGTATCAATTATTACTCGAGCATAAACAACATCCTCCGTCGGGCTGCCCGGGTGGCAGCGTAAAATCTGCGCCGTTCGCGAGTAATAAATTTCTTTTGCACCACGCAAAGGGGCCCCGAGGTGGGCCCCATAAAAGTGCACCAGCCGCCATTGTGGGCGTGTAACGAGGATACTCGCGGCGGCGGTAGCGTATAAATTTGTAACAGAAGATAAGTTTTTGCGGCCACCGAGCGAGCGCGTTGAAGGTGAAGCTGAAGAAGCTCCGAGTCTCCGAGGCAGAGCTCCGGAAAGGGGAGCCACAAGACGCCGTGTCTTGCGCGTCTCGCTGACTTACCATTAGTTTTCTGTAGAGTAATCTTATTTCCTCTATCAGCGGGAATGATTCAATGCTCCACGTGAGGTTGTACATCTCCCGGTAGCGGCTGTACATCGGCGAGTGGAACTGGGCTGGCCCGGGGCGACCCGAGACCTCGATGTACTTCTTCGCACGTCCCAGCGAGTTCTCCGCCACGCAGCTGCCCGGAGAGATAGAGAGAGAGAGAGAGAGAGAAGAAATCATAAGAAGACGAACGGGAGAGTGTCATCGAGTCCCGCTGGCCCGCCAAACTCGGCATCAATCATGCTCGCCGCCATGCTGGACCTATGCTGGGCCCTTCCCACCCCATTATTACTCCGCAGTGACGTGCTGTGGGGCGCATTACCTGTAATTGCCGAAATCGGACGATCGAACGTTGCGGATCGAGAGGTAGTGCTTCTCGCCACGCGTGTCCATCGTCCGCCGATCGTTCGGGTGCAGCAGAAACGAGTCCTGGTACCACATCACCTGGAAAGACGAGAGGGTTCAAGTTGGTCAGTCAAGTTTCCGGGTGAACAGTGTGCGAGTGTGTGTGTGTGGCTCGAATTCGTTTAATTTCGAAATGGACCGAGCCGTGGAGCCAAGGAGCGAGGCGATGCTGTTCGCTTCTTTATTGCGGAGCGAGCGCGCGCCTTGATTGCGAAACTACCGGTTCCGGTGGCCGGTGTTCTGATAAACGTTTGACATCGTTGAATAAACCGTCGCCCCAGCCCCCGAAAAAAGAAGCGGAAAATGGAATGGAACCGATGGGCTAAAGAATGGATTCGTACTCGGATTGATTGCTTGGACGGCCGGATTTCGAGCCCCGGCATCCTGATAATCGAATTCGACGATAAACATTGCGCAGTTTGACTCTTGGTGGCGTATCGGTATCGGTAGGGCTTACTGGAGACCCCGGGAATAGCGGCGTAAAGTGCATGAGTAATGCAAGCTTTCAATGAACCATGATGGTGGCCACCGGGGGTTGAACAAATGAAACGGGCCGAAACGGGGCGTAGTCTCGCACCGGAATGTAACCCCGATGAGAAGAAAACTCCTGCCTCCCGGGCGGCCATCTTTTATTTGGTCGAGGTCGTACCAGGAGCAGGGAGAACTTTCGGTACGTTTAATCAACTGTGAAAACAAGTTGAAAGGCGGCCGATTTGGCGAGTATATTTTTATTTGCATTTGTGCGACAATAAGCGTCCGGGTAAGCGTGATGTAAAATGCCATCGTAAAAACACTTTACAAGGGGACAGTTCTTATGAATAATAGTTTGTCGAATGGCGCTTTGGGGGGCATGTCGATTGCGCCCCAAGAAGTGACCTTTTTTGGAGTCACCTGTTGGAGCGTTACTCAACTTCTTAAGGAGTTTTATTTATGTCAATTCCGATCTTTTTGGGGTCTTAGAAGCAGTCTTTAGCTACCATTGCTATGTAATAATTTTAATTTTAATAATCTGGGGAACTCGGGGTGGTAGTACGTCTTCCCCTTTATATTTTTCATTTGAATGGGGGCTTCGATGATGTTGTTAATTTTATGGTAAGCCGAGTACCATTACCAAGTTTTGGTGGATTAATAATTCTGATAACAATAGCCATCGCTCCAAATTTCAACTTGAAAACATGTGTAGGCAGTCCTGGTAAATCATGCGAGTGAAGAAATTTTGTTGAATAATTGAATGCTTCATGCTGATTTACAACAGTATCGATTGACATGAAAGTCATGCCCTCTGCGGATAATCCTTTTAGAATTCTGCAGTTGATAGCATTTCTCTCATTATTTTTTGCTGCTAATGTAGCGTCACTGACGATGATTCAATTCGCTTCCATTATATAGTTATTTAATACAACTTGATCATAACGTGCATGTTGATATTAACATATTTATACAAAAAATACTTATGGTAAACTAATGTTATTACTCTGCATATGATTACTTGTTACCGCATCTTTTACTGCTCCGGAAAATCACTGGCCCTGGCTAAGTTTAAATCAGATCTGTGCAACGCAAAGCTGTGCTCCGACAAAATGGGGCGTGTTAATAAATTTATGGACATCCCTCATTGACACACTCCGACTTTGAAAGAAAACGCTCTACGCCATTTCTCCCGACGAAGCAAGTTTCTGCATTTCGCACGATTTACTTAGCATTCCACCATTCGCAGTCTCCGTCGATATTCATCGAAGCACTACTACCGATTCCGTCGTTGCTCCACGGCTCCATCCTTCCCGAAAAGGTCGACCGTTTTCTCGCGGCACTTTGCCATCATCATCATCATTATGCAGCTTTCGCTGGCTGGCAAGGGATTGATTTATTGGTTGCATTTTTCAGCGAGTGCATAATGCAGTGCGCTGCTAAGTTTTCCGTGCTTTCCTGCTGCTGGGCGAGATTTCCTTTGCGCAAGGATGTTTTCCTTATTCTTTGCTGTGTTCTTCCTGCTCTCAGGAGTTTTCCGACTTTTCGTTCGCACTTTCCCTTGCTTCTCACGCAATGTGATTTGCACGAACTGAAAACCTGATAGTCGGGCTAATAAAGTGTGCCGCTGCCTGGCCTGGGCGCGTGACTATCAAGTGGAGCTCGTTCATTAAGCTGTAATGCACAACACGAGTCTAGTAAATATGTAAATAATGCCATTGCTTATGCGAAAGCTCCACGGCGCTGCCGAGTCCTTCAAGACCCGACAGCATAAAAACCCAATTTGTCTCCGGGGCCCGGAGCACAGTTCAAGGTCGAACATTTATTAAAAAGCACTCCCAAGCGAGAGCGAAAGAGAGAGAGAGAGAGAGATAGCAAAACCCTTCACATTTGCCGGAAGGTGTATCGTTTACCATCCGATCCGGACCGGGCGTGGGCCCCTTTGGCCCTGCGGCCTACGGGTGTTTGTGAGAGTTCCGGTGTTGCATTGGGCTTACCTCTGGATTAGCGTCGCCGTGCACGGTGCAGACGAGCTGGGCCTCGTATCCTTCGCCGGCGTGGACCCACGATTTTTCCACTGTGATTTCCGGCGGGGCTGTCGGTCGGAGAAGAAGAAACGAAACGAAACCAAATTTATCAAACGAGAGCAGTTTAATCCATCAAAATCAGCCCCCGCGCCAGGGCCGGGCCCGGGTCTGGCAGCTGGTTCCGGGAAGTACCGGAACACCAGCTGGCAGCGGCCTACGGTGCATTGTGTTCGTTGGTCGATTATTTTCGAAACGCCCCGCTGGATGGGCGGTCTCTAGAAAGGACTTCATTGCGACCCTTGTTGATACGATTAGCACGAGTGAGGCCATGATACGATTATTATGATCATTTCGAGTTCGCTCGAAGCAATCGCCCGGCAACGCATCGGGCACCCGCCGGGCGCTTCGGGGAACACGCCGGCCCGAGCCGTAAGCTGCCGGAGATTGTTTGCATAAAACAGCCTGCTTCTTGGTGCTTTTTCTTATTGCGTCGGTGGAAAACGGAGCCCGAATTTTCTTTGACCCGAAACCACCATCATCGCCGGGAAAGTGTCTTATGAAGCATCCCAAACCGACCAAAAAAAAGGGAGGCTTCAAATCCCCGGCGAGCGGTCCGTGGATTGTGGATATGAATTCGGAGTTTTTTGGTCGCTGCAGGGCCTTTTTATGTGGGATCGTTTGATGAAGAAATCGGGCGGCCGCTGGGAAAGGATGTAAGGATCGTTTGACGATGGCAACAACATAATTGATCCTTTTGGTGGCTGAAGGGCCCTGAATTTGAATGCTCGTCAGCGCGACTAATTAAAGGACATCGAAAGGGAATCGAAGGACGGGGCACTCATTCTTCATCATCATTAAAAAGGCCAACATTGTTACACGGACCGGAGCGTGGGACAAAAAGCGCGCGAATCGGAATCCATGCCACGGACGGACACGGAGTCGATTTGAAAGCCGTTTTTCGGACCGAGAGGATGGTCGAGAAATCTATTTTTAATCGAATTCCGTCCACTTCCGGCGGTCCGGTTGGTGTGCCCCATTCGTGCCCCATCGTTCAAGACCTCCGGCCGGGGCCGGGGCCGGGACCGGGACGTTCGGCGTGTGTTTTGTCGAATCATTTCACAATTAGTGACTGATTGCTTCCGGTCGCTGGTGAATCAATTACTCACAGAGCACAATCAGCTGCAGGTCGACGAAGACCGGCTCCCGGATGCCGTTGTCGGCGTAGCATCGGTACGTGCCACTGTCCTGCCGGTTGACGTTCTCGAGCGTGAGGGTGGGCCCCTCGGAGAGGTGTGGCGATCCGTGTATCGAGTCCTGCAGAGAGAGCGAGAAAAAAGAGAGAGAAAAATGACAAATCGATCAATTTTCCGTGGCGCTGGGATCGAGGCGGGAGCCTTACCTTGCGCGTCCAGCTGATGCTCGGGACGGGGTTGCCCGAAGCCTTACACTCGAGCGTGGCGGTGCCACCCTTCCGCACCGTCACGTGGCCAGTTTCGGGGTTCGAGCGGACGGACGGTGGCACCAGGATCTCGACCGTGTGCACCAGGTCCCGGTTGTCGTGGTCACCGATCTGGCAATTGTAATCCCCGGCGTCCTGCGGGCGCACGTTTTTAATCTGCAGACTGTAGCCCTCGAGCAGCTTGAAGCGGGTGTCGCGGGTGATGATCAGATTGGCGGCCGTCACGACGGCGCTCCCTCGGCGCCACAGCAGGATATTCCGGCCTTTTTTTTGGGGACGGGGAGAGAAACAAGTGAATGAGAAACGTCCGGGCACACGCTCACTAAATTGCAAGGACCTATGCAAGGAAGGGGAAGTGCATCGCTCGAGAGAGAGAAAAAAAAGAACCGGAAGCTCTCCGGACAGGACAATGGCCGGTGTGCGATGGGAAAGTTTTTCAAAGACTCCGGCGATCGGGTTTCGGGAAGTTTCCATCACACCGGAAGCGCTGCCAAAGTCCTGCGGCGGTGCACAGGAAACTTCTCGAAAAAGCCAATTTGGATACGGCCAAAAGTTCACGGAACACACGACTTTCACAGTGTCCGCTCCAACCCCCAAGGCGATGCCGCGCGACAGGGATGTTCGATCGCAGTTAAGTTGGAGTTCGGAAACTTTGGTCACGGGGATTTCGATTGTTTTGAGTGACGCTGAGACTGGGATTTAGCTCCGAATGCATCCACGACGCCGACGTGTGGGCAAACTGCTTGCGA
This sequence comes from Anopheles bellator, assembly GCF_943735745.2. Lineage (NCBI taxonomy): Eukaryota > Metazoa > Arthropoda > Insecta > Diptera > Culicidae > Anopheles > Anopheles bellator. The sequence goes on along the minus strand of NC_071285.1, from coordinate 11,213,044 downwards.
AACGGTTTCATGCCATTTGCCGCAGCTGCGGTGGCTCACAGCCGGGGTCCTTTTCTGGTCCTAAATCTTGTGCTGCTCATTTAACTACTCGCGTCACTTTCTTCGATAATTCTCGCGACTCCACGAACACCCATTAGCGGCTTAATGCCCCGCCGAACAGCTGGCGTGTCTCGCCCGGGACATCAACGCCCGGGAAGACGTCGAAGACGACGGCTAACTTAATACACACTTTCGCAAATTTGATTCAACTTTCCCCATTAGCATACATCATCGTTTCAGATGTATAATTGAATAGTTTAATGTTAATGAGCAAATTAAAATGCACTTCGGGCTCGGCTTTGTCGCTCCGTTCGTGCCGTGCCGTGCCGGTGTAAGCCATCTGCTCATTAGACGAAGCCGTAGCAGCAGCAGCAGCAGCAGCCACTATGTGCCCAATAAACTTGCCATCCCGCCGACCGACGAGTTCTTCAAGAGCGGATGGCGAAAAAAGACGAAACCCAGGATATTATCCTCGGGAAAGTTCTCGCGAGCACTTGTTCTCGGCGGCGCACGGCGCACGGTGGAATAGAAAACAAACTCTGCTGGAGCCGAATTAAAAAAAAAAGAAAAATGGAAATGAAAAGCGAGAAGAAAATGGCAATCTTCGGTTCCGTCGGCTCGCCGGTGGCCGGTGAAGAATCATTTTGCCGTTTGGCAAATGAATTTAAAATTTAATTTAAAATCATCTCTTTCATGTTCTCGCACTGCAGCTACAGGCCGTGTGCGCCGGAAAGGAACAACCGACGAAAAACCGACGACGACGATGGCCACCACAAAACACCCCATTTCCACCGACGGGACGGTGTCTCCGACGGTCCTGGTCGGGCCGGTCGCCGCCACAAAAACAGCCCCGGGGATGAATGTGGGATTGCTAATTTCACGAAAATTGCCCGTGGCCACCCACAGGGTTTGGGGGGGTGCAAAATAAACGAAAAGTAATGATAGAGAACCCGGGAACTCCGGGGGGCTCTGGGCGACGACGACGAACATTGTTTGGTGCATCGCATCGGGTGGCATAATTCGCAATCGGAATGCTCCTCGGAGGACCACCGGTGGATGAGGTTGGTTTCTTTTCTTCCGTTCGCTTCGCTTTCTCAATGCCGCCAGCTGTTGGTTCGGCGTCCGGTTTGTGTAACTAAACGACGAGAAGGTGGGGAGCTTTAAAATGAAAAATTAATATCTTCTAGGGGACATTTTTCTTGCTAAACGGCCAAAAATACAGTACGCAACATGGCAAAATGGTACCGTTTGTAGTCAATGTCTTACTGTCACATTATCTCCGAAGGTTTTTAAGGTGGATTTCGGGATATTTACCGCTCAAAGCCACTACGTTATTACCGCTTTAGGCAACTGCTTAGTTTAATGTTCTGGTCAACCATAAGATGACGGAGCATTTTACGAACATTAGTCATCATTAATCAATCGTTTTATAGATTATTGTTCTTATTTGTTTTTAATGTGTTCGCTTTCATGCCTTCATAGTCACTGTTGCGATCGCTTATCAGTCCTTACACCGGTTACCTGGCTTTGGTTTCGTCCAGCCAAGTTTACTTCTACTTCTATATATTGTTTTTCTGGCAGAAGATAACACAGTCTATACCTTCAATAATGATTGTTTGTGTAATGTTAATTTTTTGAAATATAAAAGTATATTTTTACGTTCGAGTAGTTGAACTGACGAACGAATGCAAATCATAAAATGGATAGGAAACATATTTTTCTAAATTCAATTCAAATGGAACAGTTTTCTAGAGCAGTATGCATCAAACGCTGCCAGTAAACTTATAAAATATCCCAAAACCAGCTCCAATCGCCGATTAGCGAGTGGCTTTCGAATAAGCATCCGATGGGGAATCCGGAATCTAGATCGGGTGGTTGTAATTAATGCACTTCCTTGACAAGCACCACATGACGGCAACACAGGCTCTAAGCCACGCCGCGGCACAGATTCTTCATTTCCGCCACGCCACGCAATAATCATCGGGGAACCCGCCGGGGGATGATCAACAAAACCCCGGGGCCGTTGATTGTTGTCTAAATTAATTTCACCCACCGTTCCGTGTAAATGGGCCACACTCGAAACAATAGTCCGAAATCAAAGTGCAAGCAGATGGAACAGAACAAAAAAAAACCCGGTGCCCCGCTGAAGCGAATAAAATTATTTGGACTGTAATTATCATGACGCGCGCCCACACGCCGAACCGGCACCGGAAGTTGGTTGGGCGTACGAAATGGTCCCGTCGGTGGGGGTAGGGGGAAGCGTAATCACCGGAGCGGATGGTCCATCCCGGGCTCCCACGCTGGGTGGTGGAAGTTCAAACAAAATCCGCTTTTTTGACCCAGCCCTGGCAGCGGGCCCGGGTATTTGTTCCCACAGCCCAGCCCCGGCAATCGGCCCGGGGTATGCAAATGCGCCCCGGCTGGCAGGATGAGCACGCGTGTGCGCCCGGAATATGTGCTCATTTGCAAAACAGGCCCAGCCATAAGCTGTTCAAACAGAACCCCGGATTCCGTTCCCGAAGAGCGGGATCCCAACGCAACACAAGGCTGGGTTGGGTCAGAGTGAGGATTAAATTTCGAACAGCGGGCCCTCCGAATTGCAGGATGCGGAACTGCAGAAGACTGCCCGCCAAGCTGGCCAAGGCCTTTGTGGGCAAGACACTTTCCGATCGTACCTCACTCGCTCCTTGAGCCCTCCCGGGTTCCACGGGAGGTTCATTTATTTGCAGTTCGATTGCACCATTAGCAGTCCGGGGCCGGGGAGCTAAGCCGGGGCCTCGCTGAAGGCCAACTGGGACGGGTGGGCGAAGGGACCTCTATGGGCCCTATGGCAGCCCTCGTGTTGCCGATCGAAATAATTTATACACGCGCACACAGACACGCAGGGAGCGCGAAAGTGTAGCGTGTTATGTTGGCCAGGCATAGAATGGCGAGTGATTTTCCGTACAATCCTGACCTGCGTTCGCTGCTACACTGGGTGTGCCACGGGACGTCACGAGCCCTTGCCGAGGTGTCGCGCCCCGGCAGCGCGGTGGGCGAAATGGGATATGAAAAATTAATTATCATCCTATTTGATTTAGTAAATGCATGTATATTTTTACGCATCGCTTCCCGACATGGAACACCCGGCCCGGCGGCGGCGGTGGCGGTGGCCATTTGAGCGCAAATGAACTGCGTCCGGCAGCATGATTCAATTAAAATAACAGCTTAAATGCACATTTCAATTCCACACCGGTCCGGCCGGGTCCGACCCAAAGAGAGAGAGAGGGGGCGCGAAAGAGGTATGGAAAGAGAGTATATTTAAATTAGTTAAAGTTCCGTGTGGTCCATGTTTTACGCCGTTTTCGCTCCTGCATGGCCATGACATGGTAGCCATCTTTTTTTTCGTTCGTTCGCTCACCCGATTGTGGGAAAAAGCATTAATTTGGTTTTCCTCGAAATGGCAGGTCCACTGAATTCACTCGCTCACCGAAAAAGTGGGTTCATTACGAATTCCAAATTACATTACAATCTTTTGCCCTTTTTTACCGTACAATTCACCACACGATGGAACTAAATATGCAACTGCTCTGATTGCTGCTTCTTGTCAGCGTGTGCTGCGATCGCTTCGCACGCGACACCTGTCAACTCGTTAAAAATAACGAGTGGCGCCCTCTGGTGGTGAAACAGGATCACTCGACGAGCCGACGGCTCATACGACACGCACGGCGCACGTGAAGCCGGATTTAATTTTCTAAATAACCTGCCAACGATCCTGAGCTGAGGCTGAGTGTATAGCTGCCTTGTAATCGCCTTCCCAGGCGTGTAATGCTTCAATCCGTCGGCCGCTGCACCAGCACAATCGTGCAGATTGATGGCATCTTCTGTAATCTGGCAGATTAGGCGACATGCTCCACTGACACTCTCTCTCTCTCTCTCTCTCACTGTCTTGGGGGCCTATGATATCGCAGCCCTCGGTATCACTTTGCCGCCATTTTTTATGGCCCGCCCCAGAGCCACGGAAACACGTCGCCACATTCCGAAGCGAACATTTTTGCATAATCCCTACGCCCCAGAATCGTCGTGTCAGGATCCCCGTACTGCGGGCCTCCTCCTTCTTCTGGCCAGTTTCTTTTGGTCTCCGATAAAAAATCCCCGGCCCCCGGATGAAAACGCGGCACGGATCCCGAAACGAGACGAAAACGAGGTAACCGAATTCAGCATGATATCCGGTGTCATTCTCCGATGGGGGTTTCCGAGGCACGCGGGTCCCCTGGGCCACATTTCACTCCACCCCTCCCCCCCCGCTGGCAGTGTTTCTCGATTTCTTTCGCGACGCAACACCGATGCCGTGCCGTCGTCCTTGCGGCCGACAAAAGAGCCCGACGAATGACTTGAGGTTCTTCTTTGTGTCCCTGGAGTGGCAGCTAGTGCGCCTTGTCCCCGGTGCGGGACGAGCTAGTCACACTTACCTAGGTTCTCTACCTCGCAGGGCAGCGTGATGGTGTCGCCGATCACGGCCCGTATCGATTGCGAGCGGGACGTGAACTTGGGCTGCACCATCGGCGGGCTGTCGATGAAGTCCGGATCGAGCATCGGGTCCGAGAGGCTGTTGCCGAAGGAGGTACCTGCAACGAGAGGGGGAGGGAAAGCGATGAGAAGCAAAACGAGGCTCGTTAGTCAGGTAGGGTTCGTAGGGTTCGACCGGCAACCGTGCGTATGATCGATCACCTGGCAGCCAGACGTGGCCGAGTGATGTTCTAATTAAAATTGAATGTGTCACGTTCAGCGTGCGGCACGATTTCGGGGCCGAACGGCGATAACGAGCATCGAGAACGGTGTGCGATAAGTCAACCGCTGGGACCACTTTAAGGACGTTTTTCTGTCGTTTCTTGGAGGGCGAAAAGCTCAGTTTCTCAATCCAATCGGAAGGCTCTGGGGGAGAGCTCAACCACCGGAAGTACCGAGGACACGCGTCGAGCGCTTAAGGAGTTAATTTAAATACTGGACTTACTATCAATACTTTGTAGCCGACTGTCACGGACGACCCGCGAACGGGTACTTTGCTACAATTTGAAACATTTCATCGCCCAAACGTTACTTCGGCAGCGGGACTAATCAACCATTGGAACACAATCGAAATGCAAATTTGACGATCGCCCATCCTGAGGGATGTGGGGATCCCGAGCACCCCATTCCGTGCACTTCATTGGGACGCGCGAGCCAATCGATTTTCGGGGCCACGGGCAAATTGGAAACACTCGGGAGCTCGTTAAAATTCGCCGACCATAGAGGGCCGACGGGGAGAACTTCGCCCACCTGAACCGTGCGGGGCCAAAGTCACGATGAAAACCACGCACGGGAGTAAGTTAATTGGCACCGGGGTTCTCGGTTTGGTTCCGCAAATAGGAGTGCCGAAGTTGCGTTTGCTGACCAGCAGTCCCGGCCCGGACCGGAGGCCAGGACACTAGGCCTCGGCACCGGACCCAGTGCCACACCGGTGAGTTTGTCAATATTTGAACGTTGATGATGTTTAACTTAGTTTCCGTTCGATGGCCGCTCGCGTGGACGTGCCAAACGGAAAATAGTTCGAATTTTTCGGCCCCCCCCGCGGTTTTTGGTCCCGTCCTGAGCTTCTGATTTCCCCGTAGAAGGACCCGCCGTACAAAAGGGTGGTCAACGGGCCGCTCCGGTTTGTTTTGTTTGCTGTAATACACGTTGGCTCGAAACTCGAAAGAGAGCCGGCGATCCACTTCCGCCGACTGGCTGTGAGTGGTCCCCGGGAAGGACGTCACTTTTGACAGGCTCCGTCGAACCCGTCCGTCATTAATTCGTCGCCGAGCCCGGAGACCTCGCTCCGTGTGTGTCGGGGGTCCAAATTTTTCAATCAAATAATTCACGAGAAGTGCCTTCGTCGTCGACCCGACGAGACCTTCGCACCATTTCCCTCCACTTCAGGGCTTTTCCCGCGCGTGTTGGGAAAGGAACGGCACGCAAAAAGAGGGGGATAAATAAAAAGTAAAACGCCGCCGACGACGTCGATGGCAGTGTGCAACTATTTGAAATAAAATTCAATTTTCTACTTCACTGGCCGCCACCGCCGCCATTTGGCTCACCAAACACCGGCCGGCCGTTTGCGTGTTTGGCGAAAAGTGGCGTTGGCTTCTCAATGGCAGCTGCATTATTGTCGGCGGGCGGGCGGCCGTCCGGTCCCTTGCCCACCTTGCCCTTCTTGCGCAGGGTTTGCGCGTTTTAAAATGTTTCACTTTGCCGTGCACTTTGGACAATCGACAGCGCCCCGACACTCGTGTATTTCCGGTTCCCCGCCCCGGTTTCGTGGCCGCGGCTTTTATCGGACGTTGATACAGCGGCAGCAGCAGAGGAGCAGCAGAGGAGCCGCGCCGGAAAATGTCAGAAATTTGATTCAATTTCGTATCGGAAAATGCTCGACCGTCGGGGGGGTCCGGGACCGCGGTCGTAATGCTATTAGCGAAGTCTCGATGTTCGCATTCGCGCCGAATTGCCAAAAGATGCGCATTTCTGAGATGGTCGAAGTCGGTGGTGGCCATTGTAATTAGGCACTGGCGTTTGCAGTGACCGCGTTCGGTGCTTGAAATGGATACCGAAGTAGAAGAAACAAGTCAAAGGTTCGTGCTAGGTGATTCTGAAATAGTTTCCCGGTTTTCTGTTTACAGTTCGAGGCTTAACAATAACGTGTGCCATTACGTGTCGTTGTTCTATGAAATATTATGCAATCTTTGGTTACTGTGAAGAGGCCCAACTTGGGGACTCTATTTACCAATTGAAAAAATAAAACACGTTGACACGCCTTAAACTTGTTAACTCTACTCCGTGTCATCGGTTTTATTGCGCGCCAATACTCGAAGATTCGACTTCGATAATTTGCTGTCACCAGTCAGAAATGGCTTTGACTGTGTCACCAAACTCAACCGAGTGTTTAAAATCCCGCCTTGAGCTGATGTCGCTCCAGGCGGACTGCGGATCCTCCAACTAAACGGTCTTAATACTTCGGCGTTCGTTTCCACAATGATCCTCGAATCAACTTCGGACCTCCTGCTACCTCGCTCTTTATTTCTCCTTTCTTATTTATAGTCCGATGCCGATTGCGCGGCTCTCGCATTCGGATTGCAACCTGCTGCATCAAATTGAGTGCGTTGCATTTTATCGCCTGTACCCTTTGGCTCTATGCGCGCTGAGGTAAACTCGCTAGCTGATAACAAGTTCCGAGAGCAAGACGTTCTTATGGCCGGATGTTATGTAATTCTTGCGTTCTTCTGGGGCGTTGGGCGATTTTTAAGCACTTCATTATCATCTTAGCCGATATTTCATGCTAACCATAAGGTTTTCAATGTAACCCGATGTGTTGGTTAATTATAAGGTTTCGAATCTGGTTAGGGTCGCATGGTGATAGGTAGCTGGTTGGTAGGGTTGCATTGCTGGATAAAATTCATGGCTTGCGCTGGCCTTGGTCTCTTCAACTGAATGAGCGAGCCGAATGATCAGCTTCGTTTCCAATCTCCATTGGCAGAGATGTTTCAACTCTTCAAGAATGTTCTGGATTGATGTTTGATGTTTGGGCGCTGTCAGTTAATCAGGGTTTGTTAATTCCTTATTATTCCTGATTTTATTAAGGGTCTCTTGGTTATAGAAACAAGGTAAAAACGACTCCGAATCGATGTGTACCAGTGAGTCAAGCATTTTAATCCCTGGTTCGGATACAACCGATAACCTTCGAAAAATGGGGACATAACAGCCGCCGGCCGATCCAAATATCATTTTTAATCTCCACCCGGTATCGCGGAGTGTTGTTGGATCATATCGCGACCGTGTCCGATAGCCGGGAGATTTGTAGAGTAATCCCACCGGTTGGCCACTCTCCGTTAATCAACCTACCAGCTTTAGTCCAATCAATAGCCCCCAAAAACCAGGTCAGCACAGATAACGAGAAGCCGTGGGGCGACGCGGAACGAAAAGTGCAACCGCTGGCAATGCACTGCACAACTGCAACGGGCAAAAACGGCGGACAGAACGCAGAACCCACTCCGACGCCATAATCGGAACAAAGGAGCTATTCTGTTTGGAGTTTGAACAGCGGGCCCCGGCAGCGGACGAGAGTGAGAGAGAGAGGGCATGCTGGCATGCCGGCATGGGAAAATAAATAAAAAATCAACACGATCCACAAACAAGCGAACTTTTGCGAACCGGATATTTGTTCCCGGGGTGGCGCCCCGCGCTGAAGACGAGCAATGCTTGCCGAGGTCCGAAAACGCCTGAAGTTAGGCAAAGTGATATTTGCCCGCTGCTTCGGGTGGCTTCCGGTGCGATTTCGTGCGGGCCGAACCCTCTCGAAATTTCGCAGCTCACTGGTTCCGGAGGTTCCGCCCGTTGGTTGCCAGGTGGACGCGCCGCTGCTTCTTCAACGCGGCGGCACCGGGACGCCACAAACAACACGGAAGCGTGCGGCGGGGGCGCTTCGATGGAGGCGCCCCGTCGCTGGTGTGAAATAAATTGAAAAACCTTTCCGCATGCATTAAGCGTGGTGCTATCAATTTGAACAACATAATATTTTACTCGCCGTCGGTGTCGGAGCCAAAGTGACTGCTTCGGTCGAGGCAAACCGACGAGGGCGAGGTGCTATAAATATTCCCATTATCACACCCGACCCCACTACACCACGGCTCCGGTTGGTGCACTCCACACATCACGGTTGGTCCACTATGGGCAGGACCCCGACAGAGCGCAGATCGTGGTGCGACCTTTACGACCATCAATCGAAGACGAACAAATTGTAACACGATGTTGTAACGCTTCCGTCGTATCTTTGTGAGCCCCTAGCAATTAAAAGTAAGGGTCCAAATAATAGATTATGCGCTAGGTACGGTTACATTAATACATTGCAAAGCCTTCAACGCTCGAACGAGGATCAGTTTTGTCCAGCCCGTTCCACGAACGCGGCCCACTGTCACACTCTCTGTTTTCTTTCTGCCCGGAGGACACCCCCGATTGGACCTCGGCTTTCTTTCGAATCCGTGAGCCAAAGCCGAGCCGAGCGCTCGGGGTTGCCGATATTGCCGATTCGCGTCGTGTCGATCAAACACACGAAGCATGATGCAACCGGCCCTGTTGTTGTTGCTGCTACCGGTCTGCCCTTTTATGCTGTTTAAATTATTTAAATGTTAATTTGAATGGTTATAACTTTTCGCTTTCGCAGTACCCGCCGCCGCCGCCGGAGGAGCACTCCGGTTCGCAATCAACCGAGGACGCCTTCCGTCCGGAAGAACTCGACTGAGTGTGAGTGAGGCACACACGGCAATCCGGCGGCCTGTTTTATTTTTCGCATTTGGAGCTAACCAACCAAGTACGCTTGCCGTTTTGATTGTTGTGTGTTGGCGATTTTTGGGAACCGCTATTTGTGGGTCCCCGGGAGTGTATGTGTATTTTAATACCCTCTCGTGCAGCCAGCGTGACAACTGCCGTGCCGTGCGGCCTTCTGCGGCGCGCCCGGCCGTGCGTGAGATGTGGGTTAATTAAATATTGAAATTAATATTTATATTCAATAATGAATAAATCTTTATTACGCGGCGTGGCCCGTTGGCGGGCGATTGGGTCGCTCGTAATTGGCCGAGCAGTTGTGCGTCCATTGCGCGGGTGCCGGTTTTTCCCCCCCTTCCTCCTATTTGAAATTTATTGTCCCGTCCCGTGGGAAAACGGGGTCACAAAACATATTCTCCCCAACACCGTAGTCCGGAGGTGGAGCCCATTACCACCGGATGTGAAGGCGCAACGCGCACAGTTTACATTCGTGTGGGTGTCGATGTGGAACGTGAAAAATGGTAAAAACATCGGTGGAAAATGGTGGAAAATAGATGGTGTGGGCGTTGCGCGATTCGGGCACGAGATTTAACGTGTTACTGTCCCGGCACGGGCTCGGGGATAATGAGATTTATTTGCCGTATAATGGCGTTTCGATTAACCGGCATGATTTTGCAGCGGGCCGATAAGATGCTGGATGGCAGCGGCGAAGCTCCTGTCACAAATGCCAGGTGCGGTGGGCATTAAGGTATAAACACACAATGTAGCACGTGGGTCAATCAGTGCGCAGGATGTCACAGTGCCATCAGTGTTTTTGCGAAACGAAATATGATTTTTTACAGGGTGCTCTACGAAAGATTTTTTTCCCCCACTTGCTTATAAAATAAAAATTATTTTTCGATGCTTTAATATTTATTTGAAAGCTTGATTCTTCAATTTTACAAAAAACAAATTTGAACATTTTGTTATAATTAAACGTATCTCGGCAATGGCAATTTTAATTTTTTACTTGAGGTCGTAAATAGTTGCTGGTTTGTTCGCACAATATTTAAGTTTCACTGCAGTAAAAAAGTAATAGTCCAATGGTCTTAAATCCGCACCAAACAGTCACTCGTTGTGGGTGCGTTGGCTTCACTTGCACGATATGTGGGTTTTCCGAATCACAATACTGCTGGTGGAAATGAACTTCAATCAAATAGCCTTTCCAAATACCGTTTCGTTTAAGTTGACCACCATCTTAGAAATAAATTTTTCATATTTCTCAATTTTTTGCAACCAAAACTGTATTTTACACAAAATGTCAATGAACCTTTCAAATAAAAGTTCAAGCATCGAAAAATATTAAGCCACTTTTTAAATAATCAAATGGATAAAAAAATGCTAGATGGCGCACCCTGTGTTATTTTATATCGCCATTTAAGTTTTTAAATTAACATTATCATTTGGGAAGCCTATGAAGAACTTATAACGATCAACGGAAGTTGGATTGCCAACTACTTTTGAGAGTCTAGAAGATGCCAAAAAAAGACGTCTGCACGGTGGAGAGGGCTTTGTTGGGCTTAGTACCTGCCCGGGTTATTGGCCTTTGTGTCCAACGCTCTCCGGGAATCGATATGAAACATTTCAATATTATACGAACCGATGGTCGCTAACTGCCGTCATTTTGTCGCAAGGATGGATTCGACCGGTTTTCGACCCCTTGTGTTTGTCGTTTACCGCTTAAAAGTAAATCAAAACCAAATGTAAAAACCAGCCCAACTAACTATTCTGTGGACCGGTGGCCCAAAACCCAACCTGTTTGCTGCCACCCGAAACGATCGCGATTCGCTAATGAAGGTGTATTAACAGCGTTACCATTAGAATAATTGGCCTCCAGTGGCTGTGTTCCGGTGTGTGCCTCCTTAATTAAAGCAAGCCCGGGCGCCCTTGAAAATGCTGCCGGAGGACTTTGTATGCCCCCAACGGTGCTTCCTTCGCTCTCGAAGAACCCGACTCCGTCCTACGGCAGCAGCAGCCAGTGTCTAGTGGCTCGCAGTGCATTGGGAAGGATTCGAAGTTCTCATACACTCACCCTGATTTTCTTGGGCTTCCGGGAGCCGGTAACAGTCGGAGGGAGCGAGAGGATGTTCATAATCGACAATGTTGGCGGCACCCGCGAAAACTTTGCGTGTAGCTGGCGCTGGCGGGGCGATAACGATTGGAGCCGCGGGTTGCGAATTTTCCCACACACTGGAGGGCTTCCCGGGCGGGCAGGCTTCAATCAGCGAGTGTTTCAGCTTTTTCCCTCGGTCTGCGGACTGCGAGACCATGATTGAATTCGCCACCAGACCGCGAACGGCCTCCCGACCGACGCAACCTTCCCGGATGGCGGATCCTGCAGTGGGGGCCACTACGATGATGCTGCTGCTGGTGCCGCAGTAAAGTTTGCACCCAGCGCCCGGTCGAATTCCGTGGCGCTGTTGCCATGGTACGGCCGAAGGGGAAGTGTGTCTTAAGTAATTCGATGTTCGCGCTGTGCGCGTATTTGTTACGACTTCCGGCCTCCGAACTGCGGAATGGACCCCCGGACTGGAGGGCGAAACATGAACCCCCGAAACGGTTGTGGGAAAGGTTTCACTGAAGCCCAGCCCGGTGACTGCTGCGGACTCGTCGGGAATCGCCGGGGCCCACTGCAGCAGTAGCAGCCGGGGCCGGGCGCCCTGAAATGTAATCCTTTTATTTTGTAAATATTTGCCCAACACGTGATTCTCATTTCTTGCGTCGAAATTCTTCAAATTTGCCCAGAAGCTTCACCGTGCGTCGGAAGATTGAGGTTATGCGCTACCTTTGCCGCTCGGAAGGAATGAAGTATTATTACACCGGCCGCTTCTGTTTTTTTCTGCGCTTGTTAGTTTTGTTGTAAGGCACATCACAGGATCCGGAGATTACGTAACACGTGGGCTCAAGTGTGCCCGGGTTTTGTATGTAATTTTTCTGGGCCATGTTTTGTTTTGCGTAAGAACCGCCGTGGCCATGTAAGCCGGGAGGCCGGAACATACTGCGACACGGGCCACCGAACCCAGGGCGGCCAAGGATTGTAGACCAACGTAGTCGTAGGCATCCTTTTATTGGCAATATTCACGTGGATGACAGCCCTGTGAGCCCGTAGCGCAACGTAACACCAGCTGGGTCGGTGGTTTCCGTCGTGAGCCCACGGAGATTAGCCATAAAAAGTGTGGTACCTCCACGTACAAACACATGACCCTGCTCATTCCGGTGCCGGGGGCCCCCGGATACAAAGTGGATCCGGCTTGGGTGAGATTTTTCACCCTCGCCAGGGCCTCAAGATGGCGCGCGCTCTGATTGAAAGCCCCCTTTTTATAGGACCGAATTCGTTGTAAATAGCTTGGGCGTTGGGCAAACATTTATCTTCAATTAAAACAACCCTCCCAGGGAGGGCACACCACCCATCGATCACCGAGCGCCCTTAACAAAACGAGGCAAATACTAGGCTGTTCAGTAAGTTCGTAGCTTCGATAAAAGGGAGCGCTGCTACGAGCCCGATTTTTCTTTTGTTACATTGGTACACTCTTCAAATGAACGTATGTGAAGTTTCATTTCAATCGGTCACTTATTTCTTTATTACAAGCCATTTAGTATCGGCATGACACAGTATTTTCTTACAATGAAAAACATCAAGTATCGTGCAGTGAATTCAGTTTTATTTATGAATGGTTTAAAAGCAAAGGAAAATTATGGACGAATGTTGAAAGTGTATAAGGACTTTCTACCTTCAATTTACGGGTAAAAAGGGGATTTCTGAGATTAAATGTTGTCATAGTGGCCTTCAACACGATCCACGTTAAAAACGCGAAAAAAAGACACAGCACCGGAAATCGTAGAAAAAATACAGGATATCGTATTGGAAAATCGTCGAATCAGTAAGATCACAAAGAGATTTAGACACATGTTTTGACTGAAGTATTGGATTCCTGAAAGCTGTTTGCAAAATGTTTGCCACATTCGCAGGTCACAATGCATCAGGTCACAAGAGCATTTTGAAAATGGCAAAACTCCATAAATTAAAGTTCAAATTGTTAGAGTATCCACCGTACTCATCAGATTTGGCCCCTGACGACTGCTGTCTGTTTTCAGACTAAAACAAAAACTCAGGGAAGGAATGTATAAATTGGAGTCTCCTTGAAACAAGTGTATTGATGTTCAGGGAGACCATACTGAATAATAAAGTGTATTTCAAACCATAAAAATGTGTTTTTCTTATCGAGGCAAAGAACTTATTGAACAGCCTAGTACAGAGAAAGAGAGAGAGAGTGATGGTCACAAAGACGGCCCAATCGTAAAGCAGGGTCCGGGCTCGGCCCCGGTGGGTTTTTGTTGTTGTGGTCGGTCTCAGTCTCTCCCGGAAGCCCAGGCATGGGATCAAAATTGACAGGTCTGATGGTTTCGGTGCACGCGAGCTTTCAATTAGAGCGGAGAACGTTTCCGAAGGGGTTGTGAGTCCTGCGCGCCCCTGTAGATCCCAGCTGGCTGTGGACGATCGGTGGCTAGCAATCGGAAGATGTGGTTACCGAAACACTTGGGGCCGCCATAACCTCACTTTCGACAGCTCGTAAACCTAACGCTCTTAGTAGGCTGCTCTAAAGTCGAAATCATTTTACAAAATCATTTTCACTTAGAGGCCCTGCACGCGATTGGGCCAATTACTGAGCTGCGATAAAAGCCCGGCGGATCCTGTGGGACCATCGTAACGGGACCTTTGATAATTGACAACAATTAAGGCGCTCAAATCAGTGCGCCGTCCGGGAAGAAACAGAAGACGGAGCGAGTCCAGCAATCCGCAGCATGTCGGCCGTGAATAGCGATGCCGTGCCGAAGACGATCGATGGGGTTTATTAAGGATTCTCTGTCTTACACCGTTCGACACACCACCAGGACAGGGCAGCAGCCGCCGCCGCCAGGTGACGTTAATGATGTCGAAAGCCTCGAGGGCCCACGGCACCGAAGACGCCGAGTGGCACGCGCGCGCCGTATGCTTTATGACACGAGTGAAATTAATGGCCTGAAGAGGGTTGTCGTGGCCCGACCGGCTGTGGAATCCGATACGAGTCGGCAGTGTTTCGCCTTTTTGCCGGGTCCAACACAGTGGTTGTTGTTATTTGGTCGTTTTGCCAATTTGCTGAGGAATGCCCGTGACCAATCCGGGAGGGGGCGACGTTGTTAGCCGCCAAGCATAATGAATTATTTTTCGTAAAATTCGTAAACATTTTCGCCTTCGCCCTTTCGTTGGCCGGAACTGTCGTGCATTAGTTGATTGGCCTATTTGTTGCCGACCGTCGGTCATAATTAGAAATCCATTCAAAGTGCGTGGTAACCAATTGAATGGGAAAGAAAATATAAAATGAAAGGAGCAAAAGGAACCGAGGACACAGTGTGCCAATAAGAAGAATCAATTGAAAGATGAACCGACCAAGAACAGGAACACAAAATAACAAATTAGTTAATCAAAGTTGCAATTGAAAGTTACACAAAGATTAACATTCTCGTGGAGACATTAGCGAGACAAACGAAGGCAGCCCTGGCCCATAGTCCCTCCAGGACGTTCCGATGATGAGCGCAAAGTTGAGGCGTTTCTCGAATTCGCGTTACGTTCCATGAACGGTGCGCGGCGCAAGTCGGCGTACTGAAGACGCTCTGAAGGCTGCAAAGAAAACTCGTCGACGTTCCGACGACGTTCACGGGCCCGAGCAGGGCCACGAAAATAGCAGGCAAATAATGATAGATTGTTTTGGCTTCCGTCTTGAGGGATGTTCTCTTCGGTGGCCCTCAGCCTTCGTCCGCCTTCGTCCGGGTGGGCTCATCAAGTGCACGCGCTCCCACCGAGGCCTCCGGACGGCCGGGAGGCCATTATCATGATTTAACCGGCGCTGATTCATCGAAGCTGCGCGTCGAGCCGGCCGAGCCGGGGGCCATTATAATGGCCCTGCGTACCTTTTCATAAATCATGTTCGAAATAAATGAGATGCCGGGATGTACGAGGCCGACGACAGTGCGACAATTCCCGCAGGAACCCGTCACCAAGCAGGACGACGTTTCAGGATTCTGGTTGGGCCGTTCCATGTCCGTGGCGTTTTTTGTGTCGCGTTCATCTTCGTCTGTCGCGTAGACGCTTTGTTCTGTGGGGGGAAGCCGGTTCCTTGGCTGGACCGACTCGCTGGGCCGTTGAAGTTGTCCTTTCAACGTGTCGGCCTCCGATCGTGGCGACCACTTTGAAGTGTGCGTCCCACCCCATCAGGACATCTTCCGGCCGAGGACACTTCCGAGTCCGGGCGAGGATTGATGGTGTTTGATTTGTTTGCCCGTTGGCGCGAGTGAGCGCTCCTCGCGCCGGAGATGTTTGTCTGGCGGGTGACTTTGGACAAACAGCATTAACTGTCTGAGGACGACCCTCGCGACGGAGTCAGAGCGCACCGAACGCGGCAAGCAATTATTGGTATCACTGGGAACTTCCTGCGAGCGCGCGGGTCTCTTTCGGGGCCACGTGCCCGACACCTTCCGCCGGGGTTTTCCGTCAATATTGGCCTACCCGGTGGGAAGTTAAACAGTGGGGAAAAAGCACCGGGCCACACTGTCGAGCGAGCGAGAATTAGATTTCTTTGCCGTGTTGTTGGAGGGGCAACGCTTTTAAATGATGTTTAAAAGATGAAAACAAAACAATCAGGCCACGGGCGCGCGCGCGCCCCGTCAGGATGATTGATTTCTTATGGAAAATTGTTGGCAAACATCGTACGCATCGGGCTTAGCCGAAAAGAAGAAGACGCTTGGCGTCGTCCTGGAAAACCCTTATTTGTTGAAATCCTGTTTGATCACACCGAAAAAGGGAAACAGAGTTTTTACTGCAGGGAAAATCCTTTAACCGAAGATAAGGGAAATAAAAATAAATATTTTTTTCGGGAAAAAATACACGCCCCACATCAAACACGGCCTAAAACGGGACGGAAAAACAAGAGCTTCCACACATTATGCTGCCCGAATTTGGTTGTTCCTGTGTGCCGCTGTTAAAAAAATCCATCAGATCAGCAGAAAAAAAAACGCGATCATAACGCGTTATGGAGTTACATTAAATATATGAGAAATATATATGCTGATGCCGATGGCGGTGATGATGTCGAGGATGATGATGATGATATTTTTCTCAACATTAACGACATTGCTTGTCAAAATGGCCTCTGCTTCGGCTCTCGGTGCAGGTGAACGGCTACGGAGCGTTGCGACACGGGCGAAAAAATGAGTCCTTCTTTGTTACGCCACCGGCATGCCATCCATTTTCGGCTTATCACAAACGCGTACGTTGGCAAAGTTAATAAATTTATTTACTCACTTCCGTGTCATTAATTCCGGCGGGCAATGGCAACTGGTTTGGCCGCGACGCGGGAAAACAGAGCCTAATACGCGGCGCGTACTCTGGCGACTTCCTGCGGTGATGCCGGTAGGTGGAAGCCAACAACATCCAGCCGGCAGCCGGTCCGTGACACGGCACCGGGCGGGTGGATTAAAAATTTACAACCCAACCAACCAGCCCACCCCAGACCAGGCGACGTTGGGATGTGGTTCTGTGTATCAAATGGTTTTGCAAAATGTCTCTGTTTGCCAGGTGAAATGAGAAATGGCCCCGAATGGCCTGCGGGGGGATGATGACGAGCACCGCGCACCGGGCGCTGGTCCCCGGGAAACTTTCCGCAACAACTTTTCCGTTTGCCGCGTATTCCGCTGCCAAAGTGGCCTGCGGCGTCGAACGGATCCGACGGGAAATCCGGGCTGGAGTTGTGGGAAAAGTTCTCGATCCGTCACGGGTTCCCAGGGTAGAACTTGATCTTCGGAAGCGTTGCCCAGATCCACAGTGTACCATCCGAAAGTGATTATGATGTCGACTGGATGCACTGCCGGGCATCGGGCGCCAGGATAACAACAATGGACACCTGGCGACACCCGTGCGGCATGCGGGCAGAGATTGGAATCCTTGGAACGACCAACTCCACAGCATGCCAAATACACCCAATAGGATGTAGGGGCATCCGGGGCCAGGCTCCCCGGTACGATTCCTGTAATCCCTAATCCCCGAAGGCCGAAGTTCAAATGGCCGGCGGCAAAATTGGAAATCCTGCGTGGGTTGCTCACTTTTTTATGCGGAATTATCGCCCGACCCCGGGGGCTCTCGAAAGTGGGCACAGGGAATCCGGTGGCGGGTCGGCGTAAATGTGAAACAGCGGCATTTGGCAGATAATCGATCAACGTTCGGTCTGGGCTCTGCCCTCTGCATTGTTGCCGAAACGGTGCCCATGGCCGAACGTTTGTATGCAACGAGTCGGGGGCACGGATCGGCAGACACGAAGGATGTTGTTCCCACATTCAGTACTTCGATTCGCCGCTGGGTGGCGCTGCCCGGCGGAACGGATTGGGAACGTTGGGTGGGTTAATTAATTTAGCTCCAGATACCGGAATCCGTACGTCGGGGATCGGGCGGGTCGGGCTTATCCGGCAGCGTAGCAATGCGACATGACGGCTTGGTCGGCCGGCTTCGTCGGTGGCCGTTGGTCTCCGGCATACTCCCGGGTTCCGGGATTTCTGCCGCCGCTAGCTCTCTAATCGAAGATGTAAAGACCGGCTGTTCCGTCTCGTTTTTTGGTCGGCGGTTGGCTTTGGCACCGGAACTGGCAGGAACGGGCACAGTAAGGCCACCACCACCGCTGGTATTGATTGATTAATGAGGCGCACGGTGAGGCTAGTTGACTAACGGAGAGGAAAAATGAACCTCGGGACCTCGTTATCGGAGCCTCGTTTTGGACCGAGGCCGAGACGGGCGAGCGAGGCACACTGAAGACGCCTCCAGGTCCACGGTGGCACGATAGCCAAATGGGATCCGGAATCCGGGCAGGAAACGTTGGTTAGGCGTCTCAAGCTGCGTGTCGCAATGGATTCAATTATCAAATGAATTTCGGATTAACTCGGCGGAATATTGAACCACGGCTGCCACTGTGTTGAGTTTTGTTAGATCAAAGCTTAAAGCTGTGTCAGATAATCATGATGAAAGCCTTCAACAGTAAACCAATAGTAGTAAATTAAAGATTGTCTCCAACGGATTGACGAGCTTCGATCGAAACATTTTTTTTCATAGAAGAACGGACCGGGCCGTATTTATATTCGTAACATTGTTGATGGAACTGTTATTTACAAGAAGTACTAGTGTTAAGAATTGAACTATGGAGAGTAGATAGGCAGGCGTCGGCTAAGTAGAACTAAGAATGTATTGGTAAGGGATTACGGGGAACGGGAGTCAGTCGCAAATATATCAAGAAGGAGGTAACAGCTACATCTCGAGACGACCAACGTTTTCTTCGCTACAACTAGATTTTTCAATAAGTTCGTATGGTCGATAACAAAAACACATTTCAATGGTTTGAAAAACACTTTATTGGCCTTCCTGCATTCAGCATGGCCTTTCTGAACATCAATACACTTGTTCCAACGAGACTCCAATTTATAAATTCCATCCCTTCCTGTAAAAGTGAGAAGTGCTCTAAAAAACGCTTCCGCAGCCGTTATGACGTCGTCATTTGATGAAAAACGCTTTCCAAGCATTATTTTTTTGGGTCTGTGAACAGATGGAAGTCGCTAGGGGCGAAATCTGGTGAACACAGTGGATACTGCAACAATTTGAACTTTAATTTATATATTTTTGAAATTCGTTGCATTGGGTGCATTGTTCCATTTTTAGCAAAAGCGGCATCCATTTTGTAAACAGTTTTCTGGAACCTAAAACTTCAGTTAAAATATTAGTTATACTGCTCAATGAGATGACTAGGCCTTGTACTAAATCTCTTTCAGTGATTCGACGACTTTTCAATACTGATTGTTATTCTGATCCTGATATCCTGATTTGTTTTACGGTTTCTGTTGTTGTGTCTGTTTTTTTTACGTTTTTGACATGGATCGTGTTAAAGGATCTATGACAACATTTAAACTCAAAAATCCCCTTTTTAGCTCCCTAATTAATGAGTCCTTATACACTTTCAACATTCGTTCATAATTTTTCTTTGCTTTTAGCCCTCTAGGATACTTAATTTTTTCCATTGTAAAAATACTGTTCCATTGTACAAATACATGTCGATACTAAATGGCTTATAAAAAATAAATTAAAAGACCGATTGAAATGAAACTTCACAAACGTTCGTATGAAGAGTGTACCAATATAACACAAAAAAATCAGGCTCGTAGCAGCCTCCTTTGTTACCGACCATACGAACTTATTGAATGCACTAGTAGATATGGGAACAACTGGTAAGAAACTAATAAAAACATGGATAAGAACACTCATCTTCTTACACATTTTTAGGTTAAACGTCAAAACAAAACACGAATAATGTTTTGCTTCGGTAAGTCTTAATGTTTGTTATAACGTAGGATGAACACAAAGGGGCTTGTCCTTCAAGTTGTAACTGGAAACTTTCCCTCCAAACGCACACCGAACGATACCGAGTCTCTCATTGTGAATTAACATTCCCCCGGTGCTGGGGATGGCCCGCCTCTTACAGCGTATTGTTTCGCGCCACGGACGTGCGCCTAATTGGGAGCGATTTACTTTATTACTTTTCTGCATGTTGCTAGGCCGCTGCCAGCCAGAACTCGCCCATTGTTTTTGCTCGTCGCCGCACCAAAACAGTCACTACCGGAGTTACCGAGCTTCCTTGGCGTGCGTCTTTTCCTTGCTCGGCCGCGGTTTGTTGCGTGGCAATCGTCCTGGCAATTCATTTCGGAAGTGGCACACTCGGCACACCGACCGGAAGGAGCTACAGCTACTAATGCGCCACGTTTGTTCATTTGTTGCACGGCTCCCGGAGCGTCCCCGGCAGCCATCCAGATGCATCCAGACAATGTGGCATCACCGGGGCTCGCGCTCTCGGTCTCTCGGAAAACTGTCAACACAGTACACAGGGAACATGTTGAGGCAACAAAATCTCGCCCCACCCAACGGGCGGTTGTGGTGTTGTCTACGTCTCTATCCGATTCCGAACCACGGACCGTGTGGCTGGGTGTCTTTTCCAGTTCACAACGCATCACGTTGGGCTCCTGTTTCGCGGAATCGATAGCGAAGAAGTTGATAAAGGGTTTAAATTTTAGTTTGCCATAAATTCGAAGCACAGTTTTCGAAGTGGACCAAACGGGTTTCTTTCTCCCCTGAACCTAGGGGTCCCAGGTCTTAGGTACCTCTGCAGTGTGTACTCCACTTTTCATGCTGCTACCAATTTCAATAAAACGAAATTACGGCGGTTTTAATGGAGAAAAGGGTACTGCAGACCCGGCACGGCAACGCGATCGCATATTTTCGCGCTGCCAGTTTTTATGCTAATACTCACCTCCTTAGCGGGGCCGGCTGGCTGGCTGCACTTTGCATTCTTTCACAGTGCGCAGTTCCCGGAGTCCCGAGGACCTCGGAGCACCCCAGGAGGGTTCGTAGAAGTAGAATCTACTGGCTCCTGGTTGGCAGAGTAGCCGAGCCGCCTGCCCGGGTAGCGTCTTTATCGCCCGCCAGTGTGCGCCCGATGGCAAGTGTTTTATCCATTATGCTGCACACTGCACACGCTATCAGTGCACGTGTAGGTGTGTGGCTAAGAATTATGTTGCGATGAAGGGAAAAGGAAGAACATTCTTTCGCCATCCCAGGCCTTTTTTGTCCTTCCTGCGCTTCGCTCGCTATCAGTGTGGCGTGCGCCTTATCACGCCGGTAGCATCTTCCGGTCTCTCGCTCACGGCACTGCACTCGGCGAGGATTCTTCTTAAATGTTTTCGCCTCCCCCTCCCTGGCCGGCTGCTGCCGTTTATGTCATTCAACTTTTGCAGCTACTTTCGACTCTTCGAGGAAGCACTCTTCCCTCGACGGCCATCACAATGGCGATGGTGGCGGAGCCTGGCGAGCCTGGCGAGCAGGAAGTTATTATCGGAATGGATTGCACTTACCACGCGCGCCGAAGGCGGGCAGTGGTGGTATGCGCCCCGGTTGGCCTCCCTAACGATGTGATGTTTGCCAGGAGGCGAGGCAAGGTTCGTCGGGATGGTGCATCATCAGCAACAGCTCGAACACGACCAAAGACCAAACGAATGAGAGAGAGAGAGAGAGTCCGAACCGGAAGTCACCGAGGACACCTTCTCCTTCGGTCGACACTGCGTCGACACATTCAATAATTGTGATACGAAAATCAATATCGCGTAAAATGCAACGCTCTTCGGGGCGCAGTGTGTGACATCCGGCGGCGGCGGCGCGGAGCCATATAGATATAAAAGTGAACAACTTTTATCGGTCGCCTTGCCGATGGCCGCCGATTTTCAAATGCGACCGGCGGGAACGATCGGCCATTACGGTCCGGTGTGACCGATTCCTGAGATTCGATTCCTTCAACCCATTCGGGGCGCGCGGGGGGTCGTTCCAGCACCAGCGGGGTGAGTTTATGGTGTAATTCACGGTCGGCGCCCGGGTGAATGGTTCCGCCGGGTTTTCCGACCGGGACGATCCCCGGTCCGGCCATAAATCGTCGATTGGCAGCTCCTTTTGCCCCACGAAACCCGTCGTCGGCTGGATCCATCAAATGCGGTCCAATCGATGCGGGCGGGCTTCCGGACGGCAAGCGAGAGAGAGATGGCGAGGACGAAATAAAATTCGAGCAGACCGCCATTTGCGCGCCTCGGTTCCACAGTTGATCATGGCGTGGTGGGGTGTATGTGTGCCGGATCGTCTTTTATTTAAATTAGATTTTATTCATCGTTGATTCGATCGTTATCCTTCGGCGGCCATTTTCAAGTGGCTTCGTGACACAGCGGGAAGCGTCCCGCCTGGGGACATGGGAAGCATAAAAAATCGAATTATTGTCCACTCCGGCCCTTTGGTCCGGATGGACCACGCAGCCCCGCTGTGCTGAAAATGATAGCTCCAGTGAGCCCCGCAACGGATCGTAAATTCATTTACCGTAATTTTTGCTCGATTTTTGACCACTCGTTGGGCATATTTTTTTTTTTTACGGCACGCAAGTCATGTCCTTCTCGTTACAATGGTGCGCGGAGATGATGATGATGATGGGTTTCGGTTCGGACCAAGTGCCACTTTCGAAAGCTGCGTCGGTTAAAAGTGTAATTATTGTCGTTTATTGCACGCAGCATAAACTGGCGGAGGGCAGGTCCTGGCACTCGCAAATCCATCAAAAGTTATTCGGATCGTGCAGAGCTCTCCAGGCAAGCCATTCACCGAATACCGTGCGGCGCTGGGGTCGTTCGATTCAAAATTCGAAGCGACCACAGCGGCAAGGGCGAATCGAATTCCCAGATTCGATTGCAAATAAATATTTTCGAAACGAAATTTTATTGTCCTTCGCCCGATCGGCATTCGGTAATGTGTGACATTCGGTACGGAAAATCCGGAAAATCCCGTTTTCAGAATCCTTTCGGTGTGATAAGAGAGCCGGCACGGCAAGAGCGGATCAGCCGGTTCGAGATCCGAGGACGAGAATATGTTGAAAATAATGAATAGTATTTTAATGACAATCAGGTAATGGGTGGCCCTCTGGATCAAGAGGCTCGGGTGGCCGGCAGGGCACGGAATGATTCGATTATTTTCCGCTTTCAAATGGCGATTCCATCCATCGAAGCAAATCTCTCTCAGATCCGGACAGGGTGGAGAGCTCTCCCTCTCTCCTCTCCCCTCTAGGGGCAGGAAGATCCATCATCATCACCCAGACGGTGTGGTGTGGTGTCATTGGCGACCATATCAGCAGCATCGTTGGACATCGTTATCGTCACTGTCAGTGCCAGAGGCCGGTCGGTAAAATATGGTCCCTGACTGGTGCTGCTACAGTTGCCGCAACAGATGCCACGGCGGGACCAACGGAAGAGAGAAGCGAGCGTGGCTGGGGTCCAAAAACAAAAACCTGTCCCAGTTCTGTCGACTCCCGGGGTGTTCCACGGCACGGAGTTCCGGACTCTCTATTACACATACTAGCACATGGCATGGCACGGCACGGCACGGGACGATGATGGCCATTTGTTGACCGTATCGCGTTAAGTACAAACACCTACCCGATCCACATTCATCTTGTCCGAGGACGATGGCAATGGCGAGCAGCCCAATCTGCTGGCCGGCTGGCCAGTGCTGGTTTTTGCTGGTTGACACATTGTCCGTTTGGCAAAACAAGCTGGCGAAACGAATGTTTGGATGTTGTTCCCGCTCCATGCGCGCGTTGTCCTTGTGTGTCCTGGTGTGTCGGGGGGGCCCACTCTCTCTCTGACAAGTGCCGTGTTCGGCCGAGCTCGGACTCCGGAATGTGACAGCGGGAGACATGCTTTTCTTTATTTCGCACACATCCACACACCGGCAGGCTCTGACACTCCGTGACAGCCCGCCAGGCTCGAAGGCCAACGCGATGATCCTTTCCCCCTCCCGCAAGGGTTGACGCGGGACGAGTTGTGCTGTGCACAATGAACTGCTAAATAATGTACCAGAAGCTGTCATGCCGAGCGCCGGAATCTCGGTCTATGAAGCTCATCAAAGTGGCCGACGGTGAAATGAGTTCATGGTTGGCGAGCGCCACGCGCGCCCCAGCCAGCCAGTCAGGTGTGGATCGTTTCAGGACCGTTTCGTTTTCGGTGGCGGTGTCTTCTTGAAAGGGGGTCCTGGGACCGACCCGGTGCTCCACTTTACGCACACAATCACACTGGTACGTGGAGCCTTCGGGTCACCTTCGAGCGCTATCTAAATGTGGCATCCGGGTCGCGAGAAGGTGTCCGAGACCAAGAATTTAATGGAATTTTTTGACGACCTGACCGAGCGGGGGGCTTTAGCTCCACTTCTTTTTCATGCCCCAGGACTTGCGCCGGAGGGACATGTTTTGAATTGGGTATTCATGGAACACGGGCACGCTCGGGCCCCCGGTCCTCTCGGGCGGATGCATTATGATTGGAAGTCAGCCCATTCTAGGGTGCGTATGGGAGGGAGCTCACCCCGTTTATGGGGTGCCGTCACGAGATGCCCGTGCCCCCTGTTTGGGGTTCATGATTGACCCTCGTTAAAGAGTTCGCCGCTCGCCTAAATATTGGTTTAATTTAGATAAAATATTACGCCGAACGTGGCCAGCGCTCGGGGAAGGATCGGT
Source organism: Anopheles bellator (assembly GCF_943735745.2). Classification (NCBI taxonomy): domain Eukaryota; kingdom Metazoa; phylum Arthropoda; class Insecta; order Diptera; family Culicidae; genus Anopheles; species Anopheles bellator. The sequence continues at coordinate 11,188,502 of NC_071285.1, read as the reverse complement.
CAGCCCGTGGGATTCGGACCTGGGGCGGGCCACCTAAAACCAAAAAAAAAAACGGAGCGATTTATTTGCCCTCCGACGGGAATCGCGGCCACAAACGAGGTGCCACCGTCGATAACCATCTGTGGCGTCGTCCGACCGACGGATGGACGGAAACGCAATTTTCCATCCATAATGGGGCCGAAAATGGGGCCGACGCTACGCTCCGATGATAATCGCCACATTGTGTTTTGCGTTGTTTTCGGCCACCGATTGCGCGACACACTGTCCAGTCCAGTCCGCTTCTTGGCAGGTTGGTAAGTTTGCTGTTTTATTTCAATTAGCGCTTAGCGGGACGACGATCCGACGAGACTCGAAGAGTTTCCTTTCGGGCGCTTTTTATTACTTCACATCGGCCCGACAGGAGGACAGGAGCCCAGCAAAGGACAGGTCCCCGTAGACTCTGTCGGAAGCCGCGAACAAAGAAGCGAACGCGAAACATACTGCAGTTCCGGTGGACGCGACGCGGGAAACCGGAACTGAGGCACCCGTCCGGAAATAGAACCGGACTGGAAAGGGGGTCCACGGTGGGTGAGGGATGTGAGGTCATTTAACACATCGTTTGATTTTCGGGGCTGACTGACTATTTTTTTTTGGTTTTGTCCGGGGGTCGTCCGCCAACTTGGTCCTGCTGCTGGTCCTGTTAGCACACCATTTATCTCCCCATCCTGTCGGCGGCCGGTTGGTCCCTTTTTGTGTCTGCGTGTTGTGGGGGGGCGGTTTGCAAATGGCAGAAACATATAGTTCCGATGGCGTGGGGCACCGTTCCGTTGTACGCTGGGGTTGGTTTTTGTTTTGCGACTGTCATTTAATGATGAGAAGCGAGGACCGGATAAGTCACAAAGGTCCAACGGCCAAAAAAAAAAAAAGAACGGAACACAGTTTGTCACATAAAAAAGGATGGATACCGGGAATGAGGGGGGGGTCGTTCCCGGGGTAGGATTACACTGCAGAGACACAATGGGTCAGGACGCCTGTCACAGGACGAAAGTTTGCATCGAACATACTTTTTATCCCACACGTGGTACTAATAACACGGCCCAGACACCGTAGTCCCTTCGGTGGTCAGCGTTTTGGACACCGGAACCATGTCACGCCACGGACAGGTGGTAATTAAAAGTGGATATTAATACAAAGTGGCTGTCGTCTGCGAGTTTAGATTATAGCGTTCAACAGGCTTGACGATCGTGACGTCGAACGGGGCCTAAGGGCCAACTGATACCGTTCCCGTCGGCTGTGGTACTCGGCACCGGTAGCCGGGAAATTTTACGGCCCGCCGTGTCGGTCTGCCGATCGAACTTGAAGCATCCGCCTTGAACCGACCGAATCTGGCTCCGGTACGGTTCCGACACGGCTTTACTGTAGCCTGATCCCGGGAAATCGATACCCCGAAGCCGACGAACCGGAAGAAGTTGCGGATTTTGAAACTTCAGTGAACGGAACAGACCGAACGGCTAGGCTTCGATACGATGGGCTAGGATTCATTCCGGGCCCATCATCTTCCCAACCGGGCACCCCGAGGCTCGAGGAGGTGATATATCAAGATTTACGGTAATCCATATCCATTCGGCAAGATAATTGAATCGGAAGGTCGTTCGCACGAGCCGCACAAGGAGCCGGATCTACGGGAGAGATTATCGGCCGGGGGACGGGACGTGTAATAAAGTATCGATCCTCGAGCCCTCGAGCTTTGTCTCTTCAATTAAGCCCTTTTCGGGAATGGCTGCGGCACGGTGGTGAGTAAATAAAAAGATTTTATGGAACTGACGCTGACTTCCCGATGGGCCGGGGCTTCCGGCTGTCAGGACTCTCGGGCCTCTCGGGCACAGATTTGCAACAAATTGGACCGGCGATGTACCGGCGTGTTACAACGTGTTCACCGTCGTTCTAGTTTTAGAGTGAGGCTTCTCGGAACACACCACTGCCGGGGTTCGTTTTCGGGTTTGTTTAACGTAAATTGTAAACCTAATAATTAATAGTTTATTTCGTGATGGGTGGCTCCGTAGCCGGCAGCCACCGAAGCCGGCTTCCTGAGCTACAAAGTTGGGCTCCACGATTTATTGTTGCCGAAAACTCCTCGTGGGGACTTCTTCTCGGTTGGGCCCGTAGAATCCACTGGATCGCTGCACAATTAATTATTCATTATCAAACACGTGTCTATGTGTGTGCCGAGCGAGACGTCGTCGTGAGTCGTCGTCATATCGGGGTCCATTCCGTCCGTCCGCCGCCAATCGCCAAAGTAGAGGATAAGTCCTCCAAGTTGGGATAAAGTTTTGCGGGATTCCCTGCGGGTATTGGGCTCGTCCGCCCGCCACAGAGCGATACGCAGGCAGCGGAACGGAAGCGGACGGCTGCGTGGTGGAGCACCGCCGTGAGGAACAATTCCGCTGAAATGAGCTTTTTATTGTCGGAGAAAATTGGAACATTATTGTGGAGCAACCAGGGGAGCTCCCGGGGTCCGCCCGTAACCCCGCGGACCAGGTTCCACCATCTCTCCCAGGGAACATTCTCGATAACGACCGGATGAACTGTCGAACGGAGCCCATTTCGGACGATAGTCGGGGCGCGGCGGTGGCAGCGTTTCCCAAAAGTGTTTAGTGTCGGTCTGGGCGGCGGACGACTCGGGGAGGGCTCCCAACTCGAAAGATAAACCGCTTCCCACCGGAGCGCGACTGATATTTGCAAAAGGTTAACCGGTAAAGTTGTGTCTCCTTCGCTCGCGCAGTGACGCAGTTTAGCGTAAATGTCATGTCAAATATTAATGCAGTATTAAATTTATTTCTCCAATCCAAAATGGCCGATGCGAGACGAATGGCGGCGCACCGTGGCAGAGATACGGATACTCCATCGTGCGGTTGCGGACAGTGATGGCCCGCAAGGAACATGTTTACGGATCGAACCATAAAGGTGTAATCCCCTCACTCAGTCCGTCCGTCTCGTGGGGGTTCTGGATGTCTGGAGTGCCAGCGGTGTGACGATGTTTGATATGCTAACATAATTTCCGTCCTTTCTTCGGCAAGGTATTCAAGGGCTAATAGGGAGCATGTCTGCCGGTGCAAGATGTGCAGATAAAATCTCCAATTGAAGCGACTTATGGTATTACGTTCGTTCACGTTCGCAGATACTCATCAGCTAAAAGGATAAAAGGAGTCGCTCCTCAATAGCCCAGTCCTGCGTAGTGTCAGCTCTGCCGAGCCTACCGAAGGTGGTGGGGTTTTTTTCGTTCCTTTTTTTGCCATCTTCATTTTTATCGTCTCTCGCCTTTGACGGGCCACCCTAGAGCGTGGTCGTAGTCCTTGCTTTTGACAAGGTGCCGTGCTGCACCAGCAGCCCGGTGGCCCGGACGTAGTAATATAAATTAATGATCAAAACCATACATAAATTAGGTGCCATGTCCTTGCTCGCCGATGGGTCCTTGTCAACGTTCCGTGCCGCCGGAGAGCTTTGTTTATGCCCCGGCCAGCCATCAGTTAGCCAACCGAGCGCTGCAATGTCTTCATTTTTCTTGGCCAGACCCATCCCGGTGGGTGGGAACGGTGTGTTAAGGTGAGTTAATTTTTTATCATCCTTGTTAACAATCTGCCCGTGGTGGGGGGGTCGTGGAAAGCGACCGGTTCGACAGTGATGTTGTGCTGTGGTGGGAGCTTATGAATATTAATTGCCGGACGCGGCGCGGCTCGAGAGGGCGCCCGTTGTGAAACAGCCTCCTACAGCCGCAAAGCAAATCAGCCGAGCGATAAGCGTAATCGAAAGATAACACCGGTGTTAAATGAATGGACGCTTTGGGTGACGCTTCCGGTGACGCTGATGGGAAGAAATTGGAGATCCCAATCAGCTGACACTTGCCTGGCCAGGGTCAAGCCGGCCAACGGAAGCCGAATAAATTAATAGAAAGCTTCGGCGAAAGATCCGGGGGTCCTGTAAATATTGGATTGCCTTCCAGCCGATCGATCCGACTGGCAATTAACCAGGAACGATTTTTTCCAGTAAGTAAAGTTTGCAGCGCACGGTCGTCACTGGCAAAACAATGGCGATTGGAAAACGGGGTAATGACTTTGTGGAAAGTCCGGTTGTTGACAGCCGTTGGAAAGTTTCGCAGTTTCGCGTGGCATCGACAGGGTTTTTATTTTTACATCGCACTCCACCAATGGGAGTGGCCGCTACCCGGGCCCTATTACTTGGGGTTCGGTGCTGAAAACAGAGGAATTTATTTTTAATCGCTTGCCCACGTGGCGTTGTTTTCGTCCGTCCGAGCCCGAGAGAAGGGCTTCCACTTCCACTTTTGGCACGCGAAACGCACTCCAGTGAAGTGGAACCCAGTGACAGTTTCATTAATTTTAATAGCATAAATAATGAATCAATTTATATGTATGAGTGATATGATGGATTAATGATTCATTAGTTTGAACTTGTTATTCCGAGTGGCCCCATTGTTTATTGACCATCCCGGCATAATCGACCTCCACGACCTCGAAGGCAGCCGTCCCCCCGGGGGACCGGGTGGCCTTGGATTTCCACGCAATTTTTACCACGCAATGCGCGGCGCATAAAGGGACCCCCGGCGACTGGGCCGCGATGGGTGTTGATGGGTTTTGACTCCAGGCTGCCAGGCCGCAAAAGACACCGGATGGCGTGGATGGCTTTTTTGTGTTCGTTTCGTTTCGCGCCCGCCCGTTTCTAATGTTTCGCGTCGTCGATCGAACGCAAGTGTCCCGGGGTGATGATTTCATTTCTTATTTATCATTCGATTTCAAAGCTTGACCCGCGCCTCTTGCGCGGGCCCAAGAAATCTGGGTGCTCATATTTCATGTAGCTGATCCAACGTGTGACGCATGTGCTCCATCGAGGGCTCGTTATGGGGCGTCCCACAATGAGCCTCAACACCAATGGCAGGCTGTACTTAATTTGACTGCCGTGGCTGATACGGTTGCTGTTGCTGCGGTTGGCGCTATTTAGCATAAAGGCGTCGCGTGGCGTGACTAAGCGCCAAAGAGATCCTCCCCGAAAGCGGGCATTACGGCGGTACATCAATCATAACCGTTGTGACGTACGAAAAAATTGGCCAAAACAATAAATCAACCCGGTGTCGACGGTGTGGGTGCCGCCAACCAAATCAGGCAGCTGTCTTTCGGGGGGGAATTGAGCCGTGAACGGTGTGACGATTGTGAAGCAAACAATTTACGCTTGAAATGAACACGATTTCGTTTTATAACTTCAACATTTCAAAATAATATAAAGTGACAATCTGTCCCAAAAGAAGATATGTGGAAGAAACGGATCAATAAGAAAGTTAAAAAACAAATCAATAAAGAGGAAAGAAGGAAATAATTAAATTGAAAAAGAGTATAATAGATGAGCAGCAAAACCTAGTCAACAAAACGACAGGCAATGGTAGATGACGTGCAAAAGTTTACTAATGAACCCCCGGCCCAAGGAATTACTGTATAACTAACCGAAAATTGAAAATAAATCACGAAAGACCACCACCGCCGAATGAACGCATTCCGGTCTAGTCTGTATGTCGCGCTCGGGACGGACCAACCGGAAGCCGATTCGCAGTTAATTGTAATAATCCTGTTAAAAATCAATCATCCTTCCATAATGTGGGCCTGGGCCTGGACCCGCCGACTGCCTATTGCTGCGTGCGTGCGAAGGGTCCGCAAGCCGTCGCCGAACCGGCCACGGCGCACGGTGACGACGACGACAATGAATCTGTCTTCGGATCCGACTCCCCGACTCGGACTGGCGAAGGAAGGCCCCCGGGTAATTGAGTTCTATTAATTTTCCGTTGCAAACTAAACGTTGTAATAATCGCATGGAACTACCCCATAAAATGCGCTCCCTTTTCGGTATCGGGGTGTGCGCGCGCGTGCGTTCGCTATCCCTCACGTCGGCCCGGCCGGCATCGTCGGGACACGTTTGTGGTGACGGTCCTGGGCAGGCCGGCTCACGGTGGCCGGGTTGAAGGATGGGCTCAAGTGTGTTGCGAGCAGCCGGCTCAGTCCTCGTGGAAGGACCTCGAGGAGGAAGTGTAAAAGTCAAGAAGGGGAGAATAATTGAGTGCAGTTAAGAAGGCTTTCCACCGCGCCGTGGTGAGTGGAAAGCGCGTCATGAAAAGGGGGGGGAAACTGTGCGGCCGAAGGATAATGTTGGTGAAATGTTGCGGGGTCCCGGTGACGATCCCTTGCACCAATCGTTCCGGCAGGCGTTGGACGGTGGACGATGGTTTTCGCTTGCGCCATCAAATAAAATGCTGTTTATGTGCCCGACCCCTCTTGGGACCGGAGCGCGGACTGGTGCGGTTTTTCACGTAAAACTGAACGTTTAGGGCAGTGCAATTAAATTAGAGAAAGGTGTCCTGTTGGGGCGTTGGACTTTTATCGGTTTTTTAATTTATAAATTTTCGTTGTTAACAAGTCCACATGGAACAAAATAGAGAACAACGCCCAAAATAAGGAAACAACCGATTTGGCCAGTTTCGAGGACACTAATTTATATAAAACTCTACCGAATGCTGCCTTGAGGTCAGTGTAAAATATATCGACCGGCAGTTCTCTGTCGCGATTAGAGTGGCAACCGTTCAAGAAATTGAGAAGGATTATCGATAAACATTTGATCGTGACGAAGCGATGCTGCTGGTTGAGGATGAAGGATTCAGAGCAAGACCTACGATGTCTGATATCGATTGATTCGAATAGCTTGGCTACAGGCACAACAGATGCAAATGCCGCGGCAGTTTTCCACACAACCTTTGTTGCATTTTCTGGGGACTGGCAGTATCCCACATTCCTTCCAGAACGATGCGAATGTTTCAAAGGCGATAAGGACGAGAACAAATTCACAAAATATCACTCATAATTTAATGATCTAATTGCCTAATTAATTGATGAACTCCGCTTATGTATCGTTGCGTTCTCTAATGATCAAACATAAAGCTACTGAGCCGCATCAAAAGGCCAGTGCCAGAACAGGTGCAACAAACAATGGCGTAAAACAACCCCCGGGGTCGGGTTTGTCCGTCGGACGGTCGGATTGAACCGTTTTCGGCGAAAAGCGCAATGGCCGGTTCGTATTCGCGGTCGAAGCTTGGTCGGCGAAATGTCATCCATTCGGGCCTCGGAAAAAGTATTATTTTCCCAATGCTCCCTCGGCCAAGCCGAGCAGAGCTCGCACAGAGTGCCTTCCGAGAACCGGCGCCGCCGCCGCCGGTGTACCGGAATCGAAGGATGCTCGAAGGAATCGCGTTTTTCGGCTGTGTCTGGTTTGGCCGCCTTTTTTCCGACCGAGAACGCGCGGCTCTCTGTTCTGGCCGCGATGGCCGTTCAGTGGGTTTCCTTTGATGTTGACACTCTTCACGCGACGGCGAAACCGCCGAACGTTTTATGGCGGTTTCTGATTACGATGCCCATTCCTCCGGTGCTTAAAATGCAGATCCGGCGGACCTGATCCGGGTCCGGGTTGCGAAGGTGCGAATTGTTTCAATTCGCAACTTTTAATCATCCCCACTTGCCGGCGGCCAAAAAGTTTCGCAAAGCTCCGGCGAGCCGCCGGACAGCTGCGGCCAGCGGACCGGCTTGCGGGTTTGTCTTTAATTTAAAAGTTAGCTGTCCCTGTCCGTCCGGCGTGACCATCATTATCCTAAAAGTGATCCCTTTTTCGGGGCCACAGACGGTCCGCCGAGCCCTCGTGTTGGCCGGAAATCTCGATGGATCATGGCGCAACGGGGATTTTTCAGGGTTACCAACCGGAAAGATAGCATCTCCCGTCGCCGGGTTTGGCGTCGATCGGGCCTTACACGGTGCTCCAACCGTCGGACAGATGTTCAAGTAATCATCTAAAAATAAACCCGAACAATCGATTTTCAACCGGAACACACAGCACACACCACGCGCTCGAGCGTACCGGCAGGATAATGGGAAAAGGACCCGCAGTGCCAGAGCCAGAGGGGCCCCGAGCGTGCGTGCGTGCGTCTGCGTGTGTGTGCGTTGGGACCGTTTTGCGGTACGCTAAAGCGACAATCTTCACCTCACCGTTCGAAGGACTGCAACCGCAACGAAAATTCAATAAAAAAGGGATCTGGTCTCTCTGGGCCCCCGGCCGGAAATCGACGCGCAAAAACGGATAATAACCTGAAAGCAGATGGTACGGTAGGGCATGGAAGTGCTGCCCGGCTGCCTGACTGCCTGCCTGCGGGCCTGTCTGTTCAATTTTGGCTCGGATTTTGACAAAACCGCTTCAAGAGGCGATAGTTGCCGTTGCTGATGCTGCTGGCGGTGCTGCTGTTGTCGACGATGACGACGACGAAGAAAGGTGAGCGTTTCGTGTGCGGAAGGGAAAGAATAGCGCAATGGGCGAATGGGCGATGGCAGCAAGGGCACGGGAAAAAGGTTGTTAACAAAATTGAAACATTTTTACGCTCCCTTGACTGCAGATTGCGGTATGATTAGATTTACTCGATTTTCGGCCAACCCCTCGGCCGGCCGTTTAATGTTTGTCACGTCGATTACCGCGCGCGGTTCGGGTGTTGTGTAGTGACAGACACGGGGCGGCCAGTCGGTTGCGGTACTGAAGCTATTTACTAAATTAAAAATAAATTAACTCAAAATTTTGATTTTGTTGTTTAATGATTCTTCTATTGGTCAATATGATCAATGAAATTGAATAAAGAAATGTTAATAAAATGATCTTCTTCTAGTCTCGAACCACTAAACAATATTTTCAGAGCATTTAATCAAGCCTTGTCAGTTCTGAACATCAACATATTCATTAGTCAGTGCAAAAATTCTACTTATTTATTGTCCCTTTAAACTATTATCCCATCCTACTCCTGTCCGTTCATTCTAGGTTCTGCTGCCTGTTTATTCACTTTTCTTGCTTCTACTTTTCACATTTTCTTCTGTTTAATAAGTGTCAATTAGGCCTCACGGTCCGCTGATTTAACGTGAATAAATAAATAATGACCGTTTGATGCTCAGCTCATACAAAAAATATCATCCCGCATTACCTCGATAAACCCTTAGTGTCGAGATTTATTTGCCGCACTGTGCGAGCCGTGTTTGTTTTGAGGTAGAAAACATAAACGCGGCCGCGAAAGGGAACTCAATAAACTGGATGGGCCCTCGGCACAGCGGCCCGATTTACGCCGCTTCAAAGTCAAACAATAGACCCGTTAAGGATATTGTTGGAAAAGAAAAACGTTGTAATTGGATTAAGGGGACCACTGGCTGATAGGGTGCTGTTCTAGGAGTTTCAGTAGCAATTTGAGCATGATACCCACTTACCACACGAGCTCCTTATTTTGGCACAAAATGCTGCACGACCATACGGGACGCTAGTCTTCCGTTAGTTTTCCATTTTTAATTAAATTCAACAAAACGTCGAACCAACGACGTTCTGCTGTCCTGGCGGTGATCGATATCGCCGACGCAAAACGAAACGACATAAGTTTGGGCTACACGCAGCCCGCTCGATAGCATCTCGTCCGCGATTAATGGCGCCCCGGTCCTGGCATTCGCATCCGCAGAGCACACATCAGGAGCGCGGGCCGACAAATTGCGGACAGCCGGTCGATGTAAATATATAATAGCAATGTTTCCGCGCACGAACGGCCGTAAGTGCGGTCAATCTGTGTGACCCCGCCGCCATCAATCCCTCGCCCAGCCCGGTCCGATCCGACCCGATTTTCGGTCCGGGCGCGGTTTCGCCGGCATTTTGCGGTCCATCGGGATAGTTAATCAAACGCAAAATTGGATCTCCCCCGAGAGCGAGAACCGGCGCGGCTTATCGAGGGACGCCGATCTCCTGGATTCGATTCGACCGCGGCGCGGTTAAAAATGGCCCGGAGAGTCTGGAGGGTCCGGTCCTTCGTTGTTAACATCAAAGTTCGCCGGGGTTGGGCGAGAAGATTTACGAAGGGCCGGCGGACCGCCACAATCTCGATGATGTAACTTTCATCGAGTCCGTCGGGCCTAAACGGCCCTGTGAATTACGCAATGACGTTTCACGATGCATCGATCGCTATCATCGTTGTCGAGGCATTGTCGAGGTCGAGTGGGACCGTAATCGGCACAAAACCCGGGAACCGATGGTAGGGTGTCCCGAGTCTTCTAACTTCAACCTAAAACCGGAAGCCAATAAATTTATTAGATTGCAGATAGTGCGGCCGGCTAGCTGCTTAATTCCGTTCTCCCCTAACGCACCCAGTCAGACGTAAATCAAATAGAGCGAACTAACTGTCGCCGGAGTTAGTTGGAACCGAATTTTCAATTGTTTGCCCGGGACAGAAACCTCACCCGAGGGGGGCTTCCGGTCGACTGCGGCCGGTAACTTACCCACGTTTTGCTGGACGGGATGCGCATCAAATCGTGTCGAAAGATCGGCCATTCGTGTCTCATTATGCTCCGACCAACCGACCGACCGCTCGGTAGTGGTTTTGGAAAAGAAGGGAAAACCAAATTATGCGCCGCGCGCTTGAAAGCGGAAGCAACAAGGCCTTCAAGGTCCTGGCTCACGGTCCCTGTTTTTATACGCAAAGTTTTCCCTCTCGGCACGGTGAACTGGAAGCGCGGAAACTTCACCGAAAACTTGGGTATGAATATTTATCAGCCATTCCGGTTTTTGCGGAACGGACGATGAAATGGACGTAAAAGTTTCGCAACAAATCGATGACTCCTGGCCGGCCGGCTCTCGTTCCTTTAGGGTGTTCCGGGCGTAAACTATTCGCTTTTCGGCCGATCGTAACTCATAAGTTCCCGATTTGACGACGGACGGGGAAGTCAGAAAGAAAGTTGTCAGGCGACCAGCCGCGATCGTTTTGGTGTCCTTCGGTAGTTCTTGACCGAAAAAAATGCAGAACTGACAAAAAACCGGTAGTTTCTTGCTGCCACCGACGTTTAATATTAATCAAACGTATTCCGGACCATACCCGGAACCGCACCATTAATGGGTGAGCTATTAACCCACTCAAGATAGGGCAAATTTGTGGTCGCATTTCCCAAAATAGTTTCATCAATCGGATTTTTCCAATCATAAAATCGCTTAAATCGTCGTCGTTGAGTCGAAAAATATCATTCTAACCAGCAAACCACATATCCCCACCCGACTCTGGTGGCATGTTTATGAATCTGTAGCTCCCAATCTGTAGCCCGCCATCAACGGATCGGTCCGTGTTTTTCCCGATCGCTCCGACAACAGACATGGATACACTCCCTTTAACGATCTTAATATTTCATTATCCGACATCAGACCGGCGGTAGTGTGTTTTGTAAATGTTTTGATTTATCGGCACTGCCAGTCGGCGCCTTTTTATTGCAGTTCGACGCGCGGCCATCGTCGTCCGGGGCGGGCATAATATGTTGGCGCAATGGATGGAATCGGCTGAGGTCATGAATTTTTGCCCCGGCGCTGGCGCCAGACGGACACACGGATACGGATGGACAGGCAGGCTGGCAGCCGGATACGTGATGCGATCTGTGGTGCCCGCCCGTCTCCGGTAATCGTAATCGGAAGATTTATCGACGTTTGATTCGTGTAGCGCTCGGGAGTCATGCATGAGTCACAACAACAAGAAGCTTTAGGCGAGCACAGCATTTTAATGGTGCTGCTCTGATGACCGGGCGACGGAAACCGGGCCAAGCTAGGGCACGCGGAGCAGTGGAAGCGTTCCCCGCACAAGGAACTTTAATTAGAGTTGCGTTCGACGTGCATCGCAAAAAGGGACAAAAATTGAACCTCATTCTTGGGCGCCAGTTTGCGATGGAAAGTTTGTACGCCACGAGCGGAACTCGAACACCAGCCGGAACCAGGGCGGAAACCAGCACCGGGAATGTCGACGTGCCTTGCGATTCCGGCTGCAAACGTTGGAAATCTGAAAAGATAATTATCACGTCCTTCGGTGGCAAATCCTCCGGTGTACGTGGTACATTAGCTGCACCAAACACACACACTCGCGCGCGGCCATGGGAAAGGATTCCGGTTGTCTGTTTGTGTTGGCCCTGTTGCTTTATGCGATCTGACAGCACGCCGGGACCCCCGCTTCGGTGTGGCTAGTGTGTTGTGTCGTTGCCAATTTTCGAACCAACCATAAGTGTTTGGTGTTTTTCTTGCGAAAGCTCCTTCGGAAGTTTGGCGGCAAAAGTTGATCCGAGCCGGGAGAAAGCGTAAATATGTGCCAAAGGATTGGGACTGGAATTTTAATGCATGTCCTTAAGGGGCAAGGGCCCCGTAAGCCTACCACACGGCTGTCGAGGGATTTAAGCTGTTGTGCTCCACGTTGGTCATCACGTTTCAGTGATCCGATGGTTCGTGATAATAAACTACATCGCTGGCGATCCGCTTTATGGTGAGTTTAATTTATGCTCAAGCGCTTCTACTCCATTTTAATTTGAAGCTTATCATTTTCACAATTGACTATTAATTGGCAACAATTAAGAAACGTTTTAGGTTTCGGGCTGTGGGTCGTTTCGGTCCACTCTGAGCCACAATTGAAATTCGTTTCCCGCTTGGTCTTGTTTATGTTTATCGTTTCTTTTTTTTTGCTGGACTTGGATGTTACTCCGAAAGGGGTGAAGTACGCAAACATGATTCATGTTTGGACAGGGAGAGAGAGAAAGAGCGTTAGAAAGGGAGAAAAAAAGGAACTGATGTTTACTTTCGGTCCAACGGTGCGCACCGCCAGAAGACGACAGGTATCAGTAATTTGCATTAGCCATCGTTCAATGGCATTTTATGGGATCAGGAGGAGCGCTCTAGGCTCTAGGAGTCTTAACTGCTGCCACTCGCACACACCCTCCCACACACGCGTTGGAAGCCAGCTAATTTGAAATGCAAATATTTCAACATCTCGTGCCCGTGGCAGAAGGAAGTCTGACTGTGGCCCGCTTGGCGCTTCGGAAAACATCTGCACCCAAGCACCTAACGCCGGGGAGTTGGACTTTTCCCATGTTTGATGATGCAAATGCACCCCTTTTCCGGCCCCGCCCCACATTCCGGGCGTACCGACGACGACTCCGACAACCGACCTTTGCTCGGGGAATGTTACCATGGCTCGCCACGGCCTCGGCCTCTTGACTTGGTCCGCCCTGATCCTGATGGGTCGAAACGGGGCTGTCGCTGAGCGCCGAACGATTACGGAAGGGCTCTGACGATCAAACGGCCGAGGGCCACGGGGCCATCACGGGGTACTCTTTCATTTCAATTAAATGTCACCGAAAATTGGTTCGTAATAGTCTTTAATTTCACTTTCCGGTCCCGCTTACACACATCGGAAAGCCATCGGAAGCCAGAGATCGATACGTGTCGTGTCGAATTTGCATTCGGCATCGGCTTCGACCGACCGAACCGGAAGTCTTTGCGGTGCGGAATCACGTTTAAAGTTGAAGGCGACCGTGGTGTGTGGTCCGGATCCGGCCATGCTGGGAATGTATCATTCCTGACGCCATGACGTGACAGCACGGAACGGGAATCGGGTGTTGCCAAACAGAAGCCAGCAAGGACACGGTGGCCGCAGAAGCAAAGACAATGTTATCGTTTCGAGACTGGAGTGTCTCGAGCAACTTCGAAGACGGTACATCGATTACGAAGACGCGCTCGGGGAGAAGTGCTCGGTCGGGCCGAAAGTTGATTAGGAGTCATGACAAGACCTACGAGGAGCTACGATCAACGTTGGCTAACCACCCCCGGGGCCACCCCCGTGCTTCTTATCCTTGTGTGTTCCGTCCGGTGTGCGCTCCGGGAAGCCGCACGGACACGGAGCTTGTTGATGGAGCTGAGCCGAACAAACCGATGCCCTGGGAGTCGTACGGAGTCTGTTCACTTTTGATTAGGTTATTGGAATCACTATTCTTAGCCTTCGGGGAAAGGAGGGGTCATGAGTGGAACCTGCTGCCCCACCGGGGGGCGCCAGCGACAAATTGTTATCGATCTCGCCCCACTCGGTTCAAGTCGACTCCTGGCGGCTAGCGGAATGTGATAACATGTTGTCGTCAATTACGAATCGGTTGACAGATCTTTCGTCCTCGATACAACACATGTGTGGATCGTACCGTCCCCACCGGGACTGATTATTATGTAGAGAGCAGACCCACAAATCGGTTGCCAAGGGGGTTTTGATCGACCGTTACCACTGCTAGCGAGTGTAGAATTTTAATTGACCGAATTCGTTCGCCTGGAAGTCACAGAGTCACCGCGCTGCCAGGATGTGATTCGTTCCAACAAAATAATTCTAATACTGGGAGGCATTTAAAGAGTCTCCCGCTTAATGGAACTCACGAAGCAACGCGCTCCTTTTGACTTATAATTTCTCCAGAGAAATCGCAAAGTTATGGCATTTCGAACCGAGTACGACTAACGAGAGGCAATTCCGTACCATTCCCACGGGGGCCCATAAACAACCGCGAAACGGAGGAAAGTAATTTCGACTGAAGCTAGCTCGCTAGCCTCTTGGGTGGACCCGGGGCTATACCTCAAGAAATTGCGGGAGCTCGCTGAGCCACTGGGACCGAGCCACTCCGGAAACGGTAGCTTTTCGTCAAACCTGTCAATAATTCACTGTGTCGCATCGGCCCCCACAGCTTGTGGTCAGTCTCCCGTCTCAGCCCTCGAAAAGGGGAAAAAGGATTCCAAGGCCAAGTCAGCAGCTCTGGCCATCAATCAAACGTACTCCACAGGCATCAATCGTTTCGACTTGAACTAGCAGGGTAATCTATGCTACCGAACCTACCGCCACGAGGCGGTCCAGATTGTTTGGTGCTTCGGTGGATGGCCAAGGGTCCACAGCTATAAATAATGGAATGACCAAAGGTAAGGTTATGTGCTCTTTTCTGCCACTTACCGTAAGCCGTTTCCTGGGCGGTGAAGAGGAAAAACAACAAAATGTGGTACGCAAAGTTGGCCATGCTGCCTTGAAGATCTGTCACTTCTTCCGCCGCGTCGTCAGAGTTGAACTGCACGCCCTGTTGCTTCGACGGCTCTTAGTCGCGGCTCCCGCAAACCTCCGGCTACGGCACTTCGAACTGTCGTCCTCGAGCGAACCACCTTTAAAGGACGCACGGGCGCATTAAAGACCCGGGAGTTGTAAAGTGTTTTCGATTCGTTTTCCCGTTTGTGTGTTTTTAATTCTCGCACTCTCGCGGTCACAGCGCTCCAATTATCTCACCACCACCACCCCCCGGGGGCGCACTGGGGGATTTAATTCCCCGGTACCGGAACCGAAGGAAGCGGACGGACGGACGGAGCAGCTTGGGTAAGTGAGCGAACTTGATGAAAGCACAGCAACTTTACGGGCGAGCGGCACACTACGGAGCAACCGTCATAGCAACGCACTCACACGCGGTTACATACACAGAGTAACAAACCACAGGCTCCTTGGCACCTTTTGTTTTATTCGTTCGCTCGCAAAGCACAGCACACTGCGCCTTTGGAAAAGTAAAGCAAGAAAAATAACACACAAGAAAAATGGGAATGGAAATCACTTGCTGGCCGGCCGGTCGGCCGGAGCACGGCCGCATAAGGACGCAGGACGCGGGGCTCACAGGACACTCCAGGGCAGACGGCAAACAGTGACACACGCCGCCGCCTAATGGGGGACCGGATGATCTTCGGCGTTTGTTGTCTTTGAGACCTTTATTTTCGCTCCACTTGCTCCCTATTTACCTTTTGTTTATTCGTTTGCCGTTGTGTCTGTGTTTGTGTGCCATTTCCCCTTGTTTTTCACCTCCTTTTCTGCCGTGTGGCAGCCCCCTTTTGCCATCGTCGCCCCATTTGGTGCCTCATTTCCTGGTTGGTATTGTTTTGTTACTATTTTTTATCGTTCTGTCGTCGTCGTCCTTTCGAGCCGCTTAATCGCCACCGGGAGGTGGCTAATTCACCACGTTGTCCACGTTGGCAGTTTTCGGTGGCACACAGAGTCTCTCGGGAGGTCGTCAAGCGAGCGAGCGACCGACAGAGAGAGAGAGAGAGCGAGTGCTTAAGACGAGCATTAACGGGCAAGATGGTGTGAAAATTTATGATGATGTAGTTGCAACACAGTTTCGGTCGTGTGCACTTGATTGTTTCCGTTTTCCCATTCATTCACCCGTCGCGAGGGGGGCCAATTTATTTTTGTGCATTTTATGTAAACTTTTCTGTGTGCGCGTACCAACATCCTTTGCTCTGGCACGTCGCTGGCCCGGGCTGCTACGAAAGCTAAGCCGATTTTAAGGACTTCAAACTTTTTTCGTCAAGCAATAAATTATGTCAAGTACCCCTTCCGAGTGTAAGTGTTGGCCGGGCTTTGGACCGTTAAAAAGCGACTGCCGTTTGTAGTCGCTCGCAGTCGCTTTTGATTTTGATCATAAAGTCAAAAGATTGTTTCTACTTGGGCGAAAGTTCGACAATTCGACTGATCCCCCCCCCGGATTACGGGTCGCTTCAACGCAACGAAGTTTCACTGCGTCGGGGTTCGGAAGTCGTGATGATCGTCGATCGTTTCGCTGTGGGAATTGTGGGGCCGCGCACATTAAAGAGTGGAAAATATTGGGCCACCGGATGTGGACCGGACCAATTTGCCGGCACGGGTTGCCGTTATCGGCAGCAGTTTAAATGCATTAACCTAGAAAGCACAGGCAGCCGCTTTAAGCAGCCGCGTGTCTGCAGCGGATGTTACGCTGGCGCGATCGGACGTGCATGGGAGACGTGGCCTAGCGGCGAGCACCAGGCGCGAGCGGACATTAATGCGGAAGAATTATGATATCTGGCAGTCACATCGCCCTCACGAAACGTGGGCACCGGGTGATGCCGGTCTGACCTGCCAGGCGCGGCCAGGCGCGGCCAGGCGCGGGGCAAGATTTAAGGTTCCTAATTTTCATGCCTCGACAACCCTCGGGGCCAGGACGGGCTCCACATTTTATGGGCATCTGTCGTTAAAAACTGGTACCACGCCGGGTGCCTTGTGGCTGGCCGACGATTTCAAAGCGAACTTTGTGCCAGGTCCTCAGCCACAACAACAAAGTTGAAGCCGAAGAAAAGGGGTACCACACGGCTTCACCGAACGTGGCATAAAATTTGCAACAAAAATGGGACACCGGAAAAGCGAAAGGGCAAAACTAGTGATGTAATGGGGCAAGGTGAAACCGAAAAAGCTCGGCACGCAACCCTCTCACGCATTGGTTGCCGGTGGACCCCTGGTAAAGGCTGGCCATCCACTTACGTGCTTTTAGTTGGAACCGTTTGCGTAAATGCCACCGAGTCGAGAGCTTCAATGGTTTTTTAATTTGTTTTCCTTCCGTACCGAGCATTCGGCTCGGCCAGCAGTGGGCAATTAAAAAAGTTTATTGCCAAAAAACCGTCAAAACCGCGGGGCAGACCGGTCCATTAATCTCTACGGCGGGCTCCCCGCACATCCGGCGCTAGGGAATTGCGTTGCGCCGAAAAATGCACCGGAATTTGCGATTGTTTTTATCCGGCCGGTATTTTGGCGGGCGGGAAAATCGCTAAGAATTTAATAAGCAACAAATTCGCCGCACGAGATGCCGATAATGCCCGGCACGTGCACTGGGCTGTGCGTGCGGCCCGAGATGCGTAGGCTAAAGGTCATCAGGACGAAGCGAAGGGACCGCGGGCGCACAAACGCATTCCCGAGTACGAGGACGTGTCCGGCTTGGGGTTTTCTTCGAAGCGATCGGGCGAATAGAAACGCACTGAAAGTTTGATTTAAATTCTCCACCAACAATGCGACGAATCGTCTTGTGTTTTATAGTCCAGCCCCGCGAGGTCCTTCGTCAGAATAATGGAGGAATCGAACCGGGTGGATTGTAACACCATGTTCCGGGAATCCTTAATCAACACCTTGTTAATGTTTCCGGCGAAGTGAAATTAATTATCTTAAGTCCTACCGCCAACGGGACTTTAATTAGTGGCGATTTGTGATAAAGGATTCCTAGGATACGTGATAAATGGCGGCAAAAATTGTTCCACTTCCAACAATACATTATGGACGAGGCCCCGGGCCCGGACTGTTGCACTACAACAAAGTGTCCCTTCCACGTATTCCCGGGCTCAAAACTAGGCTTTTCCGTTCCTTTCGGAATCTTCCTTCCGGCTACATGCATTCTCCATTGTGTCCTGGTCGTGTTGGGGCGGAAGCCCAGCAACCTCGGGGGCATAATCAACGCGCCACGAGGACACCGAGGAATGAAAGTCAATGAATTTCCGCAATTCCGTCCATTCGAATCCATTTCCTGCCATCGGGTCGAGGTTAGGAGTAGGTGCTTCGTTTGGATTAAAATTGCACACCCAACGGAGGGCGTCGCTCGACGACGTAAGAATCAATCGCTCGGCTACTGCATCGGCAGGTCGGCGGAAGTAGCTCGGCTGAAGTGCCGAGAGGACAGTTGCCTCTTGCCACGACACTTAAACCCTCCCCAGTGCGGAGGACGAGCGAAGGTAGCGAAGAGGAAAAAGAAAACAAAAACGGGGAAGAAAATAGAATCCTCCCGGTCCCGGGGAAAATGGTCCAGCGTCCTTCGTCGTCGCCGCTCCAGGAAGCAATTTGCTAACGGTTGAGTAATTCGCAAAACCCACCCGGTCGGCAGGATAAACGTGATGGGCACGTGCCACGCGGCGCGCCGCTCTAAACGGTGGGGTCCATCCATTTGAAGAGGTTTTATCGGCGCGGATTAAAGTGACTCTCGGTTCGGCGTGTGGCCGAAGGCAACGAATTGTGTGGCAACGTATTTACCCAACAGCGGCGCCACCGGTGTGTAAATTCATTATTTTCCACACTAACAAGCCGACCGACAATGGCCGTGCGTGCGAATTCTGTCACGGCATTTTGCAAATTTGCAGAAACGCAACGGCCGTAGGGGAACGACCGGCTGTCTCCGGCTCCTTGTAGAGTCTCGGAAGAATGGCTCTGAACCGGTCCGACTCGGGCGAACCCGGGGGATGGCTAGCTTCTTACGGTTGCATCCGTTACGGCCGTTTGTTGAGATGTGGGGAAAATAATGATGCAATTTGCTTCTGCTGTTTCCACCCTAAGGGTGGGCACAAAGCTTGGCCTTTTGTTGTGTATTTTTTTGGATTGCAATATTGTCACCCCATTGCTGCATATGAAGATGAGCCACATTGGCAGGGAACACAGGATGCTGGCCGGAAGGCAGTAACTCTTTGGGAGGTTTACTTTGTGGAATGGAAATAACTTAAGCGTTACGCTTGAAATGGAAACCATTTTGTTTCTATCATTTGCTGATTGGGTTGCTCAATTTGCAGAATTTTGGGGGATTGCATCGATCACATTGACTTCTAATCAATCGGCTATCTTTTCGTTCTAGGCCCGACGTAACGTAAAAGATTCCTTAGCAATACATCTCACCTCCAGAGTAAGAAATTACTTTGAACAATGAACCAACAAGACAATCCATGCGGAATCGCAACAAATAACCAGTACGCTGCCCAAATGAGATCTACTCCGCTGAGCCATAACCTTAATTCGAACATCTTAGAATGAACAGAAGATTACTCTCCCGATTACGCATCAGTCACTCTAAAACTCATCAACGCCTAATGTAAAGCATTTGATCCAATAACAGATAATATCAACATTATAATACAAAAATGAATTAGAGAAGCTCCATGCTCAAAATTTCTCAAATGATAACGACAAGAATAAAGCATAAGGCGTGAGTGTCAATTCATAGGCACAGCAAAGTATCTCCCTAAACAACTATTCTCGACTCTGCAGTCAATAAATCCAAGCAAGCACCCAAACGCCGCTGGGTGTAACAGGAACGTTGCCTAAGAAGCGTATCAAATGTTTAAAGTGTGTAAACACACTTGAGAACGCTCGAAGGCGAAAAAGTTTAAATCGATCAAATCCCATGCCATCGAAAATCCCATCCCGGTTTAGCAGCATGAGAGAGTGAAAAGATGATTTGCAAAATGGATACGCCTCGTCGAGCGCACTAGGGCTAAGCCTACTCGGATTCCTATTTCATCCATCGCATCCAAAAGAAAACGAATAAAAAACAAAAACCCCCATGAAACAGGATGAAGTAAGCATCTTTTGCCGGGCGGCCCCGGACGAAAAGATATGATGGATTTAAAATCATTAAAAGAGGAGTCGCCCCACCGGGCATAGGTTGCGATTACGGGGAAAATATGTTTACCGTGTGTTGGGTCAAATCCCGCCCCGTGAGCTGGCTCTTTGGCCGGCGGTGCTGGAGGGCTTTATCGATTATGTTCTGTATCGATTTTTGCTTCCTGAGAAGGAAGTACGGACTCGGTTCAAAAATTTTTTACGTTTTTCGCAAGTCGGTGTAGGTTTCTTTCCGACTACATTCCACTTCAAACGTATCACCACACCAAATTATTGTTCTTAATTAAGATAGAAGCGGCGCTTGAAGGATCAAGATCAAACATTACCATTCTGATCTGAAAAATTAAAGTCAAGAAACGTAAAACTTGAACCATAAGACCCAAGCGGCACGGAACCGTGCCCTTGTAAGGTCGGCAAAAAAAATCACAAAGTTTACTTTCTCGTCCTTGTGGACTTACTTCAGTGCCGGGGCGCAGTCGAGTCTGTCGTCCCTTCCCGTCCCCGGGTTCCACCGGCGAGGCGGATAATTTTGAAATTGCAATTCGGTTCCGCGAGCGAACCGAAGCGAATGCCAATAAGGAACAACTTTTAATGGAAGACTTGGATCGGGTTTGGAGCCTGGCCAGTGGCACCCAGTGTCCAGTGGGGACAGCGTACTTGTTGGCCGTTGCTGCGGGCCGATGGTCGAACCTGTCGAAAGAAAACTTTCATTAAATGATAAGAGTGCAACGTCGGCCGCCCGGACATGGGAACGTGTAATGAGGTATTCTTCTTCTTGAGGTCGGCGGCCCGGTCCGAAGGATGCTTAAAGTGGCACCGGGGCAACGTGAAGACAACATCCCGTGACGGTAATGAAGCCGCTTTCATGAGACGGCCTTCCGTTCCGTGCCGAAACCGGCTCCTACCGACCTATCGCTGATTTCCATTTACGGGGCACACGGAGGGCCAAGTGAAATCATTACCGTAATGATGGCTGGGACCGCTTGTTGTTGGTATGGCTCTGCTGGTTGCAGAGCTTTCGGTGCCACTCAGCGATCCGTTATGTCGGTGGAAATTATGCTACAAAAGACACGACACATTAGTGAAAGGACCACATCGGGACACATCAACCCCGATCCGATCTGAGCACCCGTTATCTTGAAGCGTTTTCCGATAACGACACGGCACTTGGGTGAACAAATATGTTTCTAATGGTGCACTTTCACGGGACTCGCTCCAAGAAGACGTCCTTATCGTTCGCTGCGATAAGGAATTAAATAAATTATCTTCACCATTGACCGTAAACCGAAACCCCAACCATTCGGAAAGTGTCTTTGCCAATTTCCCAAACAGAAAACGATTGCTTCCCGTCGGATGGGGCAAATCGAATTCTAACGCGCCAAGAAGATTAGTGTACTCGGTCGTCAAAAATCTAATTTTTCCACCCGCTTTTCCCAGTTGCCGTTGATCAGATTTTGCATCAAACAGACTGCTGCTGCTGCCGACGATCGCGTGGCTCTCGGGCCCGGTGACTGTGGCACGAAATCCCCAACATAAGCTCACACCGTGAGCGTGAGTCCCAGAAAGGGGCCCCAAACATACACGCCCAAGCCCGGGACCGGGAAAATGGAATTGGAATCGGAGGTGTTCCGTTGGTGGAGGTGGTGTTTTACTTTTTTATGCTGCCTCCCAATTTTCGGCAACATAATCAAACGTAATTGAATTTTTACACTCCGAGTGCTTCGTGTGCAATGAAAGTCGTCGACGTCACGGCCCCACCGGCGTTCATTCTTTCGGCCTTGGCAAACCCGGTCCGCCACAAGGATTACACTCGGAAAGTTCGGAAGAAAACCGAGCGAGATCAAACCGACCGGTGGGCTTGGCGCTTCGGTGGATCGAACCTTCGTCGGCAATCCTTCCGGCCGACTGACAGGACATCACGCCAAGGCTTGACGGTTTCAGAAAAAAAATCGGCCCAGCACTCCGTCAAAAGTCAGCGACACGCCAACACTTTTTCGTGAGGGGAGACCCCTAAAACCCTGGTGCCGGTGGTGGCTCTCACGCGAACCATCGGTTCTTTTTCCAGGTGGCGTGAAAAGGAACCAGCTACCGTGCTCCTTGCCGTTTGTAGGGAAAATCATCAACCAGCAAAAAGCGCCCCGTAGCTGGGGTGGCCACACCGCACCGCTCCGTCTTGGGCAGAAGTGGAATTGATTAAACAAATATTTTGCTTATGAATTATGTCAACGTTTCTCTCGCCATTTCCGGCGTTGGCACCGCGACGTCGGCGAGGTTCGTGAGACGCCGAGCCCGGCGAAACATTACCGAAGTAAGCCGACAAGGATTGCCGGGCGACGTTTCCGGTGAATGAAAATTCACGGCAACGGGCGGAGTGGCGAAAATTGGCGCCGATTTTGGGCGGCAGATTGGCTCTCGGGGGGGCTCTCAAGTTAATTTGCGGCAGAGCAGATCTAATTACCTGCACACTAATATTTGCCTCCGCCACCGATTTAACGGTGAACCGTTTTTGGCATAATCTTACCATCGCTGCGGGATGGCAACAATCCCAAGCTCCGTCCGAGGTCCCGATTTCACACTCGATAAGCTTCGTGAAAAGTATGTTCCGGGCAGGTAGCTCGTTTGAAACAATAAAACTCAAATAAAAAGCCGACCATTGATAGACCATCGGTAACTACTGGCGCTCGTTCTCCGACCATAAGAAGCACAAGAATTGACAACAAACAATAGGGGAAAGGAACGGAGAAAAAACATGCTGCTCACAGAGATGCTGGAAAAGTTTTGAGAACAAAAAAGCCGGGAAAAAGGAGCAAACCCATCACCGGCAGCTTGACAGGCCTTCAGGGGGCGGGGAGCGAAGGAAACCGGGGTGCGGCCACGCACATTGAAAAATGAACACCGATAAATTCAACAACTCTCGCGCGCGCCCGGCCAGATGGAGTGTTCGATATTGTTGTTATGATCGTTACGGAACGCTGAACGGCGCACCATTATTCATCTTTTGATCTCCGACCGATCGAACCGCCGGTTGTGACGTATTGGGACGTAAAAGTTTTCCCTTCCAGCCCCCGTGTTTCACGGGGAGGAGTTTTCCAAGTTTTTCACCGAGCTCCTACCAACCCAGTTGGAAGTTTCGCTTTCCCTCCTGGGAACGCCCGCTGTTCGCTTCGATGGACAGACTTTGTCCGTAAAACGCAGCGCGCGCCTAATGGTGAATACTATCCTTAATTTATCTCCATCTTCGGTTGAGGTAGTCGATTGTTGTTGTTGTTGTTGTTGTGTGCCTTGGCTGGTGGTAAATGGAGCAGCTTAGTGTAATGAGGCTTATTGTGTAAGTGCCGTGTGCCGTGTTCCTCCTGGGAGGTGTTGAAAAATTTAGCTAATTTGTTAACACGGTTCATCAAATTTAGGTTGCGGCAAACACCCTGATGGTACCTTCGGAAGTTATCGTCAGTTTCTTAATCATTTTCCTAGGTTGATTTATTTCTCAGTATTTTTAGGAGCTACTGGTTGTTGCCAACATTGTTTGATTGTTTTGTTAAAAACTTCTATGTTTCACTAAGTTTCGGTTTGTTTCAACTTAATTTTGCTGCTTTTCTAATCGAACGTTTAGTTTCGTTAACGCTTATCCTTTTGTTTCCTTTGTAGTTTTGCTTACGATGATGATGTGGACCAAACAATTAGTGGCCCCGACGCCGAAGCTTTCAAAGCGCCATTCTATTTCGACAACATTGATTGATTATCACGTCACGCGAGTGACTCAATGACGCGCCCTTTCGGACCAACCGACGGTTGCAGCGGTCCCGTTTCGAAACCTATCCCCTTCCCTGTTGGGTGCCCTTTCTTTCTGTTTTGTTTTGGAACTATATTTTTAACAAACGATGTCGCAGTTTACCCGAACAATGGCCACACGCGACGGACGGTGGACGTTCCTCGATTGCACCCATTTGTGGCGTATTCACCGAATGGAAACAGTGTGCCGGGAAAACCGGTGACAAATTTCCATCCCTCCCATTTCCATCTCTCTCTCTCTCTGTGTCTCTGTGTCTCTGCGGGGTGTGCATTAGGGAATCGGAAGCATCCGTCAATGGCATCACGGACTGGCATCCACGGAGAGAGAGAGAGAGAGAGAGAGAGCCACCCAGGGGCCATCGGGGATGCACCAGGGATGCATCCTGGACCGACCGTCCGTTGCAAAGTAAAACAAAGCACGAGAAAAATCAACATCAACAGAGCCGGTGGGGGCCGCGATTGCAGGACGAATCGCATCGGCGCACCGCGGGGAATCCGGGCCGTAAAATGAATGGCTGCTGGGTCTCTGCATTTCGCCCCCTCCCCCCGGTGGGACCTGGGCCGGGAGACATGCAGCGGCTAAAACGAGGACGGTTTTGTTCGCGCAGCTCGTGGTCGTTTTATTTTTGCATACTTTTATTCCGCGACACTGAACGGGGCAAGCCACGGCAAGCCACGGTTCACATGGCAATTGTCAATCATTGTGCCCTCCGGAAAATTTCAGCGAACGGAGGGGGGCGGGGATGGGTCCCGCAGGAGTCCCGGCTTCTCACACTTCCTTTGTATTGCCGGCTACCACCCGGCCCCGGGACTGCTGGGGTATACATTTCGTGTCTTGATTTGGGGCTTTCATGAATATTGATGGAACGCGCCGGGGTGTCTTCTTCATTCCGAGGGCCGGGTTTTTTGCTCCCTCCTCTCCGTGTGTCCTTTTCCCTGTGGCACTCTCCTGTCTGGGGCCCACGGGCCCCCGTGGGCTGCGGACGGTTGCATAAATGTGGCGATGAAAAAAAGATGATTTGTCGAGTGTCGAGTGTCGTTCGATAATTTACACTCGTCCCAACGGTCCCCTGCCATCCCATGGCACACACACAGAGGCACCTTTGTGTGCCTGTGTGCTGTTTGGTCATTGTTCGCTTTAGTTTTACGGCGCATTAGGATTTTATCGCCATCAATCAAACACCCACTGCGGCTGCGAAGTCAGCTTTTGTGGCCGTCGATCGATTCTTGAGCGATTCTTCCATTTGCCCCAACCAAGAAGCTGACTTCTGGCGTCATCGGGGACATCCCCGGTCGATGGTCGATATGATGGATTTCACTCGGGCCTCCTCCGGACAGTCCGGATCTCGAGTGGCGGAGAAGCTTTCAGCGATGCACCACAGCGAGGCTGCATTGGTTGGCACTTGAGTGATTTGGAGATTAGCATCCCGAACAGGGAATTCGATGTGATAGCAATCCAGGGGGACGGGGTACGGCTCAGTTACACCGTGTTTCGTCGCGTCGGAACACCAGAATTGCAGTGCCAGCCAATTTTTTTGGGGGATTGCAAATTACGATATCAATCCCAATAATACACAGCGCACCGCCATTTTGTAACATTTACCCGACCTATCGGCGGCGGTGTGATTGACGAGCACAGAAAGGGGGTCAAATCAAACATTCTCACCCACAAATATGCTCGCCCCCGCCCCGGGTCAAGTACAATGTGTATAATGCGGGTTGCCGACAGCACCGGGAATGCAATGTAAATGCCCGCCGCGAGCGATTCAAATGGGTCCATCAGTGTGCCCCCCTCGATATAATATCCTTTTCAGTGCACATCGCCAATCGTAAAACGAAACGAAAGACCAACTGAAGCACCACCGTTAATGTTCCTTTTTTCAAATTTTTAAGTTTACTTTTTTGTTTCCAAACACCCATCACCGGGTGGCCCGGTTTTGCTACATATATTTTAACAATTTCCGGCGCATTCGTTAGGGTTTGTAATTATTTTGCATCATGCATCGTCGCCGTGCTGTATCCGGCTTTTGTGCTACGGTCCTCGAAACTGTGCTTCCATTTGTGCTCAACTCGAATATCAGATGTTATTTTTGCTGGCGCTCGTTTTTTCCTTGCGTTTCGCGTTGTTTGCGTTCGCACTGCATTGTGCACGTTCCCACGTGTGCCACGTAAATTTTCCATTTTACTGTTCTCACTCAAACACCACCACCACCGAGACACCGTGCACCGTGATGGCGCGTGCACTCGAATTTCACGCAACCGCGGATCCGCGTGAATCCTTAATCCTTTTTCAATTTGGGTACCACTCCGTGGCGGCCCCGGATCGATCGTTACTCCAATTACCGGGGATCCGCACGGCTGGTCGTTGTCACCCACTGACTTTGTATTCGGAGCGCATCCTTGTTATGCGTTGCCACTACACGCCACTACAATCCGAGTGGCCGAAAAGTGCACTCCGAAAAACGTGATTCGTCGGAACCACGATCGTTTCATCCTTCAAAGGGATCCTGCATGGCTGAGCTTCATCCAAGCAACTCACTGATCAAAGCTGGCGGCGCACCACTTTTCTCGTAGCACGTTCTCGTAGCAACGGATCGCACTTGCACACACGCGCGTACAAAACGCACGCCAACCAAACCGACCGAGCACGGAAAGGAGCGGGAAACACTTCCAAGCACGGCCACACACCAAACGCAACTAAACGGTGGCGAGCGACCGAAAATGCCGCCAACGTAAAAACCCCGGGTACGGAGCGCGAAAAATCGGACTGATCGGAGGGAAAAATCGGCCAGCAGCCGCCTCTGGCATCCGGCGGCGCCGAACGGCACTCACTGCGCTGGGTGGCCCCTGCGTGCTTTCTTTCGTCCTTTTTACGGACGTGCGCGCGAAGTGAACTCCGGTGAGGATGAACGCGCGAACCCGAGCACGTGTTCACCCGAGCCGCCACGTGGCCAGCCGGCCGGCCGGCCGGCGTTCGGGTTTTCCGACCGCTTTCCCGTAGGTTTTCCGGCTTCGCAAGGCGCTCTCAGGCTTCGCTGACTCATTTGAATAACAAGCAACAGGACACAGCGGCAGAGAGAGAGCGAGAGAGAGAGAGAGGGAAAAAAATTCGGCAAAACAGAGGGATCGGAGAGGACGGTGAGCAAAAATTGCTGCACGTTTGACATTTATTTCGGGGTTTTGTGATGATATCTCGCCCCTGCCTCGGTCCGTTTGTTTGACCACCACACGAGTGGGTCCTGGTCCGGGTTCGGGTGGAGCAGGAATGCTGCCCGGGAGCGCAGCACAATAGAATAAGCAACGAAAAAGGCACGCGAATGGGAAAGCGATTTTGTGCGGTGTTGCGCCATAAAATAAACTGTTGGCCGCGCGCTGTCCGAAAGGTCCAGGTTGGTGGTTGATTGGAAAATTCTTGCCGCCTGGAGAGAGAGAGAGAGAGAAGGAGATTTGGCAGAGAATTACAAACGCAGTCCGCTTTTTTGGAATTGAAATCGCATTGGGTGCGCTGATGTTGACAATTGACAGCGCGCGATGGGTGGATTATGTTTTGCACAGTGTTCCGGTTCGGTTGGCCAACGTTTGCTTTCGGTGCTGTGATTTCTTATTAATTAGCGATCCTCGGGGGCAATATGTCGAACTGTCAATTGATGACCTTCTTTTAAAAGAATTTTCTTTGGAGAAGTTTTTGTTGTAAGCAATCCCTTTTAAGGATGTATAAAATTGTAAGTGTTGTGTAAAATAAAAATTATAAGAACTTAGTTCTTAGGCGCGTTTTATGGAAAAATGTCTAGAGCACAACCCATGGGTCTCATAAAGCTTCTCAAATTCTATGCCAAATGAGTTATTGGACTTCATTTTTGGATCCTAAAGATGTCTTAAAAAGTGATTAATGTAAGCGTCCGAAAAGGGGGCTAACGCTGGATTAAAAACGTCATTATTGCGGTGCTTAAAGATGAACCTTAAGCACCCGACCCATTGGCCCTCGAAGGATCGTCGATGCACTTGGCGATTAAAGCTGCACCGGCTGTCCGTGCCAAGTGCCCGGTGCATACCCACCGGATGGCCGCGGATCAAGGATGAGGAATCGTGCTGCGGGCGTGTATAGTTCTAATTTCCGCACATCAATCTAAATTAATTACGCCCAGGGTCCTGGCGAGGGCAACATGCACAATTTCTCATTAGTTCACACGCAACACCGCCAAGAATCCACACGAAGACTTGCTGCTTTTCACAGATCATTTAAAGTCGTCGTCCCCCTTGGAGGGGCCGTACTCCGGCTATCGTGTTCATAATTTTGCACCCACAGGAGGTCCTCACACGCAACCGACCGAGGTCCGGGAAGTGAGGATAATTCGCCGCCGCTTCGAAAGGACCTGGTGTGACGATTTACACTTACGACCAGCCAGCTTCCGGTCCGGTCGGGCGCTCCGGTCAGCCGGAAGTTCCGGGCCGGGCCATAAACGGGACACCCGGTCCGGCTCCGGTTGAGACGGTGACTAATTAATATGATTTACATCGGCCCGATAATTGCACGTTTACCCGGGCCGTTTGGCCGGAAGTTTTTCCCAACACCTCGTCCTCACATCCACCACACGGTTGGCATATGTTCCGAGCCCCCCCTCCCGGCAAGGCAGAAGTTTTGCAATCAATTATTCAAATCACTATCGATTCAGTTGACGGAATGGACCGCTTCACGCCCCGTCGAGGTGCCATTGCGTGACACGACGACGACGACGGGAGCTTTAAACGACCCCGGACCACGATTGGGTGAGAGCTGGACGAAAATCGGTGGGAGCCCGAAAAAGCTTTATTATTTTTTTCGCTTAACCAACTTTCGTCATCCTCTTAGCGGCACTTAGCGGCCAACGGTTCGAATTGGCCGAAAGCACCGATTTATTGAAAATGGGGTCCCAATGCCCAATGATTGGTGAAACCACACGTGGCCCATTTAAGCGGATTACACCACACACAGGAGGGCCGGTTCATCCTCATGAATATTTCCTAATCCTATTTGGATGTTTTCGCACTCACAACAGCCGTCCCGAGCTCTATAGGGACGCGTGCCGCAAAATGAACGCCACGGCACGGTGCTGCTGCTGCTGCCGGAAAATGTCTTGAGTACCGCTTTTCCGTTTAGCGTACCGGAGGCTAAGACGGTTGCGATTATCTCACGCCTGTCTCGACGTGAGGTGTCCCCATTTTGTGACACGCGTTACGCGCGGCACTGTCAGGACGGCGCGAGGAAAACATAAACTCGTCGTCGTGGCGTGCGAGCGAAGAAGAATTTATGATTTTACTGCAAGCCACGGCAGAGAGAACCACCATCTACTGGAACGGGGAACGTCTTGGTGAAACAACGAAATAAGCGCTGCCATGCACCGAGGGACAAATGCACCGAGGAACGTCCCCGGCTAGCCAGGGAAATGCAGCAAGAATCTCGGGCTCGGGCTAGACGGGCGTAGACTGATGAATTTTTCATTGCGAAGCTTCACCGGGTGGTTAGCGGGTCGCACTGATTGTGTGGACCGACGTTGGACACCGAGGCAGTGTCAGTGTCTGGGGCGTAGTGTTATGCTTTCACAAGCGACACCATTATTATCCTAATGAAGCTTCCGCAAGCGTTTACAATTGACACTCTACGCGTAGTAAAATATTTATTTCGACTCTTGCAAGGTGTTTGCGTAAAAGGTTCCTTGGGAAAATTGACTCGACACGGCTCCATACCATGGAAGGACTCAGGCCTTGTATTAAAGGTTACCGCCGTGAGAGAAACTTTAAGAGATGCTTCCACATCAAATAAGCCGTGTTCAAGATGGAAGTGGGCCGCCTTTGAACTGCAGACACCGCAGAAAGACGGGACCGCCAAAGAGATGGTCAAATAAATGCTGTGCACCGAGGCGACCGAGTGCTTAGGAGCTTTTACTTAGATTTTGCAACGACCGGTTTCTGTGCCATTTGCTGTGACAATTAGAGGCCAACCAAGGGGCCGAAAAGAAGCTTTCGAGTCCCACGACGCATTAAGCGCCCGGGAGCAATAGACAACACGCAACCGGTGCTGTGCGGCACCAGGACTCGGGACTCATTATTTGAATAATCTGCTCACACGCGTGGACTCTCTCTCTCGCTCGCTCTTTAAGGTGACAGCTCGCACCTTAATCATTTATGAAAGCTTATGAGTGCCCCCAAACCCGGGTGGAGCCCCCGGAAAATGGCGCAGCCTATGCTACGCTTTCGAGCAAGACGCGAGTCAGATTTGGCCCAGCGCAGCCAAAGTGTGTTCGTGTTTGCGTGTGTACGAGGAAAGGGCGAGGAGAAAAAGTGTCCCCTTGGGACCACGTCCGGTCCTCGTGTTTCTTCGTGACAGGCAGGAAAAAAAAACCGGCAGGATTATTCACGTCCACGCTCCGTCGTCTCCGTTTTATCGGCGCGAGGGCTTTGTTCGCACCCCTCCTCGAGGGCTTCCAAGGCCATTCCCTTTCGCCGGGACACGGACACCGCCAGGAACGAGTGCAACGAGAGGACGACAAAAAACAAAGGCACCCTGTCAAAGTGGCTGGCACGCACGAAGGGCCTGCGGGTGCGCCACGCAACAACTGCCACCGCGTGCGGCACTTGTTCCGTCAGGATGTCTGATGCCTCTGCATGTCACTGGCGCCGGCAACACATGCGCCAGCGGGAGGGATACACGCCCGAAAATCGGTGTTCAATAAAATCGGTCGAAAACATGTGGCCGTGGACCGATCGGATTGGCTGAATCAAGGATATTCGCCGCGGGCGCGCGGTGTGGCACGTAACCGACCTGCGGGCATAAGCATCCTGCGAAATTGGAGGTCTCATTGACAGATGCACGTGCCCGCGACCTCAGAGAGTAGCGGGTTTTTTCCCCCGTATTTGCCCCCCCGGCTTCTTCGTGCACTTCGTGACCTCGATTGCAAGCGGTGCACCGGAACGCGCTGATCTTGCCAAGATCTTCCCGGACCCGGAAGTTGCTCGCTTCTTCGCGCCTATCCTTGCGCGCTCGAAGGGAAGGAAGTTTGTGGAATTCTGTTTAAAAAAAGAAACTGAACACATAGACACATAATGCGCGCATGAAGCATAACCGCACGGGTTGGCCGCCTGAATGGGTTGCACGTGGACGTCCCCGTCTCGAAGGAAGGAAGTTCGCAAAGCACCGGAAGCGAAACGTGACTGGCGAGTCAAGCGGGCTGCTCTGCGTATGTGTGCTTCCGGTGCGATGTTTGGCGCGAAGGTTTCTTCGCGATGACGCCAACCGCGTCTGAAGCGTCCTGAAGCGTCAGTTCCTCGGAAGTTCCTTACCGGAGGCCCGAGTTTTGGTGAGCATGTTATTTTTGCTCCATACTCGAAGGTTGCCCTCCGCGCGATGTGCCGAGGACCTTCGTGTGGCCCCAGAGCGCGCGTGTGTCTGTGTCGACATTGTTGAAGTTTTAATCGACGTAATAGCAACGCTTCGTACGATGGGAGACCCCGAGACACGCGAAAGCCAAGCCTTTCCGGGGCATGCATGCGTCGGGAGCTTTGATCTCTCCGATGGCTCTCCGTTCTCCGGTTGGTATGCTAATGTATTGCTCGCCAGCCGCCATGTGGCCAGCCTCGCACATAGCTGAAAACATATTTTGCATTGTTGAATAGCGGGCGGCGAGGGTGCCCCGAAATAACAATGTCTCGATAAGGCTGTGTGAAAATATACTCCGAGAATGGAGATGGCTCTCGAGTGTGTTCCAGGAGCAACTGTGAATTTCCCTCGCAGACCACAACAGTAGTAAGTTTGCCGATGAAGAAGTATTTGAGTGACGACCACCAAAGTGGTCGGACTTGATCTACAAATAGACGGACTTAGCCCACAAAATAGTGTCCATATTTGTCTAAATCCCTATAAAAGTAGCCACAGGTGTGCTCGTAGCACTCCAAAGAACTCGTTCCGTCGACGAAACCCCCCAGGGACCGACTTGGGGTTCCGACCGTTCGCCTCGTATCACTCTCGACCAATTATCCTGCCAAGTGCATTATATCCTTTTACCGCACCGAAATGCTTCCCAATTCCCACCGGGAAACGGGATGACAACCGACAGGGGACACCAAACACCCATTAAACTGCACCGTCCAGGGTGCGCCGTCCCTGTGGTAAATTAATATTTCTTCTTCGTGACCGTCGTGTCCGTTCGGTGGAAAAATCCGCTTCTCCAAAAGTCTCAGGCCCGGGCAATCCCAGGAGGAGGAACCACGTTCATCTGCACCGGATAGCCCATCATTTGTCAACAGATAATATACACTAGCGTCGTCGCTGCATATCGTTGCATTGGGAGGGGGTCTGAGCAGGACGATGAGCAAATGAAGCAGCAGCAGGGACAAACGATTTCGGTCCAGATCCGGACGGGATACTGTGTGTGTATGTGTGGAAAATGGCCATTCCTGGACTCCGGATCCGGAGCTTCCGAGGCTCTTTTTTCCCGGTTTCTGAGCCCGCTCGAGAACCGCAAGGCGAGAGATGCTCTTTGGGACTTCTGGCAGCCTTCGGGGACGTGAGCGGCGAGGGACGAAACAGCCCTACTAAATGGCGACATATTTGCCCAATAAATCAGTGAGAATTTAAATTCACCGGGCACCGGGTTGTTTGTTTGCGACCAGTTGGTACGCGATTCTTGGTCCGGCGGGCCATTTTCTGGAAGATTTAGACTTTATTTATTCTTCGCTCCCTCGCCGGTGCTCCTGAAGGCTTCCCGTGCAGTCAATTCAAATAATGGCAAGCGGGGGGGTTCCGGAGTGTGGACCCGAGAGAGACAGAGAGAGAGAGAGAGAGAGAGAAACCAATCAACGCTGCCGAGTGCTGGCGTTGCGGTTCCGAAGATTTATGCAACCCTGATCCCTGTAATTCTATCGGTGTCCCTGGCTTTTCCCGGTGGACTCTCACCCTCTCGGCAATCTGCCCGTCAACCCTCAATTCGGAAAGGGTTTCCGTTAGGGGTCCTGCGAAATTGGATCGTGGCACTGAGGTTTGAGGTCCGGAAATACACGCCGAAAAAAAGCGCTGAACGGCCACGCTCCGAACCACAGGACAGATAACGATGTCCTCATTTGGCTATCAAAATTCTCATCAGCCACAAAACTTTCTCCAGAGACCACCGACTGTCGGACATATGTCCGGCACTTGCGGGCCGTTCCGAGATGGGATGGGTTTATTAATTATCGGAGGACGCAGGCAGCACCGACCGATAATGGCCGTCCGGGCTCGGGCCGCCGCGGCCCACAAAATGGCGGCAATAAAAACGATACTTTCGACGAAAGTTTGGCCGCACTCCGGGTCAAACGACTCCCCCGTGGGCGTGGAGTACGTTGATCCGAGTTCACGCCGGGGTTACGTGGCTTTTTTGTCACCAACGTGTCCTGGTTTTGTGGCCACGTTCACTAGACGGTCCGACGGTAGTTGGCGGATAGTTTAAATTGAGTCGCGTCCCCGGCGTTGTTTGATGAATCTGTTTACCCAACTTGCGCGGGACCGATTAGAGCGCGCAAATACGATGTTTATATAGAAAGTCCTTTATAGACCTCGGCTTTTGGACGTGGGTCCTCGACACACGAGGCTGGCAATAAAATGAAATGACCCCGTTTTTCCGATTCTCTTCACGACCAAATTGCTGACTCGACCCGGGGGCTGACTCATAGATTTCGCCCCGTCCGTAATTGTGGCCCTCCATTGGATCATCCATCATAAATCGTGCCATTTTCGTGTGACTTGGCACCATTTCCCGGGGCCACCACCCCCTTGTGGCTCACCGTGAGGCCGTGATTTGTAATGACTTTGGGCAAATGGATGTTTATCTGGCATCTTCATGAGGCGTGAAAAATCAATTTCGTTTGTAATTTCTCCGAAACAACCGGGACAGGACGGGCGCGACCCGACACGATTTGTCACCGGAAAACACTACCCCGGAGGCCCGGGCCGGCGACAATTCGGTCGCCGGCTGGCATTTACATAAAAATCGAATAACCACCAAATGTGACGTCCGAGGGTGTTGTCGGCCGAACTTCTTGGCCGCGTAAAGAAACTATGTACAAGACTATCAACCTGACCGTGCCCGAGAATTATGTGCGTGTGGTTGTGTACACTTTCACCCCGAACTTTAATCCGCCCTCCGGGAGAGAGGACGCCGGGGCTAAACGTAGAGCATAAACATCGTGTTCAACAAGCTACTTGAAAATTGAATAATCGAAAAATAATACCATTCACCGAGGGTGCACCGTGGGACGTCCCCTTGGATCGACGTCCTTCCAGCGAACTGGGCGGACCCGAGCCAAACGAAACGGCAAGGAAGGACTGCGGGCCCCGGGACAGCAGTCCCAGGGGGAAGCTCGATAGGGAAATCGAAAATAAATATTCCCTCTCGGAGTCCCGGGCCGGGCCGAGTTGGTGATTTGTTGCAATTGAGTCCCCGGCGCCCGGGCAGATGGGGGAACGAACTCCTCCTCGGAGTCGTTCCGGAGGTCGTCGTCACACGTGTCTATGTGTGTGCTGATGGATCAGGAGCGCCCGGGAGCGCCTAACGAGACTCGCGACTTCGATGATAAATTGTTTACCTTGTTCCGTTAAGCGTTTATGTGACTACAATTATCGAGCAAATCATGATAGATTAGGCCGGTAACGGCAAACGGAAGGTGAATGGCACACCGATCCCTACCTAGGGACCGGTTTCGAGACGGTCTGCTTCCAATCCCGTGGGGAGGCCGGCCCGTTATGATTGCGGAATGTTGTAGTGGCCAAGGAAAATTGATATTTTTTTTTGGCGCAGATCAAAGAAATGGAAGAAAGCGGCGAACCCGGAGAGGTTTGTTTTTCATTTCTCCACATTCATCACGCAACGGGCGGATTAATAATGGATCGGTGAGGAGATTATGTTTGTTTAAAAGGCTCGCTGGAACTGCAGGCCGTACTCGCCTGTAACATGATTAAAGTGGCGTTTTTAATATTTCATAATTTAAAGAGAAAAAACCTTTCACAATCAATCAAACTTTTGGGTGGAACCATATTAAAGTGTCCATTACCATTCGCTTGGTTCCGCTTGCCCACGCAGACAATTAGGAAAAAAAGGACAACGGCAAACTTCGGAAGGGACCTTGGGGCGTGAAAGCGACACTTCCGACTCCGATCCGGACGATGACTCAACGAGCGGGGCGTGATGCGTCAAAATGCGTCTAATCCTCGGGTCCCGAAGATAGACACCGAAGCGGGAGCGTCGAGGGAGCGCGACAAAAAGGATAAGCCTTCAAGAAAATAAAGGAATTTTCTTTAACGTTCCGGACGGCCAAATACCAAAACACCAGGCCAGTGCCAGTGAAGAGGAAATATTAAAAAATTAATGAATCAAAGAAAAGGGCCCCGGAACATTCGGGCCCGAAAAGGCGAAGAAAAGCTACATTGCGAAAACGGGGGAACTGACGCACTCCGGCCACGAACCGAGGGTTGTTCCGGGGTCGGCGCGTGAGGTGGTGAGGTGGCGCCTGGTTTGACAACGATGCACAAAATCAGAAATGTCAGCTACCCGAGCGTTTCCCCCTGTTTTCCTTCCACCGCTTTTTTTTTCTCCGGCCCGATTCGCACAGCAGAGAGCCGGAGTGCCTGGGTCAGGTCGTGTGCTCTCCCCCCCGCCGAACATCAGGGATGATTTGTTTTGACGTGAGGGATAATTCGAAGCCGTGCGGGCGAAACGGGGAACGGCGAATAGTTTTCCAGCTGATACGGAGCGTAACCGGAGCGGAGCGCCATGAATTGCTCCGTTTTTGGAATTGAAATTTATGATCGAATGTGTGACAGGTTTATGCGTTCTTTGACGGAAATGTACCGGAAAGATTGGTTGAGAAATTGTTCGATTGGGGCCGGGCCCGGGCGATCGGGTTGCGATGGACCGGACCGGATACGATGCGGTAATTGATTGCGCTTGTACACATGGTTTGTAAAATTGTAATGAACTGGCACTCCGTGGTTCCGTGTTGAGGAGTTACTGAAATTAGAGTGACTGATGGTGGCCGGTGCTTTGTATGCAAAAAGGATACGGTCCACTTATGAGTTTATGACTCGATTTCATCCCCGGCCGCCATGGCCATGGAGTTTCGGCTGCAAGCGGACAAGAAGATTCGAGTTTCATCCTTCATTTGCATACAGGACGGGACCGCCCCACCGAAGGGGGCCGATAAGTTTCGCATCACTTCCTACGGCACTTTAGTTCCATTAAGAGTTTGATGTGACAATAGCGGGCTCCACCCTGTACTGGGTTGATTTTCTGACTGGCTTCCGTATTTGCTATCCACATGCTGACCATAAATATGATGAGTTTCCTAAAACCATCATTTTGGTTCCATTTTTTCCATTGCTTTTCATTCGAAAACGATTCGTTTTCGTTAGGAATCGCGATTTCGTCGAGAAATCGCTGAAAAAATCAAATTTAGCCGAGACACAGTACCCGAGCGGGTGGCGCCCTCTGTTGGCACACGAGACCAAACACGCAGCAGCCATCGACGCATGCGCGAAATTATGAGGGGAAATCGATCTTGCACGCGGTTTGAACATTTAAAACGCCACCGGAAGTCGATGATTAACGACCGAAAAGTGCAGTGTGAATAAATTAGGGTAAAGTGCACGATATTTGTACGAAAATATACATTTACATTTAGTTTGCAGTGAAAATTGGCAATAATTGTAAAAGAAATTGCTTATGATTCCATTACAAAAAAGAATGTTCGGAATGTTTAAGGGTCGGAATCCGCCGCTCGACTGGTTCGACTTGTTGTACATTATGTCGTGACGTAGAAACACCCGACATCGTTCGCCCGCAGGGCGATACTGTAACAGCCACCATTAGGGTTGCTCATTAAACAATATCATGATGTAGTACCGCTCGTGATGCTGCTAGCCCCCCATCTCTTTATTACCTTTCTGGTGGCCACCAATTTGCCACCAGCGCCACCAGGGAAGCTCACTGCAGCGTTTGCAACAAGATGGCCACCCGTTGGGCGGCGGCAAAAAGAAGCCTGGGCGGGCGCAAATTATCGCAGAAACAAGTGCCGTGCCGTGCGGTGCGCCCGGAACAACAACATTATGGAAAAATAGTATGTTGCCACGGCTGCCGAACACGGGGTGCACAAATGAGCGGCGCGCGTTGCTGGCCCGGGAATTCGATAAAACTGTAAACAACCAGCCCGGCCCGGCCAACGATTAATCATTTTCGTTACCATTTGTTATAAGCACCTGGTGTCACTGTTTCGGGCCCAGCCAGCCAGCCAGCGGAGTCCCGGCGACTAACCCTGCAGGACCAATGGTGGTGTGGCAAAAAATGGCTCCACCTTTCACCGGTACGATTAATTGAACCGTTTCCGGTACAACTAAGTCCGGTGGCGTCGACACGGCACAACGCAGGTGCTAACGCAACCCAAACACCCTGGAGTGGCCATGGACTCAGCGAAACAAACACTCCGCACGGCTCGACTCCGAATCCATTCGGGGTCACAGTGAAGATCCTTTTGCCGAGTCCGACTTTTATGCGATGCACCAAAGGACCGCTGTGCGGATGGATGCGTCGTAACGTCCCCGGATGTCTCTTCCGGATCGATCTGCAAATCCAAGAAAGGACCCTCCACCGGTCTGGTCTGTGTGTAATGGGCAAATATTTGGCGAACGTTACTACCCAGCGCGTTCCCATGCCGTTTGCCGTGCTGCTGCTGCTGCTGCTGCGGGGAAGTGCGGCCCATATTTGTGCAATGTGGCCATCGGTTTGGGTGTTTGTCTGTTTGCATGCTTATTTGATCACTTTTACGTGTGCGCCCAGTGCGCTTTTGATTGGGACACAGCTGCCGGTCTCCGGCCGGCCCGAGCTGGGGGCTCAAATCCTGAGCCGGCTCCGGATCCGTCGGAGCGTTGATTGAATCGGGCGGGCGCGCTGAAACATTTTTGGTGCCTTTGAAATGCTGCCAAGCGGGCAAATTTGTCACCGAAGCGCGCTCCGGCCCAGGAATGGCGCACATCTTTCCATCCAGAATCCATCCTGGGCGACACCTCTCTCGGGTGCCCAGCCAAGGAGAAAACCCTCCTCACGGACGGACTCGCCCCTTTTATGCCGTCGGGCCCCCCGGTGCGAAGTGCATTTAGTAGTGCACTTCCGGCGGCACAGAATATTACACAAGGCCGCAGCTGGGACGTTTGGGTTTTCCGGGGGCCGGGGCCCTTGGTTTGACAAGTGAACTCTGGCGCCCACCGGTACCACATTTTATTGCCAAGAACTTTCCCCGGCCGTCCCCGGGAAAAAAGGGGTGGAAAATCAAATTTTTCACAAAACCACTCATCCGGACCGAGAGCGCGCATTTTTTCAGGACCGACCAAGGACCGGCGGGCGTGCGAAGTTTTGTCTTGATGACATTTCATTTTCGTCCCCCGGCCCGGCCCGTCATTTCCTATCGCACGGCTCTGATCTTTCGACGATCTTTCGCCCGGAAGAAAAGAGTAGAGTTTTCCGGGCGCTTTTCTTGTGGAAATTTTCGCCACCGCCGCCGCCGCAGGCGAACTCAGTTGGGTGGAAGATTTTATTTTAAAATGTCCGTGAGATGCGGAGCGAGGCCAAGTTTTGCCGCCGGTTTTTGTACGAAGGATAACACACCTCCTCGGGGGGCTCCGTGGCGGGAGGGCTTGGACTTCTAGAACCGGCGGGAAAACTGAACCTTGATTAATCGGAGCGCGCACAGAAAACCAAAGGTCCTTCCCGGTGGTAGGCCACCCCGGCACGCGATGAACTTAATTAGTCCGGTCTCTAGGCGTGTATGTGCTTGTGTTTGCATTAAAGCATAATTGTATTCTTCGGTCGTGTTGGGCGAGGCCAAACCACCACAGGGAACTCGGCACGGCACCCGGCCCCCCGGCGGAGCGAAACCGAAAGAAAACAAATCATAAAGAGTGCACCATCTGCCGCCGCCCGGGAACATCCTTCTCGGTAGGTCCAGATCTAAAAACTAGTGTAATATTCCCATTCAAATGTAGACGATATTTCATCCGGGGGACTCGGGGCCGCTGCGCTGTGGTTGCGCCCGGAGTGCACCTCGAGTGAGTTAAAGCGAGCAAAAGGAAACCGTAAACCCAACCGACCGACCGCTTTTGAAGCGAAAGAAAACGGTCCACCAGCGGTCCCTTTTTCAACGGTCCCGGGGCCAAGGAGGGGAAGCGAAAAAAAACGGTGTCTTTTGAGATATCTCGGCCACAGGCTCCCAACGGCACGTCACACAGGGTGTTTTTGGGGCCGAGCCGAGATATGCCGCGCGCAGCACTCTTGGGCT
Organism: Anopheles bellator; assembly: GCF_943735745.2. Lineage (NCBI taxonomy): Eukaryota > Metazoa > Arthropoda > Insecta > Diptera > Culicidae > Anopheles > Anopheles bellator. The sequence goes on along the minus strand of NC_071285.1, from coordinate 11,149,276 downwards.
AACGGGTCAAGGATTAGACAAGTTTTGTAATAAATTGCACACGCAAAACACGGGACGCTGCGGCGTTTGTGAGGGGTTATGTGGGGTGGCGTAGCGTTGTAATGGGGCGCGAAATGGGGGTCCCGTTCCGTAAAGGAGTGTCTCCTGCATTTGCCTTTAATTGGATTTGTGTGGACAGAAGTGGCACCGCGATGAATGCTAAGGAAACGTGTAATTAGAGCACTGTCCTCTTGCTGGGGCGGTGGAAATTGTTTCTTGCTCGCTATTTTTTCTTAAGAACTTAAGGGACATGTTAACAGCAACGGCACTTTCGTCAGCATTTTAACTCGTTTAATGCGACCTGGAGTGACAACATCCTTCACGGTAGATACTTGTACAGTGGTGTTGGTGGTAGGGTGGTCATTAAAGCGTGCACTTTTCCGTTTGGTTATAAAACACAAACGGCTTAATATTTTTCGATGCTTGAACTTTTATTTCAAAGGGAAATTCATCACATTTTTTATGGAAAATAAATTTGGTCAAATGTCCACCCCGATTGGCTTTGGCAGTAGCTCATTCGGTCGACCTATTTTTGAGTGAATTTTCGATTGTATCTGGTTCTATCTCGTCAATAGCCACTTTAATTTGGGCTTTGAAGTTTTCAATAATTGCTGGTTTGTTCGCATAACATAAATATCGAATGTGGCTGTCGCTGTGTGGCACGTAGCGCCGTTCTGTTCAAAGCAAACGCCGTCCAGGTTCTCAGCTTCAATTTCACCGAAGAACCAATCAGCCAAAATCCAAACCAAACAGTCACTCATTTTCGGTGCATTGGCTTCCCTTGCACGATGTGTGGGTTTTCCAAATCACAATATTGCTGTTTAACATGGCCATCGAGGTGGAAATGAGGTTCAAATCAATCGAATGAAGTTTTCGAATAACGTTTTATTTACGTTGACGACCTACTACTTAAGAAATACATTTTCATATTTCTCAAATTTCTGCAACCAAAATTGTACAAAAGTGTCATGAATGAACCTTTCAAATAAAACTTCAAGCATCGAAAAATATTAAGTCGTTTTTCTTATAACCAAATAAAAATGTGCAAGCTTTTTCGACCGGCCTCTAGCTTGTAGGATGCTTGTTATACAGGGTGAGCCATTGGAAGCATCGGGTTACCCTTTGTTTTGGACATTAGCTGTCAGATCGACTTATGTCACAAAGCGTTGGAAACGTCATTTCAGTGCAATTTTTTTTAAATGCTTAAATTGTTCCGATCTACCCTTAAAATGTCTTCCCAATCGTTATCATGTCTGACGAGGGAAACGGATCAAGATATAGGACAGGAGATAACATAGATAGGGCCCTCTCTGTGGTGTGGAGCTAATAACAGAGACCGACACTTCTGGTGCATCTCTCAATCAAAAGTAATAAATCAAATTTAAATCATTCCTTTCAAGGAAATGCAGTCCCCGACAGGAAAGTTCACGATGAAGACTTCACAACGAAAAAACCTTCTTCCCCGTGACTTCGCAGCCACTGAATGAAGGGAACCAGGGAAGCAGTAATCACACTAATGAGCTGATAAGTTGATGGCTTTTAAATAGAAAAAGAAGGCAGCCCGGTTGCAAATGAAAGACGCCACCACAAAGACGTGGTTGCGCAATCCTTCCGACATCGATTGCCGACACTAGCGCCACCGGAAGAGAAGCGCCGTTGTTATGATTTATTCGCATTCGCCATTACGCGAAATGTGGCGCGGAAAAGTGCAGAGAGCAGTGGCAGTGGCGCACTGGCCGACAACTAGTTTCTCCGTGCATACAAAGAAAGAAAAAAAACGCAAAAAGAAACGTCAATATTTCACGCCACGATAAGAATAATGTCTTAAGCGCGCGCGTCCTGGAACGCATTTAATCATTCGCGGGCGGGCCAGGGCTCGGGAACCAAGGGCCTGGACCGGTTATCAGCGATTTACCCGCCCTTATTTCAAGTCGGTCCTCCAGTCGGTACCGTGTCGCGGAATCATCTCGCGCGATAAATTAATTTTCTTTCGAACCGCTCCCGCCGAAGGCTTTATGTCAAACCGTCGGGTCCGTCCGAAGAAGCGCACTTCTTTTCACGATAACTTTCCATTTCCGGGGGCTCGACGTTTTTGCTTCATCTCAAGATTCCTGTCTGCTCTCGGGACGAAGGCACACAGCGGGCATTTGAGCCATCCTTTTCTCCCAGTTGGTCGAGTCGCCTTCATAGTCTTCGAGTAATTTCTCGCCGGTGACGTAATTTATGGTTCGCATAACTTACATTTCCGGCCGACACACGCGGGGGCGCTTGTCACGGTAAGCGAAAAAGAAAGGGAAGTTTGTCTTCGGGAACTGATTTCGGGTTCCACCTGGGTTCCATCAATTAAAAATTGAACAAAGCATCCAAACCAAGGCGGGCGCGGGGATGCGGCCCGGCAACGGGGATGACACACGGTTCCGGCCGACCCGGAGGGGGCAGGCCGGAAACCGGAAGCGAAAACTTCAATATTGTGAAAGCGATCAGCGACGCGCACCGCGCACCGATCCGGCGTGGCTTTGGTGCGTTGGTTTAGAAGTTTTCCCCCCCCGTGTGCGCCACGATCCCCCTCCGGCTTTCATGGCCTTTTTCTTTTCCAGCATTTTTTCTTCACTCCCGGGCCACCCATTCAATTTTCCATCCTCGGGTTTTTTTTCCGCGATCGGCGTGGCGTTTGTTGGAGCGCTGGCAATGGAAAAGTTTTATTCTCCAGGCCGTGTCCATGTGTGTGTGTGTGGGTCCGTAAACGAATCCTTTTTTCTGCTCCCGGGTCCGAGGGTCCCACAAAGGTTTGCTTTACGCGCGCGAGTGTATTTGGGGCTAGAAAGTTAGGCGACCATCTTTTCCTTTCCTGGGCGGTGCACATTCGGAACCGGAAAACTGCATCCATGTAGCGGTGCCGAGTATTCCCCGCGCTCGCTACGGAACCGGAAACTGGGACACATACACACGCGCCTGACGCGAAGCAGTCTGCGTGACGGAGTTCTGCAGGACTTTTGGGCTGCACAAAAGAAGGCTGCACACGGCGTAAGCGAAACTCCGCCAGCAAGAGGACTCCGTCCGCCGGTGGAAAGGAGCGGTTCGGGTTGTGGACGGAACAGACGACGAAACCCGACTCCGACCGGCGCTTTTCATTGACCATCGCGCGTAAGCGAGAACGCGCGGAACTTCATAACTTGCTGGCGAAATCCGAAGCCGCCCGGCCCCGGGAAAGAGTTCGACGAAACGAAGTGGCAGGCCACCGGAGGAGCAAAAGGAACTCCGAAGGACTTCCAAAGAAAAACATCGGCCCCATCGCACGGCCCGCGTCCTGCGTTTGGCACCGGCCGTTACGGACAGCCCCACCGTTTTGGCGGGGGCCACGGCGCGTGAAAACAAGCCACAGTCCGGGTGAGAAAAAGTTTTTCAAATAAATTTGAAGAAAATTGTTTTTGGCATAAACCTTCAACGGCCGGCACGGATCGGAGCCGGGAGAAACTTTTGGGCCACCAAACACAGTGAGGGGACAGTGTGTAAAAGGGATTAACCTCACACAGAGCCCGGAAAATTTCGAATGCAAAAAAAGAAGAAGAGAATCGAAGAACAAAAAAAAGGAAGGGACCAGACGCAGAAACAAGCGATGATCGATGAAGAAAGTAAGGATTCGAAACCAAACACGCGGCCCATTGAAATCAACAAACCGACACGAGCCACGAGCAACCCGGCCAGAAAAGTCGGTGGAAAAGTCGCATGGCGGAAACCATGCACACAGAGCACAAAAGGAAAATGATGAGGAAAATTGTGCGCTGGATGGACAGCGAAACTTTTGGAACTTCGGTTCGGACGGCGGCGGCGACGGCCACTGCTGCTGGTGTCCCGTGCAGTAATTATTTTAAATATCATCTCGCCGATGCGACGCGGCGACTAATCGCGACGAGAGATAATTAAAAATTAATTTTGGCCCGAGACTTTTCGGGGGATTCGAGAGTTAATGCCATCTTTTCGGAATTGTTTTGCGATTGTTGAGTGGTGGTGAATGAGGGGGGGGAAAAAAAATAACGACTGGACGACTCATCTGCGGATGTAAAGACGTAGATGTCCTTCGTTTGTTCGAGAAGTTTATACGAAATATCGCGCTGTACAAAGCTTTCGACAGCGCTCGTTTTTTTCACACAAAATCGGGCATTAAAACTCACAAAACTTCAAGCCCTTAACCGGTCGCTGATGGCACATTGGAATTGTAGAAAAAAAAACCTGGATGGAATTGTTTTCGAACTCGTGGCTTTTGTAAGATTATTCACCGCAAGGAGGAGGTTCAGCCCGCAGGAGTGAAGAAAGCATTGTTCTGCATGGCGCACAGCTCTCAAGACAGCTTAGTCAATAAGGATATCGCCATCGAATGTCTCAAAATTTCTTTGTATTGCCCCATGTTTTGTTCGTTATATTTTGTGTTTATTAAACCTTTGCTGAAAACCAAAAACCGGAAAAGGAGCATAAAATGTCAGAGTCGAAATGTGGACGGGTCTAGGAAAAGTAAAGGGAACCTACACTCGCGCATTGCGTCTCTCAAACTTACCTGAAACGTTCCTGGCAAGAACTGCATTAGCTGCATCTGATAACAGGAATCCTTTCCAATGCCTGCAAACTCAAGAATCGACTTTAAATAAGAAACGGAATCCACCTGGAACGTTGTGTAGAATAAGGTGACAGTACAATACCATACGGCGCCACTGAACAGTTAAATTAATCCAGAGCCCAACAATGCTCACTGTTTGATTCTATCGTCACTGAGAGTCCTGCGGTAAACTTGACGAATGGCCATTTCATCGAAAGCAAACCACCGTAGCGTTAAGCAGTTCTGAAGCTGTTTCTAATAAAGATGTTTAACCTAATGATCTCCATAAGGAAAGAAAAACGGGAAACATCCTCCATGTTGCCTTTAAAATCCCATTTCCATCATTCGCCGTAATGGCCACCGGTGAGGTGACTTACTGAGCGACGGAACGACAGCAAGAAGTTCCCGTTCATCTGGGAAACCGAACGGAACCGAATCCATCGATCAAAGCCGCAACCCATCGGTGGCGCAATTTTTCATACACCAAACTGCGCGGCGCGGCAACATACCGAGGGGCCACCTTTTTTCCCCCCTACTCAAAACATGAGGATTCCGGCGTCACCGGAGGTTAACCGAAAGCGTCGGGCACTTCGGTAAGAAAAGCCGGCCCCGACTCACTCCGGCCCGCGGCCGGCATTAATGAAAATAGCGAAAGCGTTAACAATTTGTCGTAAATTTTCCACCAAACTTACGAGCGGAGCGGTCCGGAGCTAACACGGTGTAACACGCGCGGCTGACTGTCGCCATTTCCATTTCACCGCCTCTCTCTCTGGGCGGGTGGGGGCGGGCGTCCTGCCAAGCACACATACACGCGGACAGCACAGAATTTGTCACCGTTAAGAAATAAATCAAAATTCTACAACGCCCCGAGTTTTGGGGGGCATCGCTTTCGTCGCTAACGGGAGCTCCCGGGTCGGGAAAGGGGGGTCAGGCACAGGCCACTCTCCGTGTTCCCGCCCCGGGGTTTGAACCTGAACACAGTCCCGGTCCGGGCCGGAACCCGAGACGGACTGACAGAGAGAATAATGAATGAACAAACCCCGACCCCGATCTCTCTCTCTCTCTCTAGATGCTGGAGCCCTCTCTCTCTCTAGGATCACCGACTAGGATCGTCAGGACTCGGCAGTGGAATAAAGTGCCACATGCTAACACGAGCGCATGAAAATACATTTTGTGATTAATAATCGTCGACATTTTTCTTCATCTACCCGAAGCGCCCGGTTCCATCCTTTTTTCGGGGAGCTTTTTTCGGGGAGTTTGCATTTGGAGTTTCTTGGTCACCCGGGGCGGGGACACCAGGGGCGTGTGTATGCGTCTGTGGCCTTTGAGGAAGACGCTTTTGTTGTTTATTGTGTGCCATCTGTTAAACCATTAAGGTGCCCGGTGGGTGGTCAGGGCCGGGCTCGAAAATCTGGCTTATCTCGGTCCGCCGGACTCAATTGATTCGTTGTGTGTGGTATTCGGGAGTCCTTGTGGATGTTATTGAAGGAGTGTATTGAAAGAAAGTGGCACACTTAATCTTGAATTACTACTGTTTGACCCATACCGGCTTTGCCGGAGTATGTCGAGATTTATTTTAAAGTCCACAGTTTTTCATACTGCTCTGCAATAGACTTCTCCAACAACAATACAGAATTGGATACCAACTTTCGGACCTTTCGAATCGAACAAGTTGAAAGAAATAGAAGCTGCCGGGAAATTCATCATTTCCTAGCCCACTCGCAATCCGGCAATCCACCGTTTCTTCAAATTCTTCCGCCACAAGGATCCCATTTTTCTTCGGCCTCCGGCATTAACCGGCCGGTTTGCCGGTCCGGGAAAGTTTCGCCATTTCCCCCCCACAAAAAAAAAACATTAATTTTGTATTCACCCATCGCGGGCGGCCCACTCTGTGGGGGCTGTGGGATTTTAAAAACACCGACCCAGGCAGAAAAACAGATCAACGGAGCAACAAATGAGCCAAGGGGAGCCGGGCCCGTTGGGAGAGTGCCGATCCTTACAGGGCCCAATATATATTGTTTCTGTTAAATAGAAGCTCGCTGTGGATGTGCATGTGAGCGTTGTTTTCGCTGTGTCGTTTCGCTGGCTGGCAACATTAATAAATCTTTGCCAAAAAGCTAATATATCTTGGGCGTGAGAACACATGTGCCAGGGTCGGTGGTGTGATGGACCCACCTATATCAGCCCGTGGGCGGCTTAAGACGTTTAGCGAGCGGAAGGCTCGCTCCCATCATCATCCTGGCCATCCGGTTGCAGCTGCAACTCCGACGCCAAACTATTGACACTCGGAGTGGAGCCCGGCGAGGCTCGAGATGAGATTATTAGTTTGCACCGTACATCCAATTGCACAGGACCGGCTTGATTTCCGGTGTTCCGACCACGCGGAGAGAGCGAGAGAGAGAGAGAGTTGTTGGTGCAAGTTTCGCAATAAACTCCATCATATCCGGTCGAAGCGATCGTAAATTAATTCCCCAAAAAGCCAGAGTTTTGGGCCCTCCTCGGTTGCTGCCGAGTGAGCGAGACGGGCGCGTGTGTAAAAGTTTCGCAATCGAGAGGATAAACTCCCAAGAATATTCCCAGTTCATAAGCTCTTCCGCACTCGGAGGTGTGCTTCCGCCGTCCCGCTTTTTAGACTTCGAGAGACCTCGAGACACTTACCCCGGGGTTGCCGGATGCGCCGTACATATGCTTGTGCCGACACGTTCGAGTTCGCAATTTTCGGCATCAGCTCCGGCAACCTGATAAACACCGTTAACATCCGTCTTCATTGTCCGTCGCCCGATCTGAGGTTGGACCCGACCAACCGACCGACCGACCGACCGAAGACGACTTGGAAATTTCTTCGCCAATAGCACCTTCCGGCGCGCCGAACTGCTGGCCCCCTGGGCGCATGGACGACGATGGCGATAGTTTTTGGGGCACAGACAACGAGAGAGAGACAGAGAAAGCGAGAGCACGGGAAGGCTCCCCCAGGTGGCCGGCCGGTGGAGGCGAAAATTTATTCGTTGATGTTTTATAGTTTCGAAAATTGTTTTAATGCTGCCGTATAATTAAGTTTAATTATTATCCATAATTTATGCACGACGGAAACGGCAAACGGAGCACCGCGCGCCTGACTGTCCTGTGGCCTGGCTTGGCACCGTGCTGGTGATGTTGATGACGGTGTTGCCGAAAACCAGGTTACAGCACCGCCGCCGCCGCCGCCACCGCCGCCGCTATTCAGCGATCAAGGAATTTTCGGGTGTAGTATTAAGAGATTTGCTTTGGGCTTCCCATCCCGCCCGGTGGGGATTAGAGGGCACCCCCGTCCCCGGGGCCCGCCGAGATGGATGGCCGGGCCGGGCCGAAAGATAGAGGTTTATAAACACATTTCCGGTGCGGGCTGCCATTCATCCTTCCTTTCCGCCAGCGCTAGGCGGTGGACGTTTTGGGCCGATTGTGGGCCGATGGGTTTGTGGCTGTGTTTCCGCACTATTGTCACCTTGACGCCTTTCGTCCCGGTGCCATCGAACGTCGGGTCGAACCAGCAATCAGTGCTTCATCACAAGCCCACCCCCTGGGGCCGTAAACATTGGGCGTGAAGATGCTTGCCAAGACTGTGCCGGGCGACCTTGCAAGCCGGATGGGCGGTTGGCCGGCGTGCTGAAAGCTTAATCGTTCTTGTTTCTTGGTTTGATGAAAACACACCATCTGGGCGCGCCATGATGGATGCCCTTTTTAAACACTCAAAACCGAGATGAACTTGATTCTGATAAAGCTGATTAGGGTTCGGCGCGGTCGGCTCCTCGGGTCGATGATTAGCTCCGCGCAGATCAAAATTATGAGTAACTAAGGGGGGCGATTAGCATTATTGTTTGGGTGAGGCAACGAAAAATGTGGAAATCGGAGCTTTTCTGCAGAATTTACTAAGCTAAGAACACAATCTGAGTTCGATAAAAAAAATCAATTCGATAAATGCTTTCAAACATTTGTTAAAAATAAAAAGAGAACATAATATTGATTACCAAAACAGGCAGCCAGCACTTGTCGAATAGTATCGACACCTGAACATAGAGGTCGTTGCTTAATTTCAAATTACAAGCAGAGCTTTCCCAATGAAATCTTTCACAAATGGAAAGTTTCAACGGAGCTGTCAAGTGTATTTGAAAAGCATGAGCAGGTCGTAGTTCGTTCAGTAAATCATGAAAGTCAAATCCCTTACCGTCTGCTAAGTAACGGAGTGAAAGTAATCTGCCCACTTTTCCTATCAGTGCGTGATAATGTTTATGCTTCGCGAAGCGTTGCTAATCTGCCAGAGCCAGAGCGCCGGACGGATGGTTAGTCAATTGACTTATTAGACTGTGCACGTAACAAGTCGATCATCATCTGGAACCCTCCAAAAGCCCACTTTAATACCTCCAGATCTAGCTCCACAATCCACTGGCAGCAACAAGCAGAATGTTAATTTTTGACTTTACCCTTCAAGCCTTTGCCGTAACATCTCTGAGCAGGAAAGGGGAAAAAACACCGAACCCTGCAGAACTTGGACCGGGCGGCCCAAGTTCCCACCCTGAAAAGGGGACGTCATAATTCATGTGTTGCCCGTTATCAAAGAAACCTTCCCCCGCCGAACCGATGGCCGTAGGCTCGGTCCTCTAGAGAGAGAGAAAGAGAGAGAGCGAGAGCGTTAGAGAGATTATCATGGCCCAGCTAAGAGACCGGCCCGGGCCGGGTCGGAATCAATTCCCTCGGGCCCAACTATCTCCGTTTAGGTAATCGTGTATACAACTTCGTTTTGTAACCGACGCACACACCATCACCACCGGCACCACGGCCGCATTCGAGACCCGTCAAAGTCCGCAGACCCCACACCACCCCCACCGGCCAGGACAGGCGTGACGGGCCGACCGGGTGGGCCGAGACCGGATTGCCGAGCAGCTTGTTTAACGTCCTGCCAAAGTGTCACTCGAAACTGCAGCTCTAGTTTATTGTGTTTGAAAAGGCGAAAAGGCTCCCGGCTCCCGGCAGAGTCCGATGTCTGCTGCCGTTGCCAAACCCGGTCCGCCTGGCCCCGATCACCCGCTTCCCGCGTATTGATGCTGCTGTCTCGCTCTGCCGCACGGGAGAATAAATATCACTCCCAGCATAATGCTACACTCATTATTTATGATTATGTCAGGCATGTTTATAACTTTTGCTGTGTGTTCCGTCATGTGTTTGGGACGCATTGTTTTTCGGGATGGCAGAGCGCCGAGACCGAGATCGACCGTTCGGCGGCAACCCGTGGGCATGCCGTCCTGGTTTCCCTGCATCCACGATGGCGACTGGCACACGCTGCCATGGACGCCGGTGACGAAGGATGTTTGTTTAAATTTAAGACCATTTTAAAGTCACATATAGTGGGTTGATCGGAGCATCCTCTGTGGCGCTCCGGAGACCGGCATCGCAACAAGCAACGAGGAAGCAAAAAACGATGCCTCGCTTGACCAACTCGCGCGAGGCATCTCTCCTTTTGGATGAGCGATTATGATTGTGTTTGGTGCCCCGTTCCCGTTCTCTCTCTCTCTCTCTCAGTCTCTGTCTCTTGGTCACCTCGGTGGTGCTGTAATTTCGATTCAGTTTGCGCCTCAGACGCCCCGAGGGACCATCGACAACCATCGGGGCTTGTTACACGCCGAGCGAACAGGGTGTAGTTGGTCGAAAGAGAGCCAGTAAAAAAATCAGGATGCTCCAGTTCGCTGACGAGCTCGGTTCCGGTTCCGGATTTCGCTTAGGGATTATTCACCGTGCTTCTTTCGGAGGCTCCCGCTTTCCGGTCCAGTACGGCCGGAGTAGCTTATCTGCCATGTTGCCAGGAGGACCGTCATCCGCCTGGCCACCGTGCAATCATCGTGCTGATGATTTGAGTTGCAACCATCAGTCCCCACCGGCACTGAAGTCATTTGCATTTTTGATTTATGTCACAATGCACCGGCTGGTGGCTGGGGTGCATAATGCACTCGGCACTAAAACAACCCAAACCTCTGCCGCTCCCTGACCGCATCATGGTACGGCGCCTTAAAGTGCTGCCTGCTCGGTTCGCTTTGAAGATGTTGGAACTCCCCCCCCCCCACCACTGGTGTGTGGTTTTTGCGGTCCAAGGAAGTTACGAGGCCGGAGTGGATTAAGCGCCCAAAAAGCGTCCAGTCCGGAGCTACGGATTACGCCTCCGATCGGGAATCAGCACAGCACCGGTTGATTTGTTCCGGTTCCGTTTGTTGGTGGAGGGTTGACAGGCGCGCAGCGAATTAACATGACCACTGGCCCCGCTGTGACTGCCCTTTTTTCGGGGGCCAACTGTGATTTATGTTTCCGCCTGGCAGTTGTGGTTTCGTTCGCCAACCTGTTCTTTTGTTTAGTGAGCCAAAACAATCAAACAAAACACAGCGGTGGGGAACATATTGCCGGATTGCCGGATTGCATACCTGTAGGCGCTTTTTGTAACTTCCAATTCGAGTCCAATTCGGTTCCTGCTGCCTTCCGAGAAACGGCGCACAGAAAGAACGCCATTCGCCCATTGCTATTTTGAGTTTCGTTCGAAACGTTCCAAGAACGCAATGCAATTTACGTTTTGAAAACAATTGACCAGCATGTTGACCAGCTGACTCGTGAAGGGCTTTTCGCTGACAACTTGATGTCTTCCTAGAACGTAGCCTACTTCGTTAGTTCAACAAACCGAGTGGTTTCTCTTTTATAAATAGAGGCCGCTTTCGGGGTCCGTTTCGGGTGCCAACGAATTCAAGGCACTGCATTTCCGCTAATCCTCTTACGCGCTCGCTCTCCAATGTAAACGCCTCGGCCTACTTGCCTACTTTCAGGCGCCAAATCGACCAAATCTTGACGTCGCTTTTCGTGTCACGCGGCGCTGGTGTTTAATGCTTGATTTCTTCCCCAAAGAAGCTTACAATAAAGCTGACGTCGTTGTCCCGCGCGGTGATGGTTTTCATATTTCCCGGGCAAGTAATCGAAACACCGAGTAGCAGCGGGACCTTCTTGGACTCTAATGGACTCCCGTTCACTGGGGGTGCCTCGGCAGACGGTGCTCACCTTTTGCCGGGCAACCGAGCGTGTAAAGTGTTGCTCCTTTTTTGCGACCGACTGCGAGCGACGCTGTCGTCTTAAAACTCTGTTCAAACATTTATGAACCAACCGCGTGCCAGCCCGAACCTGCCGGGAGGCCGGCCGGCTTGCTGCTGCAGCCATTTTGTCTCGTCGTAAAATACAATCGCAACAACACAATCGAATCCGTAACGCACCGTGACAGATGGTGGCTGATAAATTATTAATCGCCGTCTTATTAAACCTCGTCGGCTTGTTTGCTGCGTGTGTGCGTTTCTCGCCTTCCTTGGCAGGCGCACTCGGCGCAGTAAAACCGGTCGAACCCCCCGGGCCATAAGTGACTTCTTGGTATGGCGCCTTTCTACCGACAAAACCGACATCCGATGTCCCACGTCCACGAGACGTGGCGTGTAATTTTTGGCGAGTTATTTAGTACCTCCGGTTTGCTTTTTCCTTTTTCGTGCCCACGGAGACGACAGCATGCCGATGATGGTTTCGGTCACATTAAAAAGATTTTATATCCTTCCTACTTCACATCCCGAGACGCACGTTCCGCTTGCGCGACGCGAGTGAGTACTCGGATTCCGTTGTTCGGGGTCCGGAAAATGGTGGATGAAGTTTTTATTCGCTCCTCAACCCGAACTCGAGAGTTGCGTTTTATGTCGTAACAATTCGTTACGAGATCCATCCTGGAGGCCGCCCGGAAACCGGAGGGTTCCACAGACCGCGCGCGGGGTTTATGGACGGGGCGCCGGAGCGTGTCGTTGATCTGGTGAGTTTGTAAATTATCATAAAACAGGCAGAACCATATCGACGGGTGCCGGATCCTAAGGCCGCGGGTGCGGCAGGCCCTGAGCTGTTCCCTGGGCCCTTAATTGGAGCCCGGACCCTTTCGGAAGTCCGAATGAAGCAATGATGGGGCGACCCCATCATAGGCGCATAACGATTTCATTTTATTTTTACCGCTCTTGTTAGAGCCATTTCGTTCCGTTTGGCGCATATCCGAATGCGCCATCGGTGGAGGGCGCTCTCCTAGAACGACTAGAGCTGACCACCGGAAAGCCGTTCGACGGACTGTTGTCAAGATCGTCAAACCTAGAGCCTGTTTGGTGGGTGCTCTTAGAGGACGCAGCTCGTCTCAGGACCCATCCATTTCGTGGATGGCCTAATGTTTATACATGTTTATCTAATATTGATGGCTCGGGCCAGTCCCTAGAACCGGACTGTCATCTGTCGGTTTAGATCGCAGCATTTTCGCGTGGGACCAACTGCTAGTCGGATCCGTCTGTGCTGCATCTTGGTTAAGGTTATTTTTAATATTAATACATAAGCTAAACAAACTGCATTAAATTACAATAATACTTTATGAGTAACGATTAGTAACCAAGTAAATTTTTCCCAACCAACGGGGACGCCATGCCGATATCGGTCGTTCTTAACTGCAATCCATCGATTATTCCAAACTGTGGAAGAATTATAATAAAAAAAACTCTCGGGGGCCTGGCGCTTGCAACCAGCCAACCAGCTGGCCAGGACGCTTGATTATTATTGTTCCCTTCCGGCAAGGTGCCGGAAATGGAACCTGCCTGGCATGGAAATTATCCACTTTAATCTTTGCGAAGCCGCTCGCTGGCCACCGAGAGTCGTGTTAACTGGGACGAGATCGCCACAGGTAGGCCACCGGAGGAACCTCTCAATTTGCGTTTTACAGCGAATCACGTACTACGGGTGACTCCGGTTAAGCGATCTGCGGTTGCCGAGGGCCGCGCACCAAGACGCTCGACCACGTACCGGTACCCGGTAATCGGTGCGAGCTACGGAACGCAGCAAATCCGCAGACGTCCGACGCAGGATGCGGATGCGTGCGTCGTCGTCCTTCCTGTTCCGGGCGGGATCCCGCACATCGGGACGAAGGTGAGCAATGGCGAGACCTCATAAAAATGAATAATGGCGTCATATATCAGAAAACGATTTTATTTGCCATCGTGTGGTGGTTCGCCTCTCGGTCTCTCTGTCTCTGTTGGCAACAGCAGCAGCAGCCATAATCGTCGGTTCCTTCCGGTTGGCGACGACGACGGCGGAAGGGTTGGCTGCGGTGCGTTTAAGGTGCTTTCACGTTTACGGTGACTTCCGCTGCCATATACTGCCGTCTCTATTTGCAGTGACATTTATTGCTCGCTTCCTGATCGGGAACGTGATCGGAACGAGGGCCCGAGGTGCCCGAACGGAGTATGACGATGCCCGTCGCAAGACGCAGGAAATGGAATTTCAGCAAATCGATTCCGAATTGTCTACCATCTTGCGGCTGGCCGTGTCGAACCCGACTGTGGTGCGATGGTTACGTGGGTCAAAACGGAACGCTGGTTGGTTGGTGGGAATTGCATGTGAAAATTAGATTAAATGCATTCAGGGAGACATGAGTTGAAATCGTTCATTTGACAGCTCGGTGAAAGATTTCGGAAAGAGGTGCGGTGAGCCGTCCAGAAATGTTTCAAAGAAATGTTTCGATCAAAGTCTCGTTGATTGATTAGACCCGGTGTGCCATTGACCAAACTCGTAATCCACTCAACGTAACCCCCGGCGCATTCCCTTATTGAGTAATGTTTGGCTGAAAACAAACATTTCGCCTCCGTCAAAAAGTTGTTTACGTCGGATTCGCGGGCAAAAGAAAGGCTTTCGGCGCAAAATTGATTGTGCACACTTCATCATTAAGTTCGACGCCGACGTTCGGATTAAGCACCGGGCACCGGGGGGGTTCCGAAGAAACAAACAAAAATCAATCAAACAAACATTTGCGACGGTGGGGATTATGTGGGTCGCCGAAAGAATCCGGAGCCCATCGTGAGGAGAGTGTAATCATTCTAAACACTTCACATCCACCCCCCGGTGAAAGCGGAAGCCGGATTTTTGTCCCCTTTTCTGACACCGCACACCGTAGCCGTAGCTTATAAGCGGGCTTATAAAGTAATGGCATTCCGAAGGGCCGCTCCCGCTCGGGGATTTACCTTTCGCGAAAGGTACACGTTTGCCCGATAAACACAAAACGTTGCCCATAAATTATTTGTCGCCCGAACATTCCGAAGCACTTACGTGCACTCGGTTGCCGAGCGGAAAACCGGAAACCGGAAGCTAGTAGTTGGCATATGATTGAACATGAATATTTGATCGCACAACACGACGGCACACGGATGAATAATGTACGAGGGCGTGCGCCGAGCGAAATAAAAAGCCTCACATCACCAACCGGCGGACCAACCGAAATCGGCAACGGGGCCGGCCGTGCCGTGTGTTCCGCTTAATTCCCGGCGCTCCGTAGTAAAATCCGGTGCCCCGTGATCGGGCTGGGGATTTTTCGCCGCCCCGGTACCGGTGATAAATTAATCAACGTGATTTTGAGCACCGTCGCGCCGGGCGTACTAGTGAAAGCTTAGATTTTTTGTATTAATTTAGTGTCTCGCAGCGCTGACGGAGCAGCAGCTTCGGCTGAGCGGCTCATTGCTTTCCAGTGTTGTCGTTCGAAATAAAATATTTTAAATGAATTTAATTTCGGAAAAATAACTAGTATCCCCTCAAAGCTACAGCCCTGGCTGAACGATCGCATTCTGGCTCGCAGATGAAAGATCGCTGATCACGGAGGATAGAGCGAGATGAGCAGAGTCCGGCGATCACGCACGCCTCTCTCAACGGCAACGGCTTAATCGGCCCGATCCATTCTGCTACCTCTTGTCGGGCATCCGTTCCTGTTACAATCGTTGGCGCACAAACTCCACATTACGGCTAATTGCACCGAAAATGGCCGCACTCAGACCGAACCGATCGAACCGAAAGGAACGAAATGATTAATTAATTAATTTTTCGCAAATATTTACAACCCTCATTACCCTTACGAGCTACAACCCTGCCACATCTGGATCGAGTGAGCGAGATGGATGGTGCCCGCTGATAACGCTCTAACTCTTCCCTCTCATCGGCCCCGATCTGCGTCCTACGGTGCGATATGGATCCGGTGGAACAAGCGAGACGAACGGTGTTTGGCGATCGCTCTAATCAGACCGATCGGCTACCTCTGCTCGGGTCTTAGCTCCTGTTACAAAATCGTTGGCGCAGAATCGGGGCAATTTTCGTGTCTCGCCCCAAAAATAATCGAACCGCGTTCGGATTAAAATAATTGAAAACAAATTCATTTGAAGGTTAAACGATACTTTGCATGTTTTATTAACTGAACATCACACATCTTTGGGAGGGTTTCGTTTTCTTTATCAATAAATAAAAAGGTCGGTGTTCTTGGGGCGCATTACCTCGCTTTATTGCGTATAATTTACCCGATACCTGTCGATCACACCCTGACTTTGAGGCTCTCCGGTTGGTCGTTTATTGCCCGAACTCTGTACTTTTAGTCCCCTCATTTTGATAGCATTTCGGACTCGGAACCCTATTCCTTCCAACAAACAACCCACCTTCGCTGCTCCCCAGGGAGAAAGCTTCCGGCCACGGGACACTATTAAAAAACCCTAAACCCCAGCAAAACCACTGTCTATCATAACTACGCACAAAAGCGCATAAAAATTGGCCCCAAAATTTCCCTACTCGGCCCCATAAAATCCATACGACTGCTGGCCGCCGCCGCTATAGGGGGCCGTACTAAAATCCTGGCCGGCCGCCGGGCCTCACCTACCCTACCTTCGGCGAAGACGATGACGATGAAGATAAAGGTGCTTCGACTTTCTCAACTTTCTGTCTCCGGGCGCGTACGACTTCATATACGCATGCTGCCGTGGCCGTGGCCCCGGCCGATGATTTATGAGCCTAGCGAGCGGCCAATTTCGGGACGACAACAGTGGCCGGCCCCACATCAACCCTTTGCACTTTAAGACGCGGGCCGGAAAAATGGCTCATCGTTTAGCTGACGAAGACAACGGCGACCAGGGTGGCATCGGAGGGAAAGTGATCGTTGGGCCAGTGCCGTGCCGCGGTGGCCGTGTTTGCGATAAGAGCCATCGAAAACAGACTCTGCTGCTGCCGGTGCCCCGGTGCCGGTGGGTGATGTGTTTCTTTTCCGCCCTTTTATGTTGTGTCGGTTTTTCTTTTCCTTTTCGCCGTGTTGCTGCTGCCGCTGACTTGCCACGAGTGCCGCAACCAGGACCGGGGCGAGCCCAGGGCTTGTTGTTTTACGGTCGCCGGGGTCCCGATGAGGTTGTTGGATGTTGTTCCGCTCGTGGGGGTAGGAAAAATTGAGTTTCCACTGGAGCGTGTGAAAAAACAGTCGACGTCGAGGCGACAGGACCCGTCGCCCGGTCGGTGGTCGGGTTGGGCCGTCGTTGACTTCCACCGAGGGCGCGCGGGCGGCTGGGAAAAAGGTTTTCAGTGCCGAAGGGTTTTTCGGATGTGTTCCGTTTCGAATATTCGCCCGTCATGGGGGTGAACCGCGCCCCCAGCGGAGCGGCAGCGTCCTTTCGTGCGTCGTCGTCCGGGAACCTTCACTCGATGGATGGTTTTGAAGATAAACATCGTAAAATTCTGTAAAACAATCATTTTCCGACCGCGCACGCCAGCGACCGGTGGGAGGCCACCGGGGCCGGCCAGGATCCCACCGGGAACCGGGGTCGGCTTTTGTCGTCGTCGTCGTCGTCGTCAGCGACGTTGGTGTCTGCAGGGAATTGCGACGAAAGCGAGTGATGGGTTGGGGTCGCGTTGGGCGTTGGGCGTTCTTTTTCCCTCTACCGTGGGTGGGATCGGCCTCCGGCATTCCCGTGGCCCCCGCGGTCGGTTGCATTCCCTCGGTAAAGTCAAGTGATAAGCCATACCACCGGCCGAGCCGGGCCGGAGTTTGCTTTCTACCGTGGCTGAGGCGGTTTGTTTGCTTTTTGTTTTGTTTTGTCTTTGCCCGGTTCCGTTCAATTTGATGCCTCAAAGTATCTCGGTACCGGGGTGGGCGGTCAATATGAGTGATGAATTTTGCAGTGCGCCATGTGAGCAAAAGCCATCAGCGATTGCGGCTTGATTGCGGTCCACCGGGAACCGGTCCCATATTTCTCGTTCAATGGTCAGCTGACTCTTTACCGTTTAACTTATCTCGAATCTAAATTTTCAATGAGAGCAAACCGGTGGACAAATATGTAAGGCTCGGCTTGGCCATCTGCTGATCAGCCCTTTCGTGTCTCCTTCGCTGGTGCTCTTGGTTATCTCATTTTAATCGATGTTAAATTAATTTTAAAAATTCCAAACAAAAACTACCATCAAATTATGCCCCATGCCCGTGGTGAAACGGAATCGAAGAGTAACGTGACCATCAATACAGCCACACCGGATGCCACCGGATGCCATCGGATCTACGGGACGGAAGATTACTTTTATTTGAAAATATGATTTTGATATCAAAAGCCAGCTGCTTCCGAGCTGCCCGAACAAAACGACGGCCACTCGAATGCGCAAGAGAACTCATTACTGCGCTTTAATCATCATTACGGTGTAATTTAAAACGGACCGCGATGATACCCGGTCGGCAGGACCGCGCGTTTCCTGTTCCCTGGACGCGCGTGGTCCGATCGCGTAATTGATGTTAATTCCTTTCAGGCCAAAACCTTTAAGCAGTGAACTGCATTAATGCGGTTGATGAAGTGCTCAACAAGAATTTGTAATTGCTTTTCAAAGTTGCGCTGCCGCATGCCATTCATGCTGGGTCCTTTTCGTCCACCGGCCACCAGCTGCGACCGCGCCCCGGGGGCGCACAACATAAATGTGTGGATTAATGTAAAAACCAAACCGCAGATCATGCCCACCGCCACCGCCGAACAGGAGCAGGAACAACAACAACAACCGGAACAGTGGCCATTCTTTAATTATTGCCCGTTACATTGGACGGAAATTATTTCTGATTAACCAAACAGCAATCATCGGCCCGGTGCAGGATACCAGCCCGTGGACTCGGAGCGCCCGGTTTCGGCCTTTCGGTGCTCGGCTTTGCTACACAAAAGCAATCAATTATTAATTTTTATTGGCATACTTTATCTAATTATTGAACACGCAGACCGATCGCCAAACCGGTGCGCGATCATCGAAGGTATGCAAACGCGGGCTCCGGATGAATCCGGTTTCCGGTGCCTTTTTGGGGGGGCGATTCGGAATTTTTGAAATGCACTTTGTGCCAAATAACACACCATCCCGACCCAGCCGACCGAGGCTGGTGGAGGAATTTGTTTACAGTTATTAGCGGACATAAAGCTCCGTTTTATCACCCGTAATCTTGCACCAACCCGCTGGCGCTGGCGCAACCCCTTGGCAGTCCACTGGAGTGGATTTTATTATGCGAATAAAACCCGAGCTCAGTGGCGGTCGGCTGTCGGGTAACGGCCAAACCCATCAATGTTTTGCCAGCCCATCGAGGTCGTCTGCAGCGCGGGCCGGCCACGGTTCGAGATAGGATGCTCCTTCTTTTCATCTGATCCAGTTGTGTACGGGTTTTTTTTTCCTCCTACATTCGGTGTCCATCAACCTCGGGTGTTTCTTTAATTACACGGGACGTAATTTGCAAACCATAAATTATAGGCCACACAGAGGGTAATCTGCATCCTTCTCGGTGGCCGTTTTTTCCCACGCCGCTACCGCTGCATGCTTGACCCACGTCGTTCGATGGCCGGGACGCTAATCAACTAACGGACGGACACGTTGCGGGTTGCCGTGAAGCCAGACCTAATAGCCACCGCTGCTACTGCTTTATGACCGCCGCTGCCGAGAGTGTCATTAGGAAGTTTTTGAAAGCCACACGCGTAACCGGAACTTGCACCCGTGGTAAAGGCTGTCGATGGTGGCGCAACTGATGGTAACGATGTGGGCGTTGCTAATGCTACCTTTTCCGTTTTTTGGGTTTCGGAGTTTCGACACGTTCGATTCGTTCCCGGGTAGATCCGGCCGGCCAGCGGAAGGCTGGAAACTGTGAAAGATAACCAAGCAAGAATTGTTTGGAGATTAGGAAACAAAAGTAAATGATGTTTAAACGAGTTTTGTTTTACAATTTGAAACATTTCATGAAATGACGAGAGCTTCTCATAAGTTGTGAAAATTTTCAGAAGTTTTTGAAAAGCTTCACGAAAGTATGAAAAAGCTCATGTTTTGTACTAAATCTGTACTAAATGATGCTGCCTTCTGTTTCGGATATGGTAGCCTATTAGTTTTAGTCGCTGATTTTGTAGCGATTTTTTTTGTAGGAATCTAAAATTAATAAATGCTACTTACCCAGAATTATTCAATTTACCCTGCCATGAATTAATTATTGTTTACCGTAATTAACAATCATGCAAAACACCTACGATTGGATCGGTACCTTTGTTTTGATGTATTATTTTCATTTATTTCTATTGGCTGATACATTATACACATGTTTACTGTTTGTTGTTTTGTTATACGCAGCTAGGGAACGTTAAATTTCCACGCGGTTTCATCGGTTATCCATTGTTTTTTTTTCCTCGTTCACCTCTCGCTCCTAATCAATTGGTTTGCAATTAGCGTCCGACGCGGACGCACCTCGTCGTCCCTCCATAAAATGGTGTAATGCACTATTTACAGGGCGGCCACCAAACGGCACACAGGTGCAATGCTACCACGCTACCCACGAGACAGCTACGATACGAAAGGTATTACAAACGTGCAGGGGGGCTGTGTGTGTCCTGTTGTTTAGTGTTTTTTTTCTTTTTCCGGGCTCTGGGAGGGAAGGACGAAATATATCTACCGTGCTCTGGCGCCCTGTCTACCAGTCTCCTGCCTGTCTCCTGAATACCCTCATGATTCCACAATTCTTTTTTTCTCCACCTATGTACAAAAAGTTGGCCGACTAATTTAAACATTTTACTTCGCAAATTGAATGCTGATAAAGTTTCCTCCGGCTCTACGGCCGACGGGTTGGTGGCGATGATGCGAGTGTAAAATGGCGCTAATTACGACTATACATTCACGTGACTTTTTTGCTTTACGATGATTTTGATGAACGATTGACGGTTGACTAACACGAATGGTTGGTTGGCCGATTCGTTAAACATAAATTTAACTGAAAGCGTGTGGCAAAACATTCCTAAACGCGGGTTTGGCTCCATCTGGACGATTTAATGTACAATGTAAAAGATAGCACGTTTTAGCTAACGAGCAAATCAGAGCTTTCGTGGCAACAGAATAGTGGCAATCGTACGCTAAGCAGTTCTAAAACAATTGGATGAGCTTTGGGATGAGCTTCAAATGGTTTCCTTCTGTCTCTCTCTCTCTCTCTGTTTCGTTCCATTTATTCAAAAATACTGTACGCATTTTACGAGTTTAGTTTAAAGTTTGACTTGTTGGCCGTTCATAATCATTCGTGTCCGGGTTTTGGGTACCACAAAAAGAGTGTGAACTTCATTCGGATCCTGCGACGGCGATGACGCCAAATCCGAATCCGATGGCCAAAGTGTTTTCGATTTATTTATAGATAAGGCACTTTAACGTTTTTTCCCCCCCTTCACGCTCTTTCCCCCTCTGTCCCTCTCTCAAATCAAAGATTCATCACTCTTCGGCCTTCGGAAAACTTTTGCCAATCCGCTGCCAAGGGCGGTCAGGCTCTAGGACCGTTTTCTTAGTGTCCTCCATGTGTCCACCACCACCATTGGGTGATCTTACGGGTCTCACTGCCCGCTAAACCTTTGCCACATTACGTGAAGCGGCTGCTCGGGGACCACATCCGGGTCCGTTCGATCGGGTCGATCCGCGTGGCGGCTTCGGAAAAGCCTTCGGCCGAAAAACTTCACCCAGCGCGCTAAGAACGCACACGGGTTCGGAAACCCCGGGCCAGAGAGGATGGAAATCCATCATCCGCAAGGTGGTTTTCATCGAAGTTTTCATCTTCGCCCGGTTCGCGCGCCGGCCGATTGACCGCAGCACCCGGAGGTCCCGGGAGGATTTGCCCGGGTGATTGAATTCCAGCCGTTCGACGGAGGAAACCTTTGTTTGCGGGCGTCCCCAGGACGCCCGGCCAGAGTAACTTTTTGTTTTCGCATTTTCTCCCGAGCTGCCGTCCGTCGGATGGGTGGAACGCGAAGTGGTTCGTTAGTAAAAGCTTCCGGTTTTTGATGTTCGAATTAAAAATTTACCAACACTCTGGGGACAACATCCTGGCGGCCAGAGGTTCGCCCCCGGGCAAAGGGGTATCCATCCAAAAGTCCATTAGCGGCGCACGGTGGCGGTCGAGGGATTTGTGGACCCGAACTTCACGCGCCCCAATATCCGGAATGGGCCGCGCCGGGATTGCCGGGCCGGCAGAATGCGGTGTCCTGTCGGAAGGTGTTTTACGATGCGCCTTTCGCCAGATTAATGCTGATTAATGGGTTGCGGTGTAATGTACAGTCAATATTTACTGGCCGCCGCCGGTCGGGCGTTAATGATCAATTGGCCAGCACCGTCCCTTAGACCACAGATTTCTCGCCGGGAATATTCCACATTTACTACGAACGCGGCATTTCTCTTTGGCTAACACATACGGCGGTTTGAGACGTACAGATAGTGCTACCTTCTACTTAAGCCTACGGTTGACCGATTCCGACACCGGCCAATGACACGCACACACACACTCTGGGACACACACTGCAGGATTGTGAAATTAAAAATCAGATTCTAGTCTTGTCTCGTTTCTGCTCGCAGTATCTGTCTCTAACACTATATCACCTTTTGCATTGTTTTTCGATCAGACACCAAATGCTACAAATGCACCGTCTCAAGTTCTAATTTCTTGCGTTCCGTCGCTTAAAGGGCACACCGCTAATCTTACTTTACACTGTGTGGACGATTGCGATGACGGTGCTGGTGGTTTCTTGGAGAGAAAATTAATTCGGCACCAAACCGCCCCCGGGCTTGGTGGTGGCGTTCGCGTTGTTAAAAGTCCAATCATCGTTTAACTAAATCGGTTAACATACCCGACGACGCTGTTGCGGGCGCGGCCCGGCATTTAAACGAATCCCGACCCAACGGCACCGGTGGAGATGATGAGCACGAGCCCGAGTGCCGAAAGCAGCAGCCGGTAGCAGGATTCCGACGCGACGCCCGACTTCGGTTGGCCGTTGTTCGAGATCGAGCTCATTACGAATTCCAGCTCGTTCGGGCTGAGATCGAAATTGCGCGTGTAGAACTGGTGAATATCACTGATCTGGAACGAACGGGGAGCACAGCCCGGTAAAGGAGGAAATGATTCAATGGGAAATCGTTAAACAAACCCCGGGTTCTACCCTATCCTTAAACTAAAGTTGATGGTAAAAACAAAACCCCCGGGCGCTATTTTTATATTTTTATTAGCTTCGCGTTGCAGAAGGTCATTAGTTTTCGGGTGCTTCGGCCGCCATGGTTCCGCATTTAATTAGGGGCACGCGAAAGAGGGGACTGTGAACGACCGTGCGCCTCCATCGGCACCAGGCGCCTCCATTAAAGCAATTTCGCACGCTGGGCCGGGGCGCGCCGTGATCGATGACAAATGGGGCGCGAATAATGTTAAATAAATCAATCGACCGGCCCAAGGATACACACGCGCGGCCCGTTTCGAGAGATGTTCAATCAGCCACGGGCAGCTTCAGCTCTCGCTCAAGGCGGCCAGGCCCATCCGGCCACCAAATCGAATTAATCAAATCCGCCGCCATACATATCGTTTATAATGGATATTTCACGCCTTTCTGAGAAACTATTAGGCCACCCCAGCTCGGGGTCGGGCGCCTTAGGGCGCCAAGCCGTCCCCGGAAGCCCCGGTCTGGAAACGATCGGGGTCGGGATTAATGCCAGACACGCCGCCGTCGGCCGAATGGTGGTGATGAGCAGAAATAATTAATTCAAGAGGATACTATTTCCACCCTTCGGCAAAGCGCTTCAGCGGCCGCTCTACTTTGATCCCCTCTTATCGGTTGGTCGGGTCGCCGTGTCGCGGTTGCGGCCTCCGTCCGTCCCCACCCCGCGGAAAGGGTCGCTTCTACTGCTGCTAATGATAATCGGTTTAATAGTTGTTTAGCAGTGAACAATACGATTTAATCTATTGTGATGATGGAACAAGTTGAAATTAATGATCACCAGAAATTAAGTCCATTGTGTGCCCTTCCGGTGCGGTGCCCACGCGAACGGATCGCTCGCCGGATCGGCCCCAAAAATGGGGTACTCGGTCCCCGCCAAAGGTTATTCGATTAGGTGACCGGATTTAAGCCCGCTCTCGGTTGCGGATGCGTATTTAAATAGTTATCCTTAGTGCTGCTGCTGCTGCTTCAAGCGGCCTTTGGTGGTTACTGATAAGAAGCAGCTCCTTTTCGGTACTTCTGGCTGGCCTTCCGGCCAGCTCATCGGTCCGCGCCAAAGCGAGACGCATTCGTAAATATCGATTATATTCGGAATTCATAAATCTCGACACACAAAAGGGGGACCGACATAAAGCGCCCGGTGGCCAGTTAATGGCACATTAGTAACTATCATTTGCTGGCTTAGGCATTGAGTCACGGGGGATTGGCTCGGTTGACGCATTAATCCATTACCAAAAATCGGTGAAGGCAAATCGGTCGACATTAGTCAAGCGTGCCGGCCGTTTATTTATTCTATCCATCATACCAGACCGAAGAGAATGGCCTTCCCGAGGCCCACGAAATAAATGTCCACCCATTTGAGGGGGCCGAGGCGTGGGCGCCTCTTCGGTGTTTTCGTATTCCAAACATGGCCGGCGAGAGTTATGCCGCGGACGGCCAAAAGCTGGCGTAGAATTTGAATCTTCTCGACGCGGCCGCGCTGGGGAGGGAAAATTAATGCAGCCACGGGCGGCTTGGCCACACAGATCGAAGTTCTCGACATCTTCGCCGGGATTCTCTGCCGGGTTCCTTTTTTGTTTTTTGCTCCGCGGCGAGGCTTAACGGTGAAGGAACTTGTTGGCAGCGCTTAACTTTCGGCTTCGGCCGCTTGTGGTGTGCGCCAGAAGTTGCCCGGTGAACGCCCGAGAGAGAGAGAGCATGTTTATTATGATAATAAGGATTAGGCAGGCACGAAATAAACTGACCCACCGGCGGGCTCGGTCCATGGTTCCAGCAGGGGTTCGGCGGCCGGCCGGCCGTAGTAACACGAGTAAGAAAGAGGCGCCGGAAAAAGAAACGACCGTTGAGAAGATATTTGAGCTTACGGTGAAATATGTTTTTGATTGCCGGGATATCATTTGCATGTTGTTGTTGTTGTTGCTGCCGAGCCCCGAGAGTCCGGCCGGCAAGTTCTCTGGTCCCGGGAAAAACATGTTAACTTTTCGTCTGCTTCGCACGAGATGGTGGCCCAGTAATGGCTATAAAAATTATCTTACACAATCTTACGGTCGGATTTGAACGGAACACCCGTGTTTTTAGTCGAATCGATCGATGAATTGCTTTGCTCGTTTTTTTTTTGGCGTAAGCCCTACCAAAACGACCTTGTTTTCTGGAAGGTTCCCTCATTTCGCCGGACTCTTTAAAGACCGTTGAATAAATCGTTGGGCTGATTAGCTTTCAGCTCCAAAAAAAAGGTGCAACTCATACAGGGCAGGGCCATGCAGCGAAATGATCCGCAAATGATGCTGCAAAATACGGTCCAGTCCATTCCACAGGTTGTGCCGGAAAATTTATCGCCACTGCGGACCGAGACTTTCCGAGATGCCGTTTCATTTCGTTTCCGGCGAATAAACCGCTGCCGGGGTCGCCACCGGTCGCCGGTTGGGTTGTTGAATAAAATATCACTCTCGGTATCCGAATCTCGGCCTCGCACAGATTAGAATTCCTCGACCCGTTAGCTAATTGTGACCACATTCATCATCCTCGCGCGCGTGTAGACCATGACAAATGTGTTCCGACACACAGTCGGCACATCGGAAGTCATCGTTCTTCGCAAGCGATGGAATGCAATTAATCTTCTTCGAAGCCAATAAAAAAAGGAGCGAAGGGCCAGAGCGCACTATCAAGCCGTACGGGGAAAGGGCTAGGCTTCGCTTCGCTCCTCATACGAGCCCCGTTCGGTGCGTGAATTTAACTTTTAAATTCGTATTCCAACGCACCGGTGGTCCCTAAACCCCCGGCCAACCGGAAAGTATTCTCACGGGCAATGGGCCATTTCTGGCGCGCGCGCGCGCTCGCTCCGTCATCATTCATCTTACGACACAAATCTTGACTGTCGTTGGCGGGTGACAAATTTCCTCGAATTTAAATTCCATCTCCAGCTGGGGCCATAATCTGGCGCCGTGCAGGCCTGGCGTACGTACGCCAGCTCTTGTACACATTTGCCACGTGTAATGAAACAATTCATCAACTTCAGGAAGCGCGGCTCTCAACTCGAAATTCGTGTACCGACCGACCACAAAACCCCTTGTCACGGAACCCCGGCGGTTCCGGTGAACTTCTGCCGTGAAAATAAAATTCAACCAAAGAGCCGGGCTCGCCGGGCCGGCACTTACCTCGTTCCAGCCGTGCACGTTCCGGGCCTGGATCATGACCTCGTAGACCGAGTTCGGCGAGAGTCCCCTTATCACATGCGACATAATAAAATGGGTCGCATCGGATCTGGTTAATGTTGGCACTAAAATCGTGTCCTCCCAGCTGCCCGGATGTTGATATGTTTCGTTCATCTGCAATTCCGAGCGGTTTGAGGTTTCGGTTTCGAGCAGTTGCACCACCGCCCGGGGTTCGTACGTGCATTGTTGCCACATAAAAGCACATCATCATCACCGTGGCCACCATCATCGTAGCGCATCGCCGGAGCATTGTCGTCGCGTCAACACCACATCATCATCGGTTGATCGGAGAGTGTCGGACGGAAGAAGCAGGAAAAAATCACATCACGTTCCGTTCCGACAGGCCGAGGGAGGTTTTGTCGTGTCGTGCCCGGGCGATAGGGTCGAGCCGAGCCGGGGGTCGAGATTTGCGTGATGATCCATCCAAACATTGTCCGGTGGTGTCGCCGACGCCGTTGTTGACCGATGATAAATAATCCCACACGGCCCAGTGATGAAAATGGTGACCGAGGCGCACGATGCAGTGAAGATTGGAGTGAAAATGTGAAAGAGAAAGCGAGAGAACCGGGTATTAAATAAAGTGTAAAGTGTGATAAAGGTAAATGGAAAAGCGAAATTAATTTTAGGCAAACGCGAAGTGCAGCTCATTTCGTTTGGGGCTTTAAACGTTGAAGTGCACTCTTCTGCTGCCGTTTGGGATAGCGAATTTATGCTTTAAAACGGCGTAAAAGTCTAGCGAATTGATGTTTTCAGCGTGACAGCGAAACAGTAAAAATTGTGGCCACCAACCGGAAGTCCCCAAGGTGGGTGGATTTCAAAAATGAATGACAAGTCTCGAGTGAAGTCCGCGGCTTTCGTCGAGTGCTCACATGCTCACCACCACCCCCAACCGGGACGTGGTCATTAAAAATAGATAAACTAACTCGGGAGCTCGGGAAAGCTCCCACCGAAAAGGGCCTAAGGACTCGGTAAGCCTTTTCGTAATCAACGTTAATGCGATTACGTTCAGTCTTCAGCCCTCGGGAGGACCGGACTCGCTGTCCGAGGGAAGGATTTCCCCTGGCTGGTGGTGCGGTGGCAATGAGCAGCGTATTTGGAGTTGACGTAAAAATGTCATTTAATGATTAAAATCTTGCTTCGTTCGCTTGGATAGTTTTCTTCGCTTTGATAACTTATTCATGCGCCCTGCTCGAAACTTTCTCCGGAGGCAGTTTGAAAATTGGTTTCATTTAATTGTTTCAAAAACGGAAAAACAAAATCCTGAAAAGACTAAACGGTGGAGTCGGTTAAGTGCGGAACCCTTCACAGTGAGGACTCACCATCAGCTTTCGGTAGAGCAGCTTGATTTCGTCCAGCGGCGGGATGGATTCTATCGTGTAGGTGAGATTGTAGCGATCCAGATAGTTACTGTAGGCCGGCGACAGGAACGCGGCCGGCCCGGGACGGCCAGAAACTTCGATGTACTTCTTCGTGCGGCCCAAGGCATTGTCGGCCACACAGCTGGAACGAGCGAAGGCAAACCCAGAAGGAAAATGAGAGCCCATAAGAGCCGGGCGGATAAGGAACGATCATCGTCGATGAGGAAAACTTTTTCCCCGAGTTCGAGAGGGAAGGCTTTCGCCAACGGGGCGGACCTGGGAACTCCTCAAGGCGTCATTAACACGAGAGCTACGCGTTGTTGCGGCCACCGCTCGGCGGGCTTTAATTGTGTTCGTTTGGCTTGCAATTTTTCCTCAACTCCCGCAATCAGTGGCCAGCACGACGGAGCGGGACGTGAGAGAGAGAGAGAGAGAGCGAGAAACTTCCTGCAATTTTCATGACCGTAAATCATAAAATTAAGACGAGATTTATTATCTTCCATACGCCCGTAGTGCTGTCGCTGCGTTGTGAAGGAAGTAGGACGAGACTTATCCGGATGTCCTGTACGCTGTATACGCTCGCACTTGGAGCGGCCACTGTCGTGTGGTTAGACTCCGATAAATTTGTGTGCGTGTTTGCAGTTTTATTAAAAGTCGTTAAAAAAGTGAATCTTTTAATATAAACGTTGACGTCCGTCGTAAACATGCCACCGTGCGGCCGCTAGATGGCGCTTATTAATTGCGCCAAATTTATGGGCCTAAATGCCGTTATTTATGGAATGTGATCTGCTGCAGCACGAAATTCACGCCGAAAAAAAAAAATCGATTCACGAGTTTGTGGCCACAGTGAGCATTTCGGTAACGAGGGCCACACTAATCGGCTGTTTTATGTGGTGAAAAACTCATTTTTAAATACAAATCTTTATTGGGGGTTGGAACGTTTTTAAAAGTCGCCTTAAGATGCGATGAAAGGTGCGTTGCTGTGGCCAAACTCTACCGGTCTGTATAGATGGCCATCGCCATAGGAATGAAAGGTATTCTCATTTCCTAACTTCGGTTTGCCGGGCGATGCTCGAGCGCTTAAGGACGAGGCGGAAATTGGCTTGCATATTTGAGAGACGCTCATTTTCGTCGATGTCGAGTCGGTCGTTTAAACATTTCGCAGTTCAGGCGCCGTAGTGCGTCTGACCACTGCAGTCGCTTCTAATTTTAAGACTATGCCTTTCAAATATTTAGGAAATTAAACCAACCGCTAGCCTAAAAATCTCTACGATAGGCAGTGGTGAGTTTAAAGATAAAGCAGGTCCAAGGTCTATTCCATTCTGTATCGGTAACAACCGTCACTATTAACATCGTCCACGTTTAGTCACAGACCTTCGCCGTCATTACGGACACAAATCACGGCCAGTCAGTCAAAGTTTGTCCGTCAAATTCTATCATCACGGAATCGTCATCCGGTCCGGGGGCCCAAAAGTTGTACAACGCGAGTAGGGAAGGGTGCCGAACGCCCATCGTTTGGGGCCCTCGAAAAGTTATCCTTTGCGGCCATTGCGTGAGTTCGGCGGGGGGAACGATTAAAATGCTTTAATTCAACTTGTAGACGTATTAACGACTTAACTGTCCCGCGAATCCTTTGCAGTTCACCGTGCGATTCAGAGGGGTAAAAATAGGACGAGAGGCTGAGGACAAAATGGGTAGAGGTTTCCCATAAAAATCGATTTGTTGAGTGTCCCGTTGTTGAAACCCGTTCGTTTTTGTGTCCCGCGCGGCACCATCAGCTTACCTGTAGTTGCCAAAGTCCGACTGTTGGAAGTTCCGTATGTTGAGCGTATATTTGTCTGCCTTCGAAAACATCGATCGACGGTCGGTCGGGTCCAGCAGGAAAGAGTTCTGGTACCACAGCATCTGCCAATGAGGACGCAGAAAGAGCAAATAATGTTACGAAAACGGAAAAGCATCGTTAAGGCGTTTCGCTATAAGATCACCACTTGGCCACTATCTATTTTCTATTCGCGATTGGATTCCGCTCGGAAGCGCAAACTATGGAGGTGTTTTGTTTCAGGACATGAGAACAAAGTTGATCACACGGGAACGAGTAGAAACGTTAGAAGCGTCAATGCGCCAAACTAGGGCACGGTAAACTTTTAATTAACCTTCGCCAAAGTTGTGTGTTCTCCGGAGGCTGCAGAAAAACCTGAGGTATATTTATCTCCAACCCACGCCCCGGTGCATTGTTTGTCGAATGCAGAAAATGTAGAATTTCCGTGGTCACACTTTCACGAAACGATACCTCGACGAATACCACAACCGGAGCTAGTTCTCCAGCGCTGAATGTCGCTTCTACAATAAGATTAATTTGTACGAGTGCTTGTTAAAAGTTGTGTTAACACTGTTGCCATTAACTTGCCGTAACTGAATTTTATCACCTTTCCTTGACGGTGAAATCAACGTGACCTTTAGCGCGTCCCACAATGCGCGAACTCGGTTTGCTGGAGGGTAAATATATCTTTCGAAATTCTTTTGACAAATCCCGTCACGCGAATCCTCGCTGAGCAAGGGAAACGAAAAAGAAAACACAACGAAAACTTCCCTTCCGAAGCATTAAAAAGTTTGACAGAAAACTTGTCACATCTTTGTAAAACAGTCAGGCACACCGGTCCGCCCGAGACAATGGCACCGGC
Organism: Anopheles bellator; assembly: GCF_943735745.2. Taxonomy (NCBI): domain Eukaryota; kingdom Metazoa; phylum Arthropoda; class Insecta; order Diptera; family Culicidae; genus Anopheles; species Anopheles bellator. Next base: position 11,119,036 of record NC_071285.1, on the reverse strand, counting down.
GTACACTATTACACCGGTCTGAAAGTCTTAAACGCATCGCAACATAACGGTGCGAACGTTGAGTGAGTTAGACAACCCGGAATGGTGGGCGCACTACAGTGTAAACAACAGTCAGCCCGAAGAAGAACTTGAAGCTGCTGAAGTTACCCGAAGTACGTAACGTGATCTTTCGCTTTCGAGTGTACGAGCGCGAATTCGAGTTGACAGAGATGTTGTGTGCCCGTCCTGGGAGCCTAACGTTTTGACTCACACACGCGCGCGACGATGCACTTAAAGTGCAGCGGCGAATGCTCCCGGCGAACGATGCCCGACCAAGTTTCCCGTGTTTACCAGCGAAATGGCAACAATTATGAGAATATTGCCCGAAACCGGGCTGCTCTTCGCAAGGCCCTATCTATTGCTGGCGTTGGTGAGTCGGGCGAAAGTTTTAATGAATCCTTACCTCAGAGTTCACGTCACCGTGCACGATGCACGCCAGATCGATGTCGAAGCCCTCGCTGGCGTGGACCCACGTTTTCTCGACCGTAATGTCGGGTGGAGCTGAAAATAAACGGAACACGGAGGTTTGGCATTAAAACATGTGCGCGAGAAAGTGAATCAAATGATTCGCCCCATTCGTGCGCCGTTTGATGTGTCAGGGTCAAAAAGCAGGAAAGTCGCGATCTCGACTCGCCTCGGTGCGTTTATCGAGCATATTTATGTGCCTTTCGGTTGTGGTGTTCGATTGTGTTCCGTTCTAATGGCGAACCAGGTGTAGAGCTTATTGGACTGGCACAGGAAGGGAACCGGAAAATTCGGATCCCACTCTCAATGGTCCTTGTTTATGGTGGTGCACACCGATTCTTCGAACCACCTCACGGGACATTCGTCCCCGTGGTGCATCTCGAGCGGAAAAGCAAACGGAAACCACGGTACGGCACAAATATTCAACTAAGTGTTTATGCAATTTTCGTGACGCTATGCTCCACCGGGAGCGCACCGCTTCCTTCGGCGTAACGATCACACTCGTTACGGTTCCCCCCTCGGGAGACGGTGGCCCACGAGGACTGCCATCAGCAGACTGCCGAGTCTGGCCCGGGACACGTATGCAGGAGCCGGCCAAAGATTGCAGCATCTTCCTTGTCGTTAGCGGCAACCCGGGGGGAATATGCGCACACCGAATTGTGAATGCAACAAATTGAGAAATACGCCAATGCACAGAAATTTGAATAAAGGTAAACACATTTTTATGCTCCCGGGTGAACGGGTGCTTCGAGCATTCGAATCGATCGAGTGGCCGTCCCGGGAACCCGGGAGCGAGTCAAACATTATTGGCTTCTGGCTCGCAGCTGCATTCCAGCGTTTGGGCAGCATCCGGGCTTATGAGCCCCGCAAATGCATATGCATCATTCCCGGCCCAAATTACGTTGCCTATTGAACCGCGGATCGCGTTTCGCGTTCGATTTTTGCTCCGACATCTTCCTCGAAAGCCGTTGCCGGCGAACCGAACCGTTCTCCTTCGGAACGAATCGAACGGTATGAAATATTTTAATTATTCAACAAGCTCAAACACGTAATTAAGAGCGTTATCATCTGCGACCAGTGGCCGGCGAAGCAGACTAAATGCAATTTTGATGTACAGATCGGCCACTCAACGTGCCACCGTTTTTAACAAGTGTGCGCTACATTCTTGAGCATAATTGCTGTGGCGCATAGTTTGCTTTTTACGCGCACGTGGAGTGGAATTCGAAACGCAATCAGACATTCTTGACGGTTGTAAATGACTCCACACGCACTGCTCGGGCCCCGTCAGTCCGTCAGCCCTTGACCCAAATAAATGCGCAGCATACGGCGTCCCTTCCTAGGGGTCGTCGATGTAATTGGTGGTGTCTGGCCCCGTCCCGGCCGTGCGAGAGTAATTTAAAAACCGTTTCACCGCATTCGCACACCGCTGGACCGCTGGGCAGACCACAACCGTAATCGGCACTCGGCGGTGGTGCGATCCGCGAAAACGAAACCGCGATCTTCACCGCACTGACGGCGGATGACGAGTTTTATTGTTTTCATTGCGTAAGACAACTCGTGGAGGGCTTCCCCCTTTTCTCGTGTGCCTCCACTGGCTGGCCGGAAACCTGTTCCATCGCGGAGTGCGCTCGGTGAGATGAGATGATGAGCCCTACGTCACTCGAGGCGTAGTAGGCCCAGACTGGGCTCAACATAAACGTGTTGCCAAGCGTGGCGCGAAGCATCGTAAAATGTTTGCCGTTTTTTTTTCGGTGGTCTGTTAAGTCGACGACACGCGTGTACATCAAATCAATTAGCCGAGGTCCGATTGGAGGGGCTCGTCAATTGACGATGCTCGCTCGGGCGGCGGTGATGCTGTCCAGTGCCATTGATTCCATCACTTCGCGCGTCACTTCGATCGCTGCGCTCGAGCCGACGGGGTGTCTGTGATGTGATTTGTGATTTGCGCACTTCACTGACACGGTGTAAGTTGTAGCAGGCGCTGGACCTAGGCGCTGACATGGAGAAGCATCAGGCCGCCGAAGGTGTTGAGTTACTTTCCTCCGTTAAGCACAATCAAGTTGACAGGTAATTTGATGTGAATTTGGGTTTGTGTTTAAAAAACTAAATCATCGAACCGAAAGTGCTGTGCAGCTCCCAAATAGTCGCCGACCACGAACCGAGCGACCCCATCGGGAGTGAAGTTTGCGTGAAATCAAAACAAAGCATAATGGGCCCCGGCTAAGGACAATTTGAACCCGCTTCCATTCCGCCCGGTGCGGTGCCCTTGAGAAAGGGCACCATTAAAATCACGCATTTAATTTCGGAAATGGAAACGCAAACCCCTAGGCTAGGCAGTGTCAGCGAGATGATGAGCCTCGCTTAGTTCTAAATTCCGCTTTCGTTTTCGGTTATGAATTTTTGGTGCCGGTGGTACCATCGTCGTCGTCATCGTCGTCGCCATTGCAGTCGTCCGCAGGCCTGCTACGATCCGCATCAGCACCGCGATGTGGCGAACCCGACCTCGTAAGTGAATCGTTCGGCACGGCACGCCACGGACGGAAGTGGCTAATTATGCTCAACCGGCGCGCACTCTCTCTGTCTCTGTCTCTGTTTTTGGTTTGTCCCTGGGACACAGCACCCTGGGAACGTTCGTGCACGTGATGAAGTCGGCCCTTGGCATCGGCATCCTGTCGGTACCGAGCGCGTTCAAGGACGGCGGCCTGGTGTTTGGCGTGCTCGGGGCGTTCTTCTTCGCCATGCTCTGCTCGCACAGTGCCCACATCTTGGTATACCGCTGCTTCTTCTTCCCCTCCAGCCACCCATTTAGCAATGGTCCGGACATTCCGTTTCCATTTTCTAGGTCAGCACATCGTACAAGATCTGCAAGAAGGAGCGCATTCCGGTGCTCGGTTTCGGCGAAACAGTCGAAAAGGCGTGCTCCTATGGGTCGCCCTCGGTCCGCACGATGGGCACGGTGTTGAGGTGTGTGTGTTTGCACGTATTTGTGTATGTGTCTGTGCTCGTGTCCTCACCGTCACTGTACCGCGTCACCTTACAGAAACGCCATCGATTGGTATCTGATGCTGACGACGGTCGTGGTTTTTATCGTGTTCGTCGGCACGACGCTGCGCGAGGTGATTAACTTCCGGACCGGGTGGGAGTGGAGCGACCGGACGTACATCCTGCTGGTCGGCGTGCCGATCCTGTTCATCACGCAGATCCGCGAGATCAAGTACCTGGTGCCGTTCTCGGCCATCGCCGGCTTCCTCATCCTGGCCAACATCGTCATCTCGCTGGTGTTCGTGTTCCAGGAACCGCTGTCGCTCGAGGGTCGCCGGCTCTTCCCGACATCCGCCACCTCCGTGGCACCGTACATGGGGTAAGTGTCCGGGCCCACACCGGAGGACCGGCGGATGATTTAATTTGGCTGATTTAATGTCCCAAAAACAAATTCGCAGCGTCGTCTACTTTGCCCTCGATGCGACCTGTCTGATATTCCCGCTGGAGAATCAGATGCGCCACCCGCGGCACTACCTCGGATGTCCCGGGATCGTGAACCTGAACTACGCCTGCCTGGCGGTGCTGTACAGCTTCTTCGGTGCCGTCGGTTACATCCGGTACGGCGAGGACGTTCGGAGCTCCATCATACTAAACTTCCCGACCGAGAACGTGTAAGTTTGGGGTGGGTCCAACCTACCCGGGTTCCGTAAAAAAACTCTCTATCAACAGGTTGGTGTCCTGCATTCAGGTACTGTCGGCCGTGGCGGTCCTGTTTTCGATTGGGCTGATATTCTACGTGCCGACGGAGATCGCCTGGAAGAAGCTACAGCGCCGGGTGCCGAAGGAGTGGAGCGGATGGGCCCAGAGTGGCCTGCGGTTGGGTATGCTGGCCCTCAATATGGCGGCCGCCTGCGGGATACCGCACCTGGGCACGTTCATGGGCCTGCTCGGCTCGGTCCTCAATCCGATCCTGGCCCTCTGGATCCCGATCGTGGTGGACACGGTGTACCGGTGGCCGAACGGGTTCGGGTGGGCCCGGTGGCGGCTGCTCAAGAACGGGGCCTGCGGGTGCTTCGGGCTGTTCCTGCTCGTCACGGGTGCCATCTCCAGTGTGGAGAACATTGTCGCGTTGTATAGATAGAGAATAAATAGGATGGGAGCCATTCACGGTCTGCCGATCTTTTGGTGATAACGGTTGGTCAGAAGGTCAGTAGGAGCATCGCGTACGTGAGGTCCTGCGTGATAGGAAAACGATCTGGTCGGCCGCTGGCTTTTGGTACATTATTTTTGTGAAATATAAATCGCTTAGAAGAATTGGAAATGTTTCAGCTACCAAGACGAAACCATGGCCAAATGAAATCCCCGATAGCGACATGTAGGCTAGGAACAGTCGCAAGCTTCGCTTGAATGATTTAAAAATAGAAAATGTCCTTGAGCCGGCCGCGGGAACCTGTGCCGCCCAACCGGAAACATCTTAAGCACGTCGTTCCATTTAAATAATGTTCGTTTCGTATCGCTGGCGACAACCGGATGAGGGGACATGCTGAGACGGCTTCCCCCGGGGCGTCTACTTACACAGCACGGTCACCTCGATGTCAACGTGGACCGCTTCCCGGACGCCATTGTCGGCGGTGCACTGATAGACGCCGGCATGATGCCGATCGACACGTTCCAGCACCAGCGTCGGACTCTCGGACAGATGTGACGCTCCGGTGAAGGCATCCTGGGTGAGAAAATTGAAAATGGTCCATCAGTGGAGTGGAAGTTTTCTCGAACGACGAAAAGAACAGAAGAAACACACTCCTGACATCTGATCACCGTGGTCGGGCTGGCAAAAATCGACGACGGCCACAAACACCGTGGCGGTTTGACAGTGGCTTTTGCGTGACTGACAGGCGGTGCCCGGCCACAGCCACGGTTTTTGAAGAGTGACGTGAAAAATGATTTATAGCAGCCAAGAAGTGAACGGAAAATTAGGACGGAAAAAGTAAAAACCATTCCTTAAATTACATTTTACATGCTCGGGCGCACTCATCGGGGCTTGAAGGGTAGATGGGAACTTGCACGATGCAAAACCCCATTCAATTACCTTCGCCAACGCTTCATTATGGATCAATCGCACTAGAATAACAGGGTTTGATTGAAAAAAGTGGCAACGCCACCGCACCGCACCCCCAAAACCCAATTACAATGCCCGCCAGCGCCAGCGTGGAGAGAAAAACAAAAACAATTCAAAAACATCAAAGCATTTTCCCCGCGAGCGGAGGCCGTGTATTCCAGCGATCTATTTTTATTTCAATTTTCCACGAACCCACGGCCCCAGGATCGGGTGGGCACGGGCACACAAGAGTCACAAGATAAAAGTGAATGGAAGAGAAATTTAATCAAATGAACTCCCGCGGACGCCGCCTGGCTTGGTCTGGGCGGTGGCGCTCGACACAACAATAAAAAACTAATTAAAAATATTTTTACAAAGTACCGTCATTGATTGGCAAAAGATTGCACAATTCGCATCTATCGCCGATCCAGTCACCCCGCTCCGTCGGGTGGCATTTCATTAAATCTGGACGTTAATGTTTATCTATTTTTTTTTGCTTCTGGAACTGTTGATCGAACACGATCTATGCTTTCCGCCCTTTGCGTGGATCGTTGTTGCGAGTAGCAAACGTTGAGGTATGTAACGATTGTGTAAACATTCGGACAGAAACGGTTGACCGTTTCGCGGCCATTGTTTTTTATGTGTGGCACTGTGAACACAGCGTCATAATCGAATCGGCCGTGTTGACCCGTTGACCTGTTTGGTAATTAAATATTACGCCACGACTGTAGTGGGCCCCTTTCACCGGTACGCTTCAATTCATTCGGATATCGAATAACATTCGATTGATTTTTTGAATCCGAAATTGAACACACTGTGTGTGTTGTTGATGAATATTAAAATTTAAATTTCGCGAAATATGAATTGATTGTCCTTGTGCGAAAAATATTAAGCACGCTTCCGTGCGGCCGTTCCGAGTTCCGAGTAAATCGGCACGAATGGGCGACGGCAAATGATGTAACGGGCAGGTGGTTTACGATGCTATTTTCGCCGACATCGTTCCAGTAAATGAGATTTGTGTTATCAATTTGGAAAATAAATTTCACAGAATGCCAACCTTCCTGCACGCCGGCCGGTTCCGGCGTGCTCGGGGAAGAGCTAATAAACCACAAGAGGCGCCCGGTGCGAGAGATGTAGACACAGGGGGAGAGGGTTCCGTGTGCCGACTTCCGGTCGGAGCATCACCACACCGGAGCTGCAGTCGATCCGGTGCTCACGTCACTTACCTTCTTGTGCCAGTAAATTGCTGGAACCGGATTGCCGGATGCCTTGCATTCCAGAGTTACGGTGCTGCCTTTCCGGGCCGTGATTTGTCGATTCTGCGGAACGACCCGTATCGTCGGTGGGACTGCAAAATATTGTTCTATGATTAGCTCTCAGCGGCCACGGGACAGAGAAAGGGAGAGGGGGGGGGGGGGGGGGAGGGGGGGACGTGTCCGTATCGATTTCGGAACTCGGACAGCAGAGGAACCGCGCGATCTGGTCGTTTGTTTGCTTCACCGCTCCACAACGCCCGCTGTCAACGGTGGACGGTGTGTCCAGAAATGGTGATTGGCGTATCCTAGATGGCGCACCATCCAGCAGGACCGCAGCACAGTCCCGCAGCACCAGCGCCAAACAAGCAAACAAACAAACCTTTCGTAACGGACTCCGGTCGCGGACTTACCGAGTATTTCCAGCGTATGAACCTGATCCCGGCTTTCGTTATCACCGATCTGGCAAATATAATCACCGGCGTCCTGAATTTTCACGTTCGCTATCTGCAGGTTGTAGCCCTCGACCAGCTTGAATCTCGGATCACGTGTCACCATTAAATTAGCCGCCGTCAGGACGGAGGTCCCCCGTCGCCACAGCAGCACGTAGGATCCTGCAACGGAATGGCACGAAAGTTGGAGTAACCGCAGCGGGCGCTAAAACCACCGGAAGACCTTGGAAGCCCACAACACACCGTTCGGTGCGTGACCGGAACACAGGAGCACCGCGCCAAAGGACCTCCGTGTGTGGGGCCGCGTGGTGCACAATGGCAATAATGACAACGAGGCCGTTGGTCGTTATCGGAAAATTGAAGCAAACGAACGGACATTAACATGCAAACCAGGGGAGGGCCTCGACGTCCGCCGGCAGGAAGGCGGCTCCCCTTAAATGGTCCTGACGGGCCGGGGCCAATTGAAGGGAGATTATTAAAAACACAAAGTACAGTGCAAATATTAACGACATGCAAGTACCGTCCCCGGAGTAGCAGAGTAGCGCAGTGCCGTCAGCTATCGATCCGTTATCGACGAGTCGCCTGGGAGTCGCCAGCCCAGCCGGGAGACTCCAGCCGTCCGGGACTCCGGGATTCCGGGAAAAGGAAGTGTGGAATTAAAATAAGGCTTCCAAGTCGCCGAGCACGGGCCAGTCCGGTGACGCTCTTATTACGTGCATTGCAGGCGGCTTCGGAGGTCCGAAAACCAACAAACGCTACTCCCGGAGAACGTAGGGACCGTAACACCACAGGACTGGCGGCCGACAATCGGAATCTGTGGCTTCGATGCACGGAGAGCGCGTCCGAGCCTTCCGGCCTCCGACAGACCAAAGCCGAGGACGAGACCAAACCTTATTTACGTTGAGGTGAGCTGCTACACTGGCCGATGCTTTAGCGCCCTGGACCCAATACATACGCACAGAACACACCCGGGAGCAGTACTTACCAAGGTCCTTTACTCGGCACGGAAGCTCGATCGAGTCCCCGATGATAGCCTTGTAGAGATGGCCTCGAGTCATAAATTTCGGTGCAACGGTTGGTGCGTCGGTATCAATTGTTGAAATAAATGGCTCCGGGAAGCTGTGGCTTAATCCTATTATCGGTTCCCCGAAACCGAGCGCGAGCGAGCGAGAGAGAAAGAGAGAGAGAGAGAGAGAGAGAGAGAGAGAGAGAGAGAGAGAGAGAAATAGAGAAAAAGCAGAACATAAATAACGTACGCCAAATTGAATCATGTGCCGGTTGGGGCTACATTTAGCCACAACTGGAAGTTATGACGACTGCCCGTTCTTGGGACGGGACCGACGGACCTTGAATTTGAAGATGTAACTGAGTACTTGTTGACTGGACCCGGGTTAGACATGAGTATTGATTTTTTAGATGTCCTTAGTGGAGTCTATACTCCGTTGGCACACATTTTGACAGCCTTTTTGACACAACAAAAATGGAATCGGGCTTTGGCCACGCCTCGCGAATCATTTCAAAACGCCTGACGCCTTTCCAAATTGCACCCTACGTACGCCGTCGTCCAGCCGTCCGTTCATTAAAACTTTTGAGCCCTCTTTTCAAATCTTGCTACTTGTCAGTGAAGGTGTTATGAGGGCGCTCCCGAGCTCGCCATGGCACGGCCATTGCGTGCGCAAGACTTCCGTGAGCGTCGACGTTTCTACAGCTGTTGAACATATAGTGAAACTTGGCACGGCCTAGAAGTGGATAAAAAAGGCCAAACCGAAAAGGGGGCCACTGCACCGAGGTCTGCTTTCAAACTCCATTATCGACGACGTGAGCAGTGCACCTTGCGATGGGCCACGTTTCAGGGAGGCGCTGTTGCATAACCGCCGTGCGCCGCGTGTGAAACGAACACCCCCAACCTGGACCGCGTTCCGAAGTCGAGGGTGCTAATAAGCGATTCCGAGCTGCACCTTCCCTTCAGGACCGCACGTGAAGATGGAAAAATAATTGATTAGTTGCGTGATTCGATTCAATTTGTGCATGAATTAATCACCATTTTCAGGATATAATGGTTGATTATGTTTCTATCGGACGAATCAGTTCGTCGGCAGGACCCCAGAAGCGACCGAACTTGCCCATTACAAACCCGCGCTCAAGGAGTGTGTAAAAATTCAATACCCCGAGCCGCGCCGAAAAGGGTATCCATTATGTGTTTCCGTTTCCGCTTCGGGTGAAAATCATCAATTTCATCCTCATTTGATGTGTTGGCCAGAGCTGGAGTTCCACCGCGGTGGGGCGGTTTAATAAATGATGAAATTTACGACCGACGCGAACCGCGATGTCGTGCCCGTGATAAGGTTCGGAATCCGAACGGGCCACCAACCGAAAGAAAGCGGACGGGTGAAAGAATAACAAAACATAATCACCCGCCCGGACGACACCCGGTAGACCGATCGACCGACCTGCGACTCACCTAGGAGTTATTAGAGAAAAACGGGCTCCCGTCGAGGCTCGGCCTCGGTCGGGCATTATTTATTGTACCGCGTAGCGCAGCGGTTAGCGATAAATATCGGAAAAGCGAAGCCTTTCCCAGCCGACGGAGGCTCACAATTCGGTCATTAGCTAAGCCCCCGTGTACCGGTACTGAGCCCTTTTTATGCTACGTTTTTCGCGCGCTAAGCGCGTCATCGGCGCCTGACGCTCGACGACGGTGGCCAGCCCCACATTACCGTTAATGTTTCATGGTCTGCATATTTAAAGTTCATAATCGAAACATTAATCTGCCAACATCGACATCGGCGGACAAAAAGTGTAGAGTAGCGAAAACTGGCGCCCAATGACGCCAATATGCTTCCGTTCCGAATCGAAACTTCACGCGTCACGTGCATATTTTGAAATAAAATATTCCGTGTGCATTATTCATTCCCAATACCCGGAAAGTGACCTCTGTCTCTCGTTAATCTGCCAATCCGAGCAGCAGCTTTAACGCTTCGAGATAATTAACGCTTCGGCATCGTCCGACGCCACACTTAATCAGCCGGACACCGGACACCCTTCTTACGCAATTATTTTCCCCCGAGAGCCCGATCCCGAAAATCGATGCATTATTCAAGCGGAAGCGCTTCCGAGCGATAACTTCCTTTGCATTATTCACCCTCCCCACCCGGGGCACTCTAACTTTGGCCCCCTAATGCACTCGAATGTCCCCCACCGGCTGGCCCGGAACCGGAAACCGGGCTGGCCTGCGCCACGGCGACGACGACGACGACGGAGGCGAATAAAATTTCTATGTGATTATGGTTCAGTTTGAATTTATTTCCTTTTCAATTATAATGCTATCTTTATTTCATTGCCGTAGGCGCACACGCGAACGAGCGACTGCGCCACGTGGCCACGAGGTGGAGGCGCCCGGTGCCCCATTAATGTTCCGGCTGGAGGCGCCCGGTTGCCCGTGAGAAGCCACCGCGCAGCCAGTCGAGGGGCCGTTGTTGCACGTCGAACCGGTTCCCTTCTTTTTTATTTATTAAATTCGTATCAAAGCGCATACGACTGCAGTCCCGGGCCGAGTGGGTGCGAAGTCTGGTGCGCGTCTGGTGTTGGCCAACTCGTCCGGAACGCTCCTCGTTAGGCGCGCACCGCACACGATGGCGTGCACCGAACTCTCCGCCATAGCAAATTATTATTTATGACACGCTAGCGCGCGCCCCGTACATAAATGTGGCCTTTATTGGTGGCCGGTGCTGGTGGTGTTTTGTCTTGGCCAGTATTGCAACCACTGGCAATACCAAGAATCACTTCCCACCCAGCGAGTGGGCTTGGACTGGCAATTTACGCCTCAAAATGCTTTGGGGTTGCTTTGGAACTGTTGAAAGGAAATACCGGAAACCGAAAGAGTGGCCAATTTCTTGGAAATCTGTACGAAATGTTTTATGCTAAGTTTCCCAACCGGCGAAGTAAAATTAGAACCACGCGCCGAGAGAGGCTTGCAATCTGGGGCTTCATCAATTGATTTCATTTCATGTCCGGCGAATGAATTACTGGTGCGTCATTACTAGTATTTTAATTGAACTGTTATTATTTTAAGTAAAATTCATTCAAATTTCAATAAATGCTAGTTTTATTGCAATGGACTAGCAGCGTCGAATCGAACACATTGCTTAACGGGATGTGCTAAACGGCCGCTTGATTTGAACCCGCCCCAAAAGGGTAATGTAGCCTACACGCCTTTGGTTAATGCATATAGCAAATAAACTCGACCGAGAACGCATCCATCCGGTGCCAGTCGTCAATGCGTCCGGATGTAATCTAACGTTCCAGGTTGAAACTTCAAAGCACCGGAAGTCCCGGCTCGTCCTTTGGTGAACGCTTCTTGAGAGAGGTGATTCAATGGAACCACCTGATACGCTGGCTGTTCTTCTCTGTAAAGGCCTTCACATCTCGGTGATGGTTCTGCTTATCCCAGGACCAGCAGGACCAGCTGGGTCTTTGCAGCTCAGCACAGCACCATCACAGGATATGCCGGCAGCAACTGTTTCCCATCCATCTTGGGCCTTCACAATGCCCAACACACACGAGCGCACACGCGGACCCGCACTGCCTACACTTTTCACCAATTTGCCAGAGTAGTTGTTGTTGGTTGGCTCACGGCAGCAGAGTCCCGAGGCACCCGCCGACCGGTGCCAGCGCTCGTTTCAAGCTTATCGATGCGTATTGTTCGGCACGGCACGCTGTACGCATCGCTGACTACGAATTCACGCACGAAACTCGTACACTCGCTTCCGGTGCCTCGGATGACGTACGACCGCGCAGGATGGTCGGACCAACGTTCTTCACGGTGGCGGAAGCGGCCACCCAAAGCTACTATTTTCATTCCCACGCCGAAGCTGGCAGCTGGCAGTCGGCACGGCACGGCACAGTGCGTAAATATTGGTCCAATAAATTGCTTTCGCTCTTGAATTAGCGGCTTTTCGGATGGCCGCAGTTCGCGAGGCGCGGCACGGCGTGGACCTAAAGTGGTTCCTCCGGGAGGTGGTGGTATCTGGATTAGAATTAATGATTAAATTTATTGCTTCCTCGGTAAAGTCGACGGTGGTAATCGGCGGATTGCCACGGATCACAACAACCCCACGAACGGAGCTTCGAACTCGGGCTCGGTGAGGTACTAAAAAGCAGGAAGCACACTCAAGTGGTCGATCGCCGTCGACCGGCCGTTTTTTTATCGTCTTTTAATGAATGCAAAATAATAATTGCTTTCCGTGTTTCGCCATTATCACCCACTCATTAATGCGCAACATAAAATTCGCCAGGAGTCGGTGGAACTACGGTGCCAGGGAGCAGAAAATACATTCTTCGCAAGGAACTTGCCAGAAGAGCACCGCTCAAGTGCGTGGCTTTCGTAGCTGAGCCATTAAACCAAATAAACTCCAGCGCATCACGTTGTGTTTCGTGGACCACAAGAACCGTTTTTGATCATCCATCTTCAAAAGCAGCGATCGAATAGGCGTGATACTCGGCAAACGCTTACGCTTATTAATTATCGCAACGTGCGGTCCCTCGAAACGCCATTTTATGCTCCACACTCTTGAACAAATCAATCAATAAATTAATAACAGCTTAACCAACCGCAGCACGAAGGCGGCTCATCGTACTCTCGGCTCGTGTCAATCGGGAGAGCGCGCGTCAACCGATGATCAACAAGTTGGGAACAGGAACCCCCTGCGGGGGGCCTTAAAACATGTGGCAACGGCACATTGCTTGTTGACATACATTTTAGCACATTGTCAACAACGGGCACCCTGGATCCGGGCCGGAAACGGTCCGTTCGGTGGCACTACTCTTTGGCTGTTCGAAATCAAATCGTCAAATTGAAATTTGGTGACCTCCTCCCGGTGACGTGACGGTTTGCGGTAGTTGCGAGGTCCACATGTCGCGCTTATCATTGTGTCGTCAATAACGCGGTTCGCGCATAATTGGCAGCGTTTGATCAATTGTACGCCACCGTGCTCCGGAGGATCAATCGATTCGCCCGAATCGGGACGCTCACGTTTTGGTAATGAAAGTGGAAAATCGTAGTTAAATAAAGTGTTTTATTGTAAAACCCCAGTTGGGCGGGGCGCAAGATTAATTGATTTAGATAATCCATCCGGCCTAGCGGTCAGGCTTACTGGCACTTATAATTAAAAGCGAGCATTTCAATTGATTTCGCAACCGCGCCACGGTGTAATATAATCGTGCCCCTTGTTAAAGGACCGTTAAAAATGGTTGCAAAATTAAATGATTAAAGACCCAACGTACACGCGGGCCATGGATGTATGGCCTTTCACAGGGGCGACTACTTCCTGAACGGATCTAAACTAATCTCGTACGGTACGGAACAAGCGAGCGGAACGCGTGTAGCTTATGAGCTTTTCAAAGCCGAAACCACTACACGAGCACACACGAGGAACAGCCGGCGCCGGCGGTGGGTAGCATGAATTTTAATTAAATTCAAACCTAATAAAAAGGCACACAACGTGACGCAATAAAAGCCCTGGCCGTCCTGCCTGCCCCGGGTCGAAGAAGGGTCCTTCGCGCGAGTCCACTGCGAGGCCACCGCGAGCCCCGTCAATGGTCGGACGAGACGGACCGTTCGCCGACCGTGACACGAACCGGTGAATGGGCTCTCGCAGCCCGACCGACCTGCGGATCTCACGTCAGGCGGTGACGGCCCCGTCGGCCATTAATATGCACTTGCCGCCGGAGGAGTCCGGAGGACTTTTGCTTCAACGCCTTCATGTGCGCTAATGGTTGCGCTGCTGCCGACTACCGCTGCACGAGGTGCATGTTTCGAGAAACGGTTTTACACCTTCCCGGTGATCCTTGGGCTTTCCACGGCCGACGAACGGGTCGAACATGTGCCACCGGAGACCGCAAACCCCGAGCCGAGCAGCGCAACCGTCAGAGCGAAGCGTCAAGGATGTAATTCCCAGGATCCTGCATTATTGCACACTTTTACGAGAGAAGGAACGCGCGTTAAATAGGGTTTAGTTTGGAGAAATTTACAGCAAAAGTTTCCTTAGTGGCTGAACGCCGTTCCTTCGAGTACGCCTAAGCCCCCCCCCAAGGATCCGAACACTGAAGGCAGAAAGGGAACCCCGGAACCGAAATCAATCTAAATTAAAGTGGAGACAAATCACTCAGCCATCGGATCAGCCCGTCAGACGCGATCCGCTCGAGTTGCGGTTTAATCGCTGAACACTGTCCTGTCGATGTCCCGCAGAAACAGATCCCGGGCCGCTCCCGGAGTAAATCGAGGGAACCAACAAAGCGACCGATAAACAAACGGGGGCCCACGAAAGTAGAACAGTAGAGTAAACACGAATTGTAAAACAACATCAAAAATCGAAAAAGCGAAACCCAAACCCCAAAGCTACACGGAAGCCGGCAAGTGTCGTGAGGTCGACGGCGTGTCCAAGTCACGGTGAGAGAGAATATGATTATGTTTCCGCTTCTGTTTGTTCTGTCCCCCGCTTCTGAGAACACACAGAGGAGTCCGTCTTCCATGATCCGGTCGACAGATAGGCAAGTTTTTTTGTCCTCCCCGCCAGGAGATGGTATTTTTGTATCACTTTTCGGAAAGAAGTTCCGGTTCCGCGGGCGATCCGTGCTCCGTCGTGGTTGCGAGATTTACAAGTCAATGGAAGCCAAACAAAACAATCCCGTTTAAATTTGGAAATGGATTGACGTCGCGCATCGTCTTGGCATCGCGCATATCGCGATGCCATGTTTACCTGGCATCGCACGCACGGTTGGCAACCCATCAGAAGGTTGCCACTTCACAGGAAATCGCATAAAGTTTCCCCGTAACACGCTCCTGGTGACGCTCCTGGCGACCCCAAAACTTTATGGACTATCATAATCAAGTTATGGCAGGAATGGCGGGATGGTAGTAAAAATCGGGCTCCCGGCCCGGGATGGCTAAATGCACTTTTTACGACTGACTTCCCGCTTCGACCCACGGCTAAACTTTCGAGCAGGCGCTTCGAGAGCACCTAATGAACCTTCATGTGCGGTAGATTGAAAAGTAAACTTATTGCGATGTGCCCCGGCGTCGTACGGCGAAGGTTCAATCGAACGGACGCATCCCCGATGGCAGCTGGCGAACGGGTGATTGAAATGTTTCCGTGGCAGCGGCGGCGGCATGTGTATCCCCAACACAGGGTGCACAGCATCCGAGGCTGCATTAGGCTGATTGATGAGGCTCTGGGAAGTAGTAACTTTGCCACTCATTTTACGGCCCGTTGGACGGCTCAAAGTTTTGTGGCACTTTTTCGCCCCCCTACTTCTGGCCCCAACTTTCTGGCCCTGCCCTGGCGGAAAACTATGGATGTTTGAAATACTTCACATAATTGGCCGTATTGGCCGTGGGTTTCCGGGGGGAAAATGATTTTTCTATGGCCCCGCCCGGGGTGTGAGGTCAGCCTAGAAAGTTTGGTCTCTCGAGACCGGGACCGGTGTTCCGTCTAAGTAAAGTGCATCGATCGGGAAAATGCTACCTGACCGGGGGTGGCCACTTTCCAGTCTCAAAGTACGAAAAGTCTTTTATTATAAAACTTTTACTCAACTATTGCCCATGTTAAATTCCATAACCGATGAGAGAGAGAGAGGGCATTGATCTGTTGATTTTTGAAAGCATCGCACGGCTCGAAATTGATTTGCAAATTACTTTTCCGGAAGCAACACTCCTCGCCTCGCCCCGCCGGATGGAAAATGGAAAACTCACCCCGAACCCCGAAACGAAACACGCAAATTATTTTGCTCCCCGTCTAAAAATTTCCACCATTTGCACCTGATTTACTTAGCGAGCCCATCTCTCGCTCTCTCTGCCTTTCTATCTATGCTGTGGCAATTGAATTTTTGTTGAAGAAAATTGACACAGGCCGAAGGGACGCAGAAAAACTTGCCCGAGGGGTTGCTATTGTTTTTGGCCGAAGCCAGAGAGCGGCCCGGGCGGCCGCTCCCTTTGTCGGGTGCTGACGTGGCACCACCGGCCGACCAGCATTAGCAGAAGGCAATGGAATTACGTACGCTTGACGGCGCGGGAAAATCCATTCGCCGCCGACGGTGGAAGATTGAATTGCCAAAGGCAAACCACCCCCCTAAGAAGGGAGACAGACAGAGAGAGAGAGAGAGAGCGAAAAACACACGACGGACGACAGGAACGACATGAATTTCTTTCCCGAATTTTCCTTCCGGCAAATGATGGGAAAATATGGAATCGCGTGGCTTCTTCGAGGGTTTTCGCCCGGCATCGCTTGTGGCCTTTTGCTCATTTTCACGAGTACGACGACGACACTCGCCCACGACAGGAAAATCTAATTTCTTCGGGGCGGGGAGCCATTTTTTGTTGGCATCCCCGTATTCCGGTGTGATCCTGTGCCCGTTGGCGCACTGTCTCTGTCTGTTGGGGGGGGAGGTGAGCGTTCCTGATTATGATTGTTTCATGCCGTGAAGGTACACCGTGGCCGCCGCCGCCGAGTGATTTAATTCAATTCGAAAGAATTTCATTTTCCGGCAATATTAGCTTCGCGGTGGCCGGAGCAAAGGGAGCCCCTCCCTTCTCGCGTGAAGGATGTTGTCACACTTTGAACCGAAAATAAAGGAATCGGTCCGCCAGCCTTCCACGTTGGCCAGGAATTAAAACAATGCCCACTGAGCGACCGCTCCGAAGAAAGGCTTAACTCATCCGCAATATATTTATCTTCCAAGGAGTACAAGAAGCACTCAGCTCACCATCAAAGGACACTCGAGAGGACACTATTTTAACACCACCACACGCACACGGCCACGGTCGCCATGACCAACCCGAGAAACACCCGAGAGCGCTATCTTATCGCTCTTATTACACTTTAGTGAGCTTTAGTCAGCTCACCGGGACGCACACATACACCAACAGATCAACGACGAGATCCTTGAGCCCTCTCCCAATCGCTTCGAAAGATAACAAACAACTCCGCTCCGGTCACCGCGCCGCGGTCGGAAAATCTGGTCGGAAAAGAAGAATTCGCGCGGGTTTTCCGGCAGAAAGAGCCGGAAAACTCTATCCTCGCCGAACCGGAACCGTGACAACGGACCAAACTCCACCGGGGCCACCGCCCCCTGTCCCGCGTTCCTGTCCAGCCACCACCTGTGGCGGGGCCAGAGCTCTGTCTGTTCCTCTTCATTTCCCACGATCATAATTCATAATTTTTGTTGCCAAGTCATGCGGCGGTGTCGGTGTCGAGTGGCCGGACTGCCGGGCGAAACCACTCCAGCCCAGAGGGGGGAGGGCCTCAAGGGCACCCGGCGGTGGTGGTGGTGGGGACCGAGGACGCAGCACTCGAGGGTCCGGCGCCCCGAGTGAAGTCAAGTGCTTAATTCGCTGAACAAAGTGCTTCGTTGATTTCACGATTATGTTTCGACACGCTCATCGCACTCGACCCGACAGAGAGAAAGAGAGAGAGAGCGCGCGATGGGCGCCTTCGGAGTCGGGGCCCCGGGGGGGTGGCAAGTGATAACTTCCTTTGATGGTGAACCTTGACCGTTGTCGCCCCCCCGCTTCCGCGTGCGAAAGTGCGCCCAAGTAACGGACGGACTGAAAAGCAGATGTCGTCCTGTGATTGTCGAAAATGGAGGCCACCAATATTAATATTACACAGCGCGGGCTTCACAACCATTGCCTCGGCACAGGACCTACGGTCTCCGGGGTGGCCCACTTGTGGCGCATTACGTAGTGGCGCGAATTATTTCGCGAACCCCACCAAAGAGCGACCCATCGGGTTCGCGGGAGAAGTTGTCATGAATTGCCATTTCTCATTGTCAGGCGGCGGCAGGGGTTACGGGTCGGAGGTGAGGCTTTTAGTGGGCACACTCAACCGACCCGCCGACAGCCCAGCCCAGCCGAGTAGTAGCTTTGATCGTTCGACACCGGGCGTCTCCATTTTGGTCTCCGCGCCATCGATTCATTACCATTCGGGTGGCCAAAGTGACTAATGAAAGGATGCCACACTACACTACACGGCCGGTGGGACTTTATCGGCTACCTCCGACCGGGTCGGCCGGTCACCGCCGCGAGCATGACGGACATGACATGATACAACTCAATCAAAGGTCCAAGAAGCCCCGCACAGGACCTCCGGGGCCCGGGTCGAATGGGAACCGTTCCACCGTGCGGTGATTGCAATTTAATTTCTACTTACAAATGGTACGGTACGTGATTGGAAAATGATTAGCAATTGGTCCGGTCGGCCGGTCGGGGCCATGAGCGGCGGCAGCACCAATGGCAGAGGTTTGAATAATGATTATAATTGCAAATTAAGTGGCCGTAAGGATCGACGGTTCGCACGGCCCTTTCACCAACCGGCGGCGGTGAGTGCGATCGAGGACAGGCAGGCAGG
Organism: Anopheles bellator; assembly: GCF_943735745.2. Taxonomy (NCBI): domain Eukaryota; kingdom Metazoa; phylum Arthropoda; class Insecta; order Diptera; family Culicidae; genus Anopheles; species Anopheles bellator. The sequence continues at coordinate 11,100,345 of NC_071285.1, read as the reverse complement.
CAGGTAGGATGCAGGATGAGGTCCGCACGCCGGCTAACAATCGAATAATGTTCTTCGCGGAAAGTGATTGGCCGAATAATGGCCGCTGTCAGTGTCTGTCTTATTAGGTCAAACCGACAGTAGCTTCATTTGCGGCAGCCAAGCGGTTTAACCGATGCTTTACTACGTATTAACGATTTATTCAATCAATATTACCTTTGTAAGGTTTAAAACTCGATAAAGTTTCGAAACAATAACAGGACAGTTATTATTAGGCCATTTTCTTCCAGTTTTGAGTGTTTGTTCTTCTTTTTTAAATAAATTTATAATACTAACTAGGTTAATGTGATTCAAATTATGTTATACAAAAGTTTTGTTACAATTACAAAATTCACGGAAATTAATATTAATTTTTAATTTTTGTTCTATTTGTTCTCCATTTTTAAGCAGGCGTTCACAGGTTTGTGTTTGAAGGTTTAAATCAAGTTCTTATATTTATTGAGTTCTTTGAAAATTAACAATAATTTATAAATTAACAATTCAAATTGTTATTAATTCAATTCCAATTTATATCAAGTCAATTTTAGCATTGAAATTTCTTTAAAATTCATCATATGTAAATAAACATTGATGACCGATCAGATTGAAAATGTTTGAAACATGGAACTCATGTTGAACAGCGTATGAAGCAGAAAACCATGTTTGTAGAAAAACATCCGAAATAAAATGTCAATTCGAACAAATTGAACCGCCAAATCAGAGATGTTAAATTATTCCATTCTATACTTTCGTTATGTTTATGAAACAATAAAAACTCTTCAACACAGAGTTGGACTGACTCCAGAAAGAGAGCATTAAATAATTGGACCGGGAACCGGGCCACGGACCAGCCCCCGTTAATCAGTGGACATTTCAAGCACCCTGCCCAGCCAATGCAGCGTCACCGTTTTATGACTTTTAAAGACAGTTATGGAGTTTCTAAAAAAATGACACTGGCAGAAATGGGCCGGCACCGACAGCCGGCATTGAGTGGCACTTTTGATACTCGAATCCACGGATCTGCCAAAAAAGTGACCACGGTGCAAATTTGACGTTGTCCACTCAAGCGGCGGCAACGAACGGGGGGAAGGAGAAAAAAACATCAACGAAGCCGTCGTCATCATCACACGATCATCGGCATCATCGGCATCCAGTGGAAAAACTATTCCCTGTCAGCAAAACATTCCAATTACCGTACATCAACTTTCGGTGTTTGTTATTTTCCCTTCCGAAGCCCGAGCCGGTGGCCGGATCTATCACTCCTTGGCTTCCGGTTTCCCCCGCCAGAGGTCTCTATCTCTCTCGCGCGCGCCCGCTCTTTGTCTGCACCGGCTTATCACGAGGTTTTATGTACCCCTTTCCGGTATGCGGCCAAACATCCGGCTGAAGCAGCACTAACAGGATGGTCACGAGCACGCAGTAAACAAACGGAACGGAAGGACCTCGCCGGGAAGCGAGACGGAAATTGGCTTCCACGTGCTTCCCGTGCGAGTGTGTGCAAAGCCCTTCTCCGGGTCCTGGGGGAACGGGGGGCTGGTTTCGGTTATTTTTGGGTGCTGTCAACCGATAAATCTCACGACGTGCCCGCCCTTTTGGACTTCGATTCCCGATTGCCGACCCCGGGCAGGGCCCATGGCTGACCACACTGGACTTAATGACCAACCCGCATGCCCGTACGTCCGTCCGTCCGTCCGCGTGTCTGTGTGGGTGAGTGTTGCAAGGGGGCGTAAGACATCAACACTAATAGGCCAGCTGACGGCCCCAGATGGTTTGTCACTCGGCAGTGTAAAGCAAATGGCTCCCCATTAATGCTTCTCTCCCAGGACAAATATCCTCCCGAATGTACGCCCTTCTGCTTTAGTGGACCCCAGACCCCGGCCTCGGCGCCCTCGGGATTTGTAGCGATTTTTACGGCGCTCGGATGTGTTTTCTTCGCTCGAGTTTTCCGACGGTCGGGCGCCGTCCCGGCCCGGCCCGGCCCGGCCCGGTCGGTTGTTGCTCGTGAGAGGCAAACAATCAACCCGTCGCGCCCTGAGAAGGCGGGCAAGTACCACCACACGCCATTTTCCTTATCGGAGAGCTTTCCCGGGCCACCCTTTCCGTCCCATGTCGAGGGTCCCAACAAAACAGCCGGCCGCACAAAACGATTCCTTTCTTCGTCCGTCGCCGGTTTTTTCTTCTTCCTCTCTTCGTCCCATTTTGTCGTGTCCGCCCGTAAATTTCCGGAGCTGTTTCCATTGAGTTTTCCACCCACCCGGCGGCCCACGAAAATGGGTGTCATTCGCCAACCGACGGGAACTAAAACTAAAATGCCTTCCGGTTCGTGCGCTGCGAGCGAGGATCGGTACGCCTCGGCGTGTGTCCGTTCTGAAGGACATCATCACAAATAATGAAAAAGCTTTTATCATGATAATGAAATGGTGTATTTATACATTGTTTTATATTCCGCTTTCAGTTCGGTGTCCTCGTTGCTGCTGCGTGTCCTGTTTGGCCCGCTTTTTTAACTTGTCTGATACGCGGGCAGCGGACACACCTTCGGTTTGACTGATGACGATACCTGACAAGTGCTTCCGGTGGCATCACGATGGGAAAAGGCTTTGCGTAACGGAGCGTAGACAAATCTATTACAAATGCAATTAACGTTTCAATCATACCGAGCAAGGGCGAAGGACAAATGTCACGTCCCTCCCCGACGGGAAGAGCCAAAAGATCGAAGGCCCCAAATAAGTCAGGGGCCACTCAGGGCGTAAAGTTGGACTTTATTCAATCAAAAACTCGCGTTACCCGACGCGACCACTTATCGATTGTGAGCGGGATGCGTCCCTCGAAGAACGGGTCGATTGATCACGGGTCCGGAGCGGCGCAAAGCGGCGAATGATAAAATGGTGCCCTAGATCTCGAATATTTCTTTCTGTCTCAACACTCAATCAGCACCTTGGCGCGCGAAGGTCGTGCGCTGAAACGCAACTCAACCGGAAACGCAATCGACTCCGTGCCGAAGGACACCGAAATTTCGGCCGAACGAGCGGAAACTAAAAATCCTTCCGAATCCCGACGACGACGACGCCGCCACCGCCACCGCCGAACGTCGCCGCACGGAAAGTGTTTTATTTTCGTTTTGTACCGTGATAAATTTGACTCCATTTAAATTGAAATTGATAAATTGTCCTCTCCGCTGGTGGTGGTCCACTCGATTCTATTCGCTGGCGTGTATTCCGGTTTTTTTACTGGCCGTCCTTTCGTCCTGCGCATTTCTTTGCAGTCCGGGAGGCTTTGAGAAATAGGTTATGAAGCGTCGCGAACACGAAGGACCCCCGCTCGGTCCCTAGCGCTGCTGCAGTTCTGTCGGGCGGAACTAAATGAGAGATGTGTTGGTGATTTTTTTCGGCCCACCCCAAGAAGTCGAAGTGCCGCAGCCGGAGTCGCGTGACAGTGAAACAGCGGGGCTGGCCGCGTGCCGCTCGAGGAAGTAGTTTCAATAAAAACATGAGTGCGACATCACAACGATGGCGGCGGCGGCGGCGGCAGCGATGATGATGATGACGATGGTGATGAAGGCGATAGAGTGAATGGCGAAAAGAAGCCGGAAACGGATTGGAAGCGAAGAAAAATGTCCTCGAAATACCATCGTCCTCCGCCGGCCGCGCACCCACCCAGCGGGAACTATCAACTTCACAATCTGACGTTTATTTATGTTATGCGGGGAAAGTGATTTCCTCCGCCTTTCCCGGGAGGGTGTGGACCGCGGCCTTACTATCGCACCGGGCAGGCAGCACCATTAGCAGCGACACATTTTTCGCAGCCCCGTTAACGCCTTCGGGCCCGCCGATAGTTTATGTTGCCGCACGCAAACGGATCGAGAGCAAAGTGATGCACTGCGAAACACTCGGGCAGGTTTCTGCAGGGAGAAACGGTTTGGGTACTGTATGACGAGCAATTTATGCTTCGGTTTTGCCAGCAACTGCTGTGGCGCATACTGGGCCCGCTGACTGATCAGAGAACTGTTTTTAAAATGATGTCAGGTACAGCACACCCCCTTCGCTCAATCGATGGGTGGGCCTCTATTAGCTAGTGTTCCATGGATGGATTTCCCGGAATTTTCCTACGCCATCAGTAGGAGCTATTTTGAGCCTTCAACGGATATTGGCATGAAACATGTATAGCAACAAGCAACGATAAGGATTCTCCAGGACAACGATAACTCCTCTATTTTTGGTTCCTCCACTGTTATCTGACAACTACAACCGCCGAGTAGTCCTGGCCTGCAACGGAACGTCTGTAGATAATTCACTATTCTAAGTAAGAATGCTGGTTTGTTGGCTGTGGGTTGGTAATGCAGCCTTCATCCGAGACCTCATCCGATATTAAAAGACTAAATCAATGAGCAACAATTAACAATTATCAACGTTTTAGCAGATGTTAAATTAATATGGTTGCGTTAAAGAAGAATTTTCCTAATGGTTTTGCCATTCGCACCCATGTTCCGATATTCTGAGATGAGATGAGAAATTGCAATTTAAACCACCTTCAGTGTTTCTGCCCCTTTTTTGAACTGGTTTAGATCTGTATCCACAAAACTACTGCAATTACTCGTCTCCAAACATGAAGGATCATGGAGGCAGGTCGAAATCCTCGGTTTCGAGTTGCAAAAATCGTTTCTCAAATGTTATTACCACTGAAGCAACCAAGAGTTTCCGCAGAAAAACGATGCGCGACAGTACATTTTTTAACAAGGTGAAAGTCAAATGAAAGAAACGAAATTTCTATAAAATTTGGAAACAAAAGTAGGATTACCAATTGATGGGTTAGCTCCGAAAAAAAAACGATTCACAAAATAGCGGCCTACGGAATGTGGTGGTTTTTCTATTCGCATTTGTATAAACTTGAACATTCAATTCCATCCATATTTATCCACATCCATCCATATTTATTATGAACAATGAAGATTATCAATTGTTAACAAAAAAGTGTAAGAAAAGGCTTATTAATAGTTAAATGAAAGCCCCAAAACAATAAAAGCCGAGTGCAGCGAGCTGCAAACGCCTCTAACGACACAGTAAAACAGAGCAAAACAACAGCAGCAAACCCGATGGGGAAAAAAACAATTTCTGGCACACAAATCAATCCCTTCAATTAGTGACAACAGATAACGCTAATTGAAAACCTTTTCCTTACGAAAAATGGGCGCTGCACCGTAACAACACCGGACAAAAAAAAAAGCACAAACGTTCCAGCGTCTTTGCCTCGAAATAAAAGAGCGCACACGATCCACCCTTTTGCCGTCCCACTGCCAGCCGGCCGCATTCTTAAGGAATCCCCCCGCTGCCCCCCTGGACACGCCCAACCTTTTTTACGATCCACGGCGCACCCACCCGCGTGTCCTTTGCTGTGTCCCACCTGCCCATAAATATCCCTTCTGTTGCTGCTGCCACCGAAAGCGGATCGGACCGGGAAGAAAATGGGTGCCGCTCGTTAGACACGGCATGAAGGGGCGCCAAGTCACGGGTCACCCTCGAGCCGGGCCGGTGTTTTCCCGCTCTCGTTAGGGTTCGGCAGAGGGCGCGGACGAGTGAGCAAAAAAAAAGACGCCATTCACAGTCAACCCGCCCTTTGGCGCATGGAGGGGACATAAATGCCGACACGCTCCCGGCTAATGCTGCTACTGCTGCTGCTGGTGGCAGGTCCTTGTCGAGTCCTTGTCGGTCTGCTGCGACGGTACAGTGCCACGGTGCTTCCGATGATGGCCGCCCACGGCCTTCCTTTAGCGAAAACATATAGTTAATAAATTTTTACGATTATTATTTGTGTAACGAACGGCAGCAGGAAACGTTTGGCTGACTCGTCGTCAGCGCGCGTTCATTCGCCGCCCACGGGGCCCCAGCCACGGTCGTCGTCGTCGTCCTGCTTTGTCACCGGCTTTTGACATCTGCCATCACAAGCATCAGCCACCGACAGCGTTTGGTGGGTGCCAAGATCACGCGGCCCTTAATTATCATTTCAATGGAAATGATAACTCAAAGCGCGCAATGTGGAGCTTGAAGTGGGCGCACGGAGTTTTAATGAGCCTTAAGAGGGCACGTGTTGGCGCACCGTATCTTAGAGCGCGGCATAAATTGATTTACGGCACGGCGCAGTGACGCATGAAGGCTCGAGGAGGCTCCACCAGCATCACAAACAAGGTGTTATCCTTTGCCGACGGATGTGACTCAAAACTGAGTCCATCAAACCGGGCGTCGTATCATCGAATGGCACGCGACCCGAAGCTCCTTCGCCCGCCCTGTTCTTTCGAAACAAAACTACTAAAACCCCGCCACGATGGGGTCGTTACGTCGAAAATGTTGGGAAAACCATTTCCGGAAAACCCGTCCAGATCGATCCGTGTGCGCCCGTAGGGGACCTTTGGGACACTTCCAAGAGTCTTCGGCGAAGAAATTGATGGCGAATCGATTCTGGTTCCCCACCAACCCGGGCCGCCCGGGTCTCTACACTCTAAAACATTGCAAAATTTCCCACTTTCCGACCCGGCTCGGATCAATTGGGCTGCTCGGGCGTGCTCGGGCAGCTCGGGCCGCCACTCGGGTGATTTCACAATTTTATTTATCCAAATCGGACACTTCTCCCTTACGACTGTGAGAACATATTCGATTTAATTTTATGTCTCGTCCAACGGGTCCCCGAGGCGCCCCAAGGTGGACCCAATTCAGGATAATACCCGACCGGGCGTTCGTTACCCGGTGACACCTCGTTCTCGGGCGGTTTCCGGTCCGTCGTCCCGGCGTACCTTGGGTAACGAAAACGCTCATTCGCTCGATTTTTGAACCGCTTGAGCCGTTCAGCAGGAAGCATCATGCTCGGCCGACTGCACGTGATGGTCTCGAGGCGACACTTTTCGCCGTCAGCTCCAGCCCCGGCGCGAAAAGGAAAGCCGGGAGAGCCGGTGCCGTGGCGTGCCCACTTTCGGCAATTGGTCCGATAATAGACTATTCCGGGCGACCACCTGAGCGTTGGGGCGGGAAATTTACGGCCCCTGAATTGGGGCCGTTTGTTTGGGTTTTTGAATTTCGCTGGCGCTGGCCACGATCTGTCAGAAAGGGCCCGGCTACAACTTCCCGTTCGTAGCGCCCCGGAGCTTTTCTCGATTTCGTGCGAATCATTAATTACTTGTCATCCGCAATTGTTGCAAATTGCGATTGGCCGGAGGGCCCTCGCCGAACGGGGCGATGCCCTGCCCCTGGAGGCAATCGGAGTCGTCTAATCAATTCTCGCAAGACTTACCGCAGCCCAGCAGCAGAATCAGCAGGAGCAGCGCCCAGCATGCGATGGATCTCATATTTTTCCTCATTTTGACGTATTTCTCGGTGCTCTCTGCAAGAAAGAAAAAAGAAGACGAACGGAGCTGTAAGTGAAAGGCAAACGAAACGAACCAGGCAGCACATAATGATGCAGAGAGGTCCTTGCCACTGCCGCCGCAAAGTGGGCAAAACTAAACGAAAACCAGCCACCTGCACCGTAAGCTGTCGTCCCAAGTAATCATGTAAGGAATCGTAATTAATTAATGTGCGAAATAATGGGCCACCCCGGGGTGTTTGGTTTTCTGGGGCCCTGGGGCCTGCCGACAAGCAAAATGGCCGGCGCTGGCTCCCTGCCGGGATTTTCTGTTGCGTACCGCGCACAGCACGCACCACGCACGTGAAAGGATTTGGCAACAATTTTGAAGATTTTCATTTATTTTGCCCAGCGGTGGGGCGCCGGAAGGCTTCGGCACGCAATCTTCGGCTCCTTTGAGGCTTTCTCTTGTTTTTTTTGGGGTTTTGTGCCTGCAGCGTAGACATATTCACACACGTAGATGTAATAGGTTCGGAGGGTAATGCATAGATGGCCAGCTATTTTAATATTAAACATTCTTGATACATTAGTTTGACTTCGATCTACTACCGGTCAGAATCTAAAGAATCACGATCAGAGTCAGATCCAGAGCAACGGAAATCGATACTGTTTAGCTTTCGATCGCTGGTCGATCTTGTGGACTTTTTAACCCACGTGCTACCTCGGCTGAGAAGTTGCAACCCCTTTTCGACACCGTCCTTGACGGGCGATGATACACTGGCAAAATGGAGCAAAAAGGCGAAGACCGAAAAGAACGCCAGTAAAAGCCGGAATCCGAGCTTCCGGTTCCGGCGTTACTCTTCGGCGGGAACCCGTTGAAATTCATTTCGCCTGCCGCGCGGTAGGGCGTCATTAATTAGGCGAAACTTTTTTGGGCTCCGAATGCCCCTTTTCGGCTCCGAACTTCCTTTGCTCTCGGTGGCAACTTTCTGCCGGCGACTAATTTTTCATATTGGAAAAGTTTCGCCCGAGAAAAAAGCCAAAGCAAAGCGGCGAAGGAAAACAGAAACAATATTTCGTGCCCCGTTCGCCCATTCCCGGTTCCGGAAGGCACAAAAACACTATCCTACGCCCCGACGCGGAGGGCGCGGAGTCTAATTGCGGCGCAAAACATCGGTCCCCGTCCGGCCAGTGAATTATCTCGGGCTGAAGAAGTCAGTATTTATTGTGCCAATTGAGCGTGGAATGTGACGGGTTCGCCGGGCTCGGACATTGCGAAAGCGAAACTGTAAACTGTACCTTTTAAATCTAGTTTAGCGATAAGGTCGGTGCGCCGGCTAAGGTCCCTCATCAAATTAGGATCCACCCGGTTTAATGGCGCTTTCGGCGAAGGCGGCGATTCTTCGAAGTCTTACTCGAGGATTAACGCTGGATCCCGCCGTTCTTCGGAAGCGGATTCAGCCCGCTTCGGGTGTTGGAAGAGTTGGAAGAGAGACGGCCCAGGGCCGGTTCGCGGCGTATCTTCATCATCGCCGTTGACATTCCACAAACCGCCTTCATTACGGATCTTCATTAACGCTCTTCGTTGCCGTAGGGCTTCGCTGCCGCACTGTCGCTGTCTGCCTTCGGGATTAAAGCCCAAGTTCCAAATCCAATTGTTCATAATACAACATAAGTTTCAAGGTGTTCCCCGGAGGCATCCCTTTTTGAGCGCCCGTTTGAAGCATTGCCCGAGGCCGACCCGAGGTAGACAGGAGCCAAACGTTACCCACCGCAAAACCGCGTGCCGCCACGCGTCAATAACGCGCACGGCACACGGCAAGTCACCGCATGGCGCGTCGCGCCATTTCTGCAACGAGATTATGTGATTCAATCCACTAATGAAATTACTATTCCAAAATAAATTTCGCGCCTCTGGCTCGCGGCCCCGGTGCAAACTATTCATGTCCGGGCCCTCCCAAAGCCCTGGGCCGTAATTCGTTTGGCACGAAAGGTACGCGCGATGAGCACGGTCTTCGGGTGCTCACCTTGCGAGATAAGACGCGAGCGAGCGAGCTGGAGGCGCTCGGCAGAGTGAAGCCGTGTGCCTTCTGACCTCTCTTCTTGGGTCTGTAAAATCTTTCCCCAAGACGAGATGAAAAACGGGAAGCTACTCGATGGCCCCGGCCAGATATTATTCATGATTCCTCGGACGCGCTCTGTATGAGGGCCTATGGCCGGGAAAGGATGCCTGGCAGGACCGTCGTCGTCGGTCGCAGATGAACTTCATCATCATCATCGTCGTTCGCCGGCGCTGCTGGCGGCCAACGACGACCCAGGCATATCTTACGCGTTTTGCCACCGGCATCCTGGGCATGCTGGCTGCGTGCGAAGGACCTCAGAAAGGTTAATCATTGGTCTGGACATATCCGGGATCCGTTCCCCGGTGCCGGCCGCCTCATCCTACATCATCTCATAATCTTGGCGCGCCGCGGTGCGAACGTGCATCTGGCGCGCTGCGCAGCGAAGTGAAAGATTGTTAATTAACTTCTCAAAACGCTCATTTCTGGTGAGCCGTAAAGATAATTTCGTAGTGTATGAATAAATTAAGCTTATTCAATTTTCGGCCACCACCGCATCAGCGCGGCCGCCAGGACTTCAAAGTTCTCGAAGCCAAGGCCAGCAGGGCGCCCAGCTTTTCTTCCAACTCGGAACACTCACTCCGGACCCGGGAGTCCGGCGACGTACGTGGACAGACCCCGTAAGTTAAAATGTAATTTAACGGTTGCTTTGGTTTGAAATAAATTGTGCTTTCATTGTTTGATGAATGGGCCCGAGCCTGCTCACGGGTCCGGGTTCGGGTTTCTTCCTCTTTGCTGCTGCCTTTTGGCTTTCTGACTTTTAAGACGCTCTCTTAAGATCCGTTGTCAGTTGCAGGACCCGGGCAGCGTGAGTTGTGGAGCCCAGACATTCATTACAATGAAGAGAACGGTAGCATCGAACCTGCTTTTGGCCGTGAAACATCCGTCATCGTGCGTATCTAATGCTGCTACCGTTTTATCTTCCTAATTAATTTTTATCTTAATTCTTATGAATTTGGATTGCAATTACGAATGTGGAAAATATTGGATAAGCTTTCACTACTATCAACGCAACGAAAAAACAGGAAGCAAAATTTATGGTTATGATGCCGGCACTTGTTTGAGTTATGGAAACTTCGATCCCGAAGATCTTTCTCCTTCCTCTGGTTGCAACATTTTGTTGCTCGTTGTAACAAATGAAGCTGCAAAAAGGTCAAAAAATGCTTACAGTAATAATGCTTTGATTGAGCATTTAATCTTCCCGGAGAGTTCCTGGACTCGCATGGGACAAAGAGGTGTTAAATTTAATCACGCAGCAGCAGTAGCAGCCCCCACTAGCCGCTCATCGTCTCATACGGGACTGGATGAAACTGGACGGGTCCGATAATGAAACCATAAATGATATCAACAATTTGTAGTAAACCCGCACACAGATTACAATCCTGCCGGGCATCATAAGGATGCGGACGGCACACGTGGTGCGCTTTAAATGCAGACGACGATGGCATCCCTGGTTGGCTTCCCTGGCTTCGTTCCGGTCACCAGGACGAACTGATAAGCCGAAGAAAATTCCTGTTTATTATGTAACGCACGTTATTAAGCGCTCGGGGAGCTTCTTTCATCTCGGCCCCTTACTCCAATGCTCGAAGACGGAACCATCTGGGAGCCATACGCTCATTGGACGGGAGCACCGGTTCCGTAGCCCAACCCGTGCTACCCGTTCGCTTTAATTTAAAGCGCCATCGTTCGCCATGTTCTTCTGCGCAGAGCAGCACATGTGGCCGTGGCGCTTTGCAGAAACATTCCCCAAAATCGTGCGCCACAAAAAGTACGCCTCCAGTGTTTTTGTTGGTTCGCACATTGAAAGAAATCCTTTCCTGTGAACCTTCCGGACGGATTTTCGCCCGCCTCGGTCTCTCTCTCTCTCTCTCTCTCGAGTTAATTTACTATTTATCGTGCACCCCGCGCCATGGCCAGCCGCCAGAGCGGTGCGCACTCATTCGTATTATGATTTGCAAATTTGGGAAAAAGCACATGATGCTAATGGTGCCCCGGTCCGAGCCGGGCCGAGGTTTTTGCCATTGTTCCGGCACCCCAGTGATGGGCTGCTGATGAACGCAGGACCCCGCAGTCCAAGTGCTCATTGCGCCACCGCTACTGCCCGGGCTATCTGATGTAATGAGGATTGGCTCCCGGGGCCTCCTCGGTCTCGGTCGGAGTTTCTTTCGAGGATTTTCCGTGGTTTTGAGGTTTCTGGTGCAGATTGTTTCGCCCACTTCGCCCGAAAACGACCAAGAGCTCGGGCACAGCGCAGCAGTCACAAAACAGATGAAACAGATGGACCCACGGCCCGGAGTAAACCCCGTAGACCAGCGTTAATCTTTCCTCGCACCAGCAGCAGCAGCAGCAGCAGCAGCAGCAGCAGGAGTTCATGTTTGGCGATTGCTGCACCGAGGCCATAAAATGGGCTATGATAGCTTCCAGTCCTTCCCGAAAAACCCACCCAGGGCCCCCGGCGGGGTGCTGAGCTGCAGGGCTCAGGACTCCTGCTGCCGCCAAAACCACATGCAAATTATTTCATACAAACTTAGGCACAATTACTTTCCGACAGGTTTCCGGAGGCACTCTCCACCTTGCAATCTGCAGCTGCAGCCAGCCACACCGTGGGACGTGGGGCTTCATTTAACACTAACTATTTCTCTCCGACACCGTCCGACGCTAGTCGTCCTGGCACGGTCGGTCACCAAACGCCGGAAGTCTCGGTGGCTCCGGGGAATTTTTTTACCCCGCTCCCGTGCTGTGTAACCGAGTGGAGCCACCGAGGGCCTGGGCTCGGGAGCAATAGAAGTCGAGCTGCACGCTGTGCCTGGGAGAGAGCATTAACGGCCGCGTTCTTCCGTACAGACCGTACGGAAGAGGCTTCGAGGCGGCTCATCGTCGTCGTCGTCTCCGTTGTTGATGTCGTCAGTGTTTTTAGCGCCGGCAGGGAGAAAATTAAACACCCGTCGCCCAGCCCAGGGACGCATCCGGGTCCCCGGTCTTCTGTCATAATTTTCCAGCCATGCGCTGGATGCGCTGGATGGTACCGCATCCGTTCAGGAATTCGGGCCGATTGCCATGTCGGAGCCATGTCGGGGACCGTTGCCACCGAAATGCCGGCACCGGGACCGGTGTTCTAAACTAGGGCGGCATTCTCCCGACCCGGACCACCCGGAGCAGCAGGTGCTCCGTGGGCCGGGGAAATTATGGCTTCCGGATAAAGGATTATAAGCGATTATAACTTTCCGCCAGCGTGAGAGTATTTTTAATTTCGTCCCCCTGTTTTTCCTTTTTTTTTTTTGGGCGGTGAAGTTGCCCCAATGATGGAGGGGGCCGCCGGCCGGCCGGCCCATGGGGCGACAGCGCCAAGTGCCAAGGCATTCCACCGGTAATGTGGTTTTTGCTGAGGTCCTCGCCAGACACACGCGCTCACGCTCTCGAGGTGCGTTTAATCTACATTTAATTTGTCAACCAGCTGGCGGGGACCGGCTTCGCGGGGGTTGGTGCGACGGCGACTGGGTTGGTTGGCCTCCCCCCCTGGGCGCATAGAACTTTCCACTTTATCTCCCGGCGAGCATACTTTCGCGCATTGTTCGTGGGGCCCGGCGATGGGTGGCTTGGGTGAGATATGATTTTTAATCGAAAGATAAACAAAAACCCGTCGTCGGTGGGTTCGTTTGATTCCGTTCGAACTCACGCAGCTCTGCTGGTGGGGAAAGTTTTCTCAAGATTCAACCCGGTGGCTCATCGCCACCGGTCCATATTTATCGCGACGAGACGAGATAGAGTGGAGCGAGCAAAGAAAGGAGTCGCTATCCTATTTTTTCGCAATCATCCTTTTAATATTACGCGTTGATTGCGGCGGTGGACTCTTTGTCTTCATTCGCTGGCGGGCGAATTAATTTGTCGCCGTAAACGCCTGTCGAGCGACTGTGGACACAATTTTTGAAACTGGTTCCGTTCGGCTCGAAAATATCTTCCTTTATTTTTGGCACCAAATAATGTCGTGGAAAGGATTATGCAGGCAAAGGCACCGGGGGAACTGTCATCATTTGTTTGACTGCGCCACAATCATTATGATTCATCCCCACGCAGTCTCGATTAGAGAAATTACTCACAGAAAGCCGACGCCATTAACATCAGTCGCCATCAAGAGCACTCTCATCGATTGCTCCACACACCGAGCGACGGTGGTTTCCAACCTTTTTCCCGTGAAAATCGATCCGGCAATCATGCACCGAGCGCACCTTTTATGATCAAGCGCCGCGCACGCGGCAAAGGAAGAATAACAAAGGACCATTAATGCCGATCGAACCGACGGTGCTCGAAGTGCGCCCTCATCTGCGCCGAGCTGAGGGCTGAGTAGCAACATCAGCATCGCTCTACAACTTCCGCTAAAATGCATTCGAAAGCGGCGCTTGTTTGAAATTGCTGCACTGGGTCGTGTAATTATCGACGGATTGTTGCATCTCGGGCCGAGCCGCCCCGGGAATTTTAAAGCACATCGCTCTCCTTCACAGAAAGCTCTTCTTTTGCTCTCATAAACCATAGGGGAGCATGTGAGCACCGCCGGCGCCTCCACTTATGATGCGAATCGAATGCTTTATCGCGGAAAACGCGACTCGCGCGGTTGAGTGAAATAACGATAATTGCTCCATTAGCGGTGCAATATGGATAATAATGGTTATCGCAGCCCATCGCAATTAACGCGATAATCATCTAATAAGATAGTGGCCACGTTTTTTGCCCACTTAATTGATAGGATCGTTGATCCACTTTGCGTGGCCTTGGCTGTCGACCATTCAGCACACGGGCAAAACAATCGGCTTGATTGATGAACAACCGGTGCATGCATAATCCTTCAGCTTCAGCGAGCGCGATAAAAGCGCACGTTGCTGTGCCGCTTCCGGTTCGTACGCCCTCCCCCAGGTCCGATTAGCCTGAAATTCATTAAATGCATTCAGCGTACCACGGGTACTCGTCTAGCGCTTCTTTTCGGCACAGCTCCAAAAGAAACGCCATCGCTTACGCCCGAAAGACGGCAAACGAACGAAACACTATCCACCGTCGGGCAAAAGGTGGGCCGACCGAGTTGTAAAGAAACGTTTTGCGGAAACCGGAAGTCAACTGTCAGTCGGTGCATAAATCATGCAATCATGCCAATGTCTCTCCCGCCAGCTCCCCGGCACAAGACCCGGGTGATGTGATTCGGTGCTTCGGTTGTGTGTCCTTGGCGGCGGTGTCGCGAAGCACGGGACCCGCGCACGTACGGCATAAGGACGAGGACGCCGTAAAGATGGAACACAAATGTCAGCCGGCAGGCGACCGGCAGCTAAATTGGACGGTGGAAATAATGGCGCAACCGAGCGGCACCGTCTGTCCTGCCTGTGTGTGGTTGTGCATCGCAAGTCCCGAAGTTTGGTAAAACATTTATTCTGGCCGCCGTGTTTGCCGCCGTGTTGATTCTTTCTAGTCGTTCCGGTCGTTCTTCAAGAAATAAGCCAAATTGCATTGCAAACCCGGGACGGAGGCACCGGGCTCCAGGATCACTTCCCCCTGTTTTGAAGGAAAAGTTCTTCCACGGGGGAGCTTCCGGAGCTCCGGCTCCGGCAAGATAGCGAGAACTTTGCCGCATTTAAACGATCTGCAAATATAAAGCAATTTAATTTGTGGCTCTCCGTTTGGCTACACTTTCGAGATCGGAACTGAATCCGATCGGGATCGAGGGCCGACGCGAAGAGAACAAGATCCGGAGATGCTGACCACCAGACGAGCCATCGGCGATGCGGGTCGTTGTAAGCGAACGGAGAGCCAATTAGGCAAATTGATGAATCTGTTTGATTTGCCGTGGCGTGGTTTGAGTGTTCAGACTCAAGTGATCCACTCAATGACCAACGGCTTTTAAATAATGCCCCCCGGGGGCGTTCAGGCTCGTAAACATTTTTAATTCCCTCGAACCCACAGCCAAAAAAAAAGCAAGTAGAAAGTTGCCACCGGAAGAATGTCATGAATCCATCACTTGGCCCTGCCGGCCCGACCCGGCTCAGCCGGGTGTAACATTCCGGGCACACTTTCGCTAAAGATCCTTTTCTTATCATTTCGCTCGACCGTGGCCAGGCGGAGGCGGCGACTTCGCTGGAACTTGAAACGAGAAAAACCGGGCGTTCGGGCCCGCGCCGGAGACAAAAGCTTCGCTTCAACTCCTTCCTGCACCCATTGCTGGCCGCGAGTGCGTGTGCGTTAGGCTCGTTAGGCGGAAAAATCTCCGACGAAAAGCGCGAGCGATATCAGCGAAACATGAGATGCCACTCAACTGTGACATTTATTTGATGTTCCGCGGGCGCTTCTCGCTTTGAAGCAATCTGAAGCAGATCCGCCACACCGTCGGCTTTCGGCTTCGTGGTGGCTTCCGGACGCCTCGAAACAAAAAAGAAAAACAATAGGGACAGCCGTTGGGAACCGTTGAATAATAATAATAATAGCCATAGAAAAAGAATCCCTCAACCAGTGCCTTGGTGGCGGTGCGCATCCTTTTCCGACAGAGAGTGTGCGGCGTACGCTCCAGCCTCAAGGAGTGTTTCAAATTTCTTTTTAAGACGACGAGGACAAAATACTGCCACACACATACACGCATACTGTCGAGCTGAGTGTCTGTGTTGGCAGGCTGAGAAACGGTTTGAGACGGGAATCATCAAGGCCTGCCGCCGTACCCGGAAGTGGCCGGCTTGAAAGGGAAGTTATCCTGGAATTGTTCATTTACGTGACAAAGGAAGAGCGCCCATTTCGGCACGTAAACAGATCAAAGTTTTAAATTTTTGGAAATGTATTTTTAGAAGCTTTAGGGTGTGTAACAGACAAGCTGCTTATGCTGTAAAGAGGATCATTTTAAACAATTTCTCAAAGCATAAATAATTGTAAAATTGTGAGCAAACTCAATCACGATTCCTGGGGTGGACAGGAGCACATCACTGCAGATAAGCCGGTTAATGAAAGCTGCAAATGACTTGTATAAAATGGCTTGGGACCGTATTCACTTGATTTGACATTAAATCGTCCATTATTTATGATGTTAATATTCTACGACGAATGAGATGAATGAATGTGAGTTTAACATGAAGTGAGCTGAATGCAGTATTTGGATGTTAAATATTTGCAACTTACAAGAAATAAATAATTAAAGCACAAAGCACCAAACCAAGCACCAGATATTTAAATGTTGGACCACCGTCCACCGTTTTTAATTCGATTTTGACAAATGAACAAAGTTTTCATTGGATTGGAAGTCAGAAGAAATTCGGCAACAATAACTACGCACAGTTTTCACAGTTTTCATAGTTGAATGATTATTTTTAATGTAATAGTAGTAGAACGCTACATTTTCAGCCAGCTTTTTTTGTGTAAATCGATTTATGACTAAAACGGCATAGACAAATGTTCCAAAATCTGGCTGATTTGTAAAAATCAACTGACAGATTACGGAGTTTTCCAACATTTAAATATTCTCTGTCGTGAATACGCACCCTGTAGAATCATTGATTGAGCGTAAATCGCAATTTTTTGGTGGCAAAAACCGGCGAAAATGAAAGTTTTTTTACATTTTTTAAGTGCCGATATTGATTGCATTAACCAGAATCAAACTTTTCGCCAAGCTGGTCAAACATCCGTTGAAAACTGTGAACCGCGATACGTGGTGTGTTCAAAAAGTATCGCGACTTTTATGTTTAAGAAATATAGATTGCTTAATTTATGAATATCTATTTTGTCCCCTTCAAAACAAACCCCATCAGATATTATACACTTATGTCAGTGTTTTTTTCCAAACCTCGAAGCACTTCAAAAAACCTTTTTTTGAGATTTTGTTCAGTCGTCTTTTCATGGGAACAACTCTGAGAATCCATTTTGAACCACCGATAAACGCTTGGGCCAAATTTCACTATAAGCCACAATCAACATTCACTTTTTTTTGGATTTTCACATAAAATTTGATACAGATTCTCTGCCATCATTTTTTTGGAACAGACAAAAATAGCCAGTAAGCCAAAACACATCCAAGTAAAACAGCTGCTAAAAATTGACTGATCATTCAAAATGGACAAACTTTTCAACATAAATGAGTGATATGAGTATAAAGCCACAAAAAAATCAAAAATCGAATACGCAACTCACAGAAACTCAAAAGTCGTGTATAAGATTTCAATTAGCACTGATTGACGGTAACTCCAGTTTCAGGCAATAATGGTGCAGGCTATCGAAAGCTAAAATTTAGAATTTTGAAACTCCTATCATCTGATGGCCCACAATGATGACTCCATACGGTAGCAAACGTAACATTACGTTGGCTTTTCACGAGCGTTCCGGCGCTCCAATCCGACCGATAATTAGCCGACGGTGTACGCTGATGGAAGAAGAAGCTCATTCGGATGCAAGGAATTCCATCCAATGCGCGTGGAGTTTCGCGGAAACGCAGAGCATTAGCCATCGGGCGTCCACGGGTGGCGAGCCCACGAGAAGGACGTCATCCGCACGCACCACGCTGGGTACGCAACCAGAGCGAAAGTGGGACATGTTTGCTATCGATGTTTTTGTCAGCCCCGACACGTGTAATTACATTCATTTGGCCAATGTACTACGCTGCGGGCCCCGTTCGTGATGTGAACGCCTCGGGGCCACGAAGGTGACACTCTTCGACGCACCAGCACCCGATGCTGCTCAGCATGGGGTATCAAGATCAAAGTGTCGCAACCCACGGTACTACCTACACGCACACACAATCATGGACACAGCCATTGCACCGAGACCCCCTCTTCCCCCCCTGTTGGCCCAACTTCCGACCAACGAATGCGGCACTCTACGGCACATATGTGTTCGCGGCTTCGGAGATTTTGTTGTGGCTTCCGTGGCACCGGAGGAAATGAAATTGCGCTAACTTTGCCCACCACCACCCACCAGCTTCTGGTACCAGCCCCATCGTCGGTGCACAGACACACACGCAAAACTTTACCGAAACTCGTAGGCGCTAGCTACCCACTTCGGGCCAAGGAGTAAGAAAAACCCGCATCAAACAGGCCGTGACACGTGAAAGTGAGTTTCGGTGTGATTTTTCCGACACAACCACGAGCCCACCATCGCGGACCCAGTAATGGAACTGTTGTTTAATGGCTTCAGAACTACTACGAGTGGTGCTACTGTTTAGGCCATCACTGTAGCAAGGACTGGGTAAAAGCTTTCAAAGCATCGCCCTTCCGCTGGCTGGATGGCTGCTGGGCTGGACGGGAAAGTTTGAACCGACCGAACCGACTTTATCCATCGGCCCTGGCCCTGGGTGTCTTCCGGAATCGGTTTATCTTAAGGCCGGGCCCCGACCCCGCCTCGGGGTTCGCTTCGCGGAATGGACTTTTGAAATAAAAATCGATCCCGATCGGTACAAGGTTAGGCTTTTCCTAGGAAACTCTTACCGATGAGCGCAATAGGCTTAAGGGCCGAGGAAACTAAGTTCCCGTTCCGTCGCTAAGTGCGTCGGAGAGAGCGTGAACGAAGGTGCAACCGTTCCCACATTCGTCACGCAAATTACTCTAGCGCGCACTTAACTTCTGGCACTCGTCGTCGCCGCACGTGACAATGAGGGCACACGTCCCGTGCATCGCAACATATGCTTGCCCCCGTAATAAATCTATTACTTGGCTCCCCTCCGGCCGTTTTCTTGGCAACGAGCGCGTCTGTATGCCGGTTAATTTGGTTGGCCCAGGACCTGCCCGCCAACACACTAATGCTTTGCCGGCGATGGTACCCAGCTCGCCCTAAAAGGACCTGGCGCATTATGCTGCTGCTGCTGCTGCGAGCCGGGTGTCGCCGAGAGGCCACACTGCACCGCAGCGCAGGGCAACCGTTTAGCTAAAAGCAAAATCCACTTTCCACCGGCGCACCTGCACGGGGCGGGATCGTGCCCCGGGAACATATGCGTGTGTTAATAGAGGTGAAAATGTCACCCTGCAATCTATGCTGAAGCCGGCGGCGGCGGTGACACCGGCACCGTGGCGAAAGGATGAAAATATGTTATCCATCCCCCGCACGTCCTGGGTGCCGTCCGGGTGGGTGTTCTGCAAAATGAATGATGAACCGGCACCAGCACCCGAAAACCCCTTTTCTCAGAAAAGGTGATTTATGCGTGCGTACCACGGTACCTCCGTCGATGTCGTCGTCGTCGTCGTCGTGTCAACTATTGCCTCGCCTTCGGGAGTACGGCACGAGTGACAGAGGCCAGAGGCTAGCGAGCTTCGTGCCGGATGTTGCTTGCCTTCATCACCAACGACACGAGTCAACAATTTTGCTATCTTCGTGATTGAGGTCCTGACGGTGGCACCGGCAGTACCGGCAGGGTACCGAGCCAGGGTTTCAGGATATTGAATTCGTCTCATTCTGCGAACCGCGCCGATTCCAGCAACGCTGGGATCGCTTTTGTCGATTGAAAATGTGAAATTGATTAAAAGCACTCCCCGGAGCACTGGAGCCGGAAGGAGCGCGTGGGCGCGGTGCGCCTTTGATGCGCAAGGATCCGGCTGCCCTCGCATTAGCAGACGCTGCTGCCAATTGGTTCTATTCCGAAAAGCACAATGCGAACAATAACAGAAGGAAAAGAGAAATAGCATAAAGGATTCTTTGAACATGAAACCACACTTTGCATTGGGGAGAGCAACAAAACGAAAACAACAACAGTGAAGTGTGTTGCGCAAAAGAATGTTTGATTTAATTAGGAAATTCTTAAGATAAGACGAGGTATCAAAAAAGAGAAGGACGAAGCCGAATGGTGGAACACGATAAAAGTGGATTGAAGTAAGTAAAGTTGAAAATAGGAACAATTGCTTTAAATGGCAGAGGAAATAGGAACACCCAAAAAGCAAAACAGTTAATATTAAATCAGTTCAAACACAAGATAAAAGCCGATTAAAGAGCGCGAAAGAAAAGCGTGAAATTATCAAAATAATATACAAAGCAAAGTGCAACCAATAAGGTAGCGACACGCTTTAAACAATGGCATCAAAAACAAGCTCGTCGGCCCATCAAACTGTAACGGGACGGAACAGGATTCCGAAGGATTTTTGGGCTACACGGTCATGGGATGAAAAGATTTTATGTTTTCCACCGTTACGTACGCACAGCCCGGTGCCCGGTTGTTCCGGAACAGGCCTAATCCTCTGCGGGTCTTTTCGGTTGCTTTCTTGCCTGCCTGCCTGCCTGCCTGTCTCACTTTCAGGACATGTGCCTTTTTTGTGTTATTGCAAAACAAGCAGTAAGCCATGTTTTATTAGCAGACCGTGCCCGTCGTGTGTTGTTCGGTTTTTTCTTTCCCATCGTGCGGCCTCATGAAGTGCGGCGCCCCGGGACCAGTGGCTGCAGTGGCACAGCAGCACCTTCATTTTTCACTCTCGCCGTCTGCCTAGTCGTCCGGTGGCCTTGTTGTGACATCGAGAAGCGTTGTTTATTTCACCGTTCTCAACGTGCCGTCCAAAACACTTCACCACAATATCACTCATCAGATCCTTCAGAACCCCCGGTGGCGAAGGTGGGACCACGCGGGGCATCCTCGTTGATCCCCGCTTTCGCTTCGGGGTTTGGGGCCGGGGCGGCGCACTGCAAAATGGCAGCCCGACGACCGGCGGGTAACTTTCACTCGTGCGAAGATAAATTGCACTTTTATTGCCCTATTCCTACTATCCGAACGGGTCCCTCCGATCGCTGAAAGGTTCTAACCTGGGACTCGTTGGGACGCCCGCCGGCCAACCGGCCGCCCGGCCGACAACAAACGTGGAGTAACAGCCAAAAAAAAAAAAACAAGCGCATAAGGACGTAAAACAGAACACAGGCAACTCACACAAAGGCAACCGGGGCAAGTCACACAAAGTGGTTCCGGTCCCCACCATCATTCTCTCTCTCTCTCGCGCGCGCTCGCGAGTTCTTTCCGTGGCAACACTTGTGGCAAAAGAAAAGTTCCCGAAACAGATTTTTCTTCGTCACTTTGCACTTTCATCGTAGTCCGCGCCGCGAAGGTGCGCCTGAGCCGGCCCGGAAAGTCCGGAAAGAGCGAAATCGCGCACGGTGAAAGGTTCTCCGGATCCTTGGTCTGGCCGCGCGCACAACAACCCGCGCGGCCGTAAATAGAACTTTTCAAATAACATTTAATGGATCACCAAATTTACGAAACAACAGCCAACTGGCACCGGCGGCCTATCGAGCGCTCCTAGAGCTACCCTTTCCGGTGCGTTTTATTTACTCTTTCCCCGTCACGGTGCTTGAACTTAATGAAATGCCTCAGTCTCTGTGACCGAGATTAGGGACTGTGACCGGATATTGGGACGGTTTCACCGTGGGGCGGGCAAGGCACTTGCCCGTGATCGATAGAGGCTTATCATCACCAGACGCTCGTTAGAGATGCTCGACCCCGTCCCGCTGACGTCAGTCCGCCCGTGAGCAGAAAAAGGGACATAATTAAAATAAAACGTTTAGGGATTGATGGCATTAGGCTCAAGCCGATTGGCGTCTTATCTGGAACCGCTACGAGCGCGCACGCAGAGAAAGCTGTCACAGCGCTGGTACATCGTTGATAAGGCCACACGATTATGGAAATCAGTGTAAAAGTTGGGCTCCAAATCTGAAGATCAACGGAAAGGCACTTAATCTGCAGCACCTGTTACTCCGCGGTAATCCTCGCGCGATGTAGTACCGATGTGGAGTAAAGTTGTCCGTCCTTTTTGGGGCTCCCCACCCCCAGGCAACCGCAACAAGATTGATTAATAACTCCGAAGTCAGCCCAGGAATTGCCGGCCGGGATCCGCACTTTGAAGTGGTTTTCCCTCGCGATAGCAGCTCCCGGGTTCCCATCACACGAGACGATGCCTTGTTGCGCGCTGTTCACCGCAGCTGTCAGTGGAGTAATTTTTCGCAAACTTTTGCCGGGAGCGAGCGAGCCGAAAAGTGCTTCAAGAATGTTTCGCTCGTAGTCGTTGAAGTAATAGAGTGGAAAAGTTGACTGTGGTAAGTGTCTTAAAGTTTAACCCTAAAAAAGGCTTCGTAATGGGCGTCCGAAGTGGAGCGGTTCAAAAATTAACCACCAACTAATCAATGTTTTCGCGCAAGGAACCGAACTAGGCAAGACTTTCACACCATTAACACACGAACAATGGTGCGCATATTAAACGCGCTCCACTAAACTACTCAACGACCGAAAGCCACAAACACCTCGCGAAAGCCGACCGCAACTGCGGGCTGTTTAGCACTTATCACTTCACCCCTCCAAGGGTCCTTGCGGTTGCGGAAGGTGCTGGTCAGACCACCGGTCCCCCCCCTACGGACCGAGCATCCCCCGGCAGCAGTTACATGCCAAAAATGAGCAAACGATTGCGACGTCCTCTTCGCCGTGGAAGAGGCTGTAAAAAAGCGAAAGCCACACCATGAAGCCCCCGGCGCTGAGTTCCGAACCCGGACTGAGGGAAAGCGCGCGATAAGAGCTTTCCACTGGTGTGCCCGGCCCCCGGGGGAAATTCGAAATCTAGGATGCAATTAACTTTGCTGCATCGCGTCGTCCACTGTCCGTGGAATAACCGGGCACAAGGCATCGGAGTGCAGGCGAAACGGACCATCGTCGGACGCCACCGTGTATAATGGATGATGACGGGCGCAAACCCACAGCAACACTGTCTTCCAGCGGAACCGCGCGTCCGATGGCCGCCGGGATGGTTTGTGTTTTGATTTGTCAGGATCGGATCATCGGAGAAGCAACTCGGAACGGAGCAAGGATTGGGAAACAATCTCTGCTTCGGATGCTGCTCGGAAATGGAAATCAGCTCCGAAAGAATGTTTCATTTAGTTTTCACAATTTTATTGTGTTCGTTACGGTCGCGCTTCGCTTTGTTCCATTTGCGATGTTGTTGCGAACGCGACAAAGCTTCTTTCGTTTCGCGGTAAGCTCACATTCGGGACATTCTATTGATTGGCTGCCGCACACACAACTGCTAAAACAGGGTGTGTGCCCTCCACAAACAAAGCCCTGAGCCGGGCTGTTGTCGCCCGATTACATTAAATCCTTCCAGCAAACATGGCCGCTGGCTCGTCACGGCCGGCTGGTTGCATATGGTCCTGAAAGCGAAACACAACCATCACCGAACGCCACCGACACCGGTGTTGCTGTTGATTAATTTGACGTCCTTCTGCACGTCTGAAGTGAAGCGCGCCCACACACCCACGGCTCACGAATAAAATCTCCCTCTGATCGGCTTAAAACGACCCAACGCGGCCCACGCACCCGTCTGTGTGCTTGTGTGCTCCTAATCGGCCCTTGCGAGAGGACTCAATACCTGTCGCCGGTCCTGTCGATGATGATGATGATGCTGGCTCGACTCTGCGGCGGGGCTCTGCGATGTCCTGCCATCCGAGATCGATCGTCCTGTTGAGCCAGCAACATTTTCCCAAACCCAAACGTCCGACGAGGAGGACGTCCCGCTAGTGTGCGGCTTGAGAAGGGATCTTTCAGCATTATGGGCACCATCATCGCCAAGGGACTGGCAAAAATCCCCGTTCTGGGGGGGGTGGAACTTCTCCTTTTCGTTTTATTTATTTTATCACTCATGAATGATATCATGAGCACAAGAAACACTAACCAGAAAGTGGCACTTTTTGCCCAGAATGGTTTAGAAAATATGCTCCACCCGAACGGGCGAAGGACGAAGGCGGAAAAACAACGGGAGACGAAATAGGAATTTCAAATGAGACGACTGGGAAGGTTTATAGAAAAACAAATCCGGACTAGAGACAGGACGGACGTCGATACGGGGAGCTACGAAGTTCAAGGCGTTTGCTGTTCGCTGTGCGCTCGAATGCTATCGCTTCTCTCATTCAGTTGTTTTCCTGCTGGCAGATAAACCCCCGTCGGTCCGTCCGTCCGTCCGTCCGCCCGTTTTTCCCGGCGGAGGTTTTCCTTCGAAGCACACAAATGCCAAATGTAGTTGTGGTACATGGCGACCGTGTCGGTGGGTAAGCGCATAAAACACAGCACGATAAGCAGCTCAGCATAGCTATCCGGGCCGCCGCTTTTGTATTTCTAATCATGTGCCATTCTTTTATTTCGCCCAATTTACAACTCGTTTCGGGGCGCCGCCACTGGGGACCGGTGTTTTCCGGGCGCCACAGTAAATATTCAATTACGGGAAAATTTACTGCGCTTTGATGTTTTCGCGTGAGACGGTGGGAAAAGGTTATAGAGCGAAATCGAAAATCCATCATCGCGCCCGACCCGAAAACACATTAATTTAAATTGAATCCCGAGCGGTGCAATCCCTTTCGGCGGCCCGGTAATTTCGGAAAATGAGAGAGTGCTTCCCAAAAGCAGTCGGCACGGATTATTTCCCCCGGCAAGCCACGATTGTTTCGCGAGCACCTGCCCGTTTGGACGAGAGTGGCAAGGACCTTTGGACACAAATTAACCACGACCGATAATTAAGTTTAACGCAAAGCATCCAGTGTCTGGTCCGTTCGTTCTGGTACGTTTATAATTCAATTCCCAGTGTCCCAGTGCCTAGAACGAAGTGGTTCAATTTCACCCTCAGACCCGCGTGACCCCGAATTCCCATCAACCGATTGAAATACTTTTTGTTTTGCCGGCCGGAAATCGAAACCGTATCCAGTTTGGGCCAAGCCCGAGAGAGCCATAGCACAAACGCCTTATTAGAAACCGGTACCGGGGCTTGTGCGCTTGACAAGTAAATTGAAAATTGTAACTCCCCAATGGCTGTCAATTTGATCACGTGACAATCAGTTAATAAACTGGGACCACACCGACGCTTGGCACCCGCCCACCCGAAACCACCCGAGAAGCCTTCCCGCCCCCCGCCCCAAATTGATTAGTCCGTGTTGGGCGCGTCACGAGTTTGACGGGTCTATTTTCCTTGAAGGTGTGTTCCTCGGCGCATTCCGATTTCTGGTTCCGAGTTCGTCTCTCGCTCTCTCTCTCTTTTGCGATTTTAGTGGTTCTATCTCACGGGCTGGGCTTTATTGTGCAATCGAGCAAACCTTTCACTGGCAGCCGATGTGCCGATTGAGTTCGAAAATATGTTTTCTTTTTTCACACGCGTCACGTGGCTTCTTCACGGCAACACTCACGGTGGCATCAGCTGGCCGCTGAACGAAGAAATCGGGGGAAATCAAATTAAAGCCGAAAAATCCGGCACTGATTCGTCGATTTACGCCCCGAGCCGGGAGCCCCGGTTTCGATTGCACTCGGATTTCGGACTAGAAAAAAGCATTAGGAGTTAGGAGAGCAGGAACACAATGTTCCTAACGAACGGCTTGTCGGACCGGACCGGATCGGGTTCTACGGGTGGAAATTTGGCCAAGCCAAGGAAAAGGCGATCGATTTCGGTGGCCGTGCGGTGTGCTCGATTGCTGTTGAGATATGTACTCCCGAAGCGACGCGAACATGTCCGTGCTCCGGCCGGAGGCCGGTCGATCCGTTGGCGATTTCTTTCTCCAGCAGCCAGTTTTAGAAGCACCCGGCAAAGGAAGTGAAAATAGTGGCTCAAATCAATTAACCCTCCACACAGACGACGCCCGGTGGCCCCGGTCATCGGCGTCGATGAACGCGCATTGCGACACATCGTGCTGTTTTATTTCTATTGGTTTTATTTTCGCCGGATAATTTGACTTTGCCCGGACTACACCCGGACTGCAGACTATTTTCGGGCGGGCGGGCGAAAAAGAAATTCGGACCCAATAAAAAGGGACGAACTCGGGATGCAGCCCTACGGGAGATCCCTTAGGAGAGGAAGGCAATCGGACTCCGTGCACATGACAAGCTAGTCGCCTAGCGACTACCATAAAAGCTCTCCGGCATCCGGTCGTCCGGGTTGGTATGCTGCTGGAGGCCAGTCGAATGCTCCGTAGAGTGTTGATAAACTTGAACCAAAACCCCGGCGACGACTCCGATGGCGACTGGAACCGTTTTTTTTTTGTTTCTATTTCTGGGAAGCAAATTGAAAATGTTTCGAACGTGGTCGAGGGTTTTTGGGTGGTTCGGTTTTGTGGTTCGTGGCATCGGTTTTCCCAGAGGGCCACACATTCGTCACAAGTGGCAAAGTGAGAACGTGAACCGATTCCATGGTACCAGGAGCGATGAATGATTCCATTCATTATGCAATCGTATGTTCATTCACCACCGAAAAGTCGCTCTTCGATTCGGAACGGAAGCGATATTGAACCATTAATCAATTCCCTAACCACCCGAACCGCCCGAAAGCTGCGGAAGAAACCCCGATCGTTAGCGGGTTTCTTAACCAACCCTCTCTCCGAGGAACGATGATCGACGAACCTGTTGCAGGTTTTTGGGCCTGCCGAAAGCCGCTGCCAGCTGGTGCCGAGTTCCGAGGGATCAATTGTTGCCCAATTAAAATCTATTTCTCGACTCCAGCCAACCACCAGCAGTTGGCAGTTGTTCAGCAGGAGTTTTGCTTGCCTGCCAGCAGAAGAAGGATTAAATTTCCATTAACACTACACTCATCACTGCCGCTGCTCGGTGTGTGCGCACTGTAATTGGATTATGATGAGACTCGACGAGGTCCGTGTTCCTGGGGCCAACTACGAAACTCTTGTGGAATCACTCTTTAATGGAGACCGCCTCAGCTTGCAGTGGACCTGCAGGGGTTTTGGGCCTCGGAAAGATCAATTGAGTCGGGGTGCCTTTTTCTCCGCAAACTTCTCCCAGAAGATGATTAGTGGCACATGTTTGCTAAAATAAGTTTCCGGAGAGCATGCAAAGCAAAAAGGGTACATTTGCCCCAGACTGATATGCGGATTCAATAAAGGCACCGCAATCTCCTGAATTAAATATAAATTTAATAAAGGAACGAAAGAGTACGCCCATTAAAGCACTGATCAAAACCAAACATTGCCCTTCGCTTAGCAAAACCCAGCTCCATGACCCGCAAGTTAATCCTAGATGAGCAACAGGGCTCATCTGTTGGGTGTAATAAATTGCAAACAAACTGCGCTTCCTGATAGCACGCAGCACAACATGTACCCGTGTACCCGTGGGCTGGTAGGGATGAAAGCGATATCGCAAACCATCACAGAATCCGTGCCAGAATCCTGGAGCCCGTAGCTCTATCCGACATGTGGGCACGCATATGTGGTAGTCACTTCACGTCTTCCAGCTGTCATTAGACATACCGGGCTGCGGGTGCGGTGCACATTGCTAAAATTCCTCCGCCAGTCGGCTCGCCCTCCGCCCGACAGCCACGGTAGCATAAAGGTGTTATTTTCGATGAATAATTAAACGCTCCGAAAGGCGTAATCAAATTACATGGAAATTTATTTCCAATTAACGAAAAGCTCTAGCGCCCGAGCGTTGCTGCTCTCTCGCCCGATTTACGTCGGTCGTGTGCCGTATTTCGGATGCTTCGCCTGTTCGGGCGGGCGTGGCGAATCCTGGCGCCGATTTGTGCTAGTCTCTTTGGGATCAATTTGGAAGAGTGGGAACAATTGTTGTTAAAGCATCTGATTGTGGGAGAGCGCAGCATCCGGATTGGATTGGCTTTCGATCTGTTCGGTGTCTTAGGTTTCTTTTCGAACTGTAGTGCTCCGAACTGTCAAGAACTTGGTATTTTGGCACTTTAATACACAACTAAGGCCATCAACGTGCGAGAGAAGTTTTCTCAACATTATCTGTTCCGGATAAAAGATCACTGCACGATCATGACCGGTGTCCCGCGCTCGGTAACGAAAAACCATTTGCGTCATGATTTGTTCATTACTCCACTAATGAAATCTCGGAACGGCATGTGCGGCACCAATTAGGATTTGCGAAGCACACAAGAAGCGGCTCCTCGGCAGCGTATCGATATCGCAGTGCCTGGCAGCGGCTGGCGGACGTGCCATTTTCCACTTCACTTGTCGAGTGACGGGTGCGATTAGATGCGAACAGACAAGAATGCGTCCTCAACGAGCGGTGTGGTGTTCGTGTTCGCCGTCGATGTTCGAGCGTGGTACGGGCCGGCACGTGTGAGCAAGGATCACCTCGCTCGACGCAAAACGCAAACGAAGACGCCACGGGACGCGCGCGTGTATCTGCAGCACCGACATCATGTGTCTGGAGTGCCTGCCTGCAGCATCCGGAGCAACAGCAGCAGTCCCGGGGCCGCCCATGTTCCGACGATGCAGCAGCTAGCAGATCAAACAGTTGCGTTGCGAATACTGAACTCCAACGAACGGCAAGATGCTGGCGAAAATCCACAAACGAGCCAATCGCTCATCACGGCCATCACAGGATTCACAGACGGACGGACAAAAGGAACGTCACAACGCTACCGAGGAACGAAGCTTATTAATTATTTCCAAGAACTTTCCTCGCTATCGAGGCTGTGTGATTCGTACGACTTTTCCGACAACCATTCTCTGGCTGCAACGAAACTACACCACGCCCTACCGTCCCGATCGATGGATCACACTCTTTTTTCATTATCCTAATTGTTTGATCGCACTATTTATGCTGTTGATGTAAAAGGATTAGCGGCGCTTTCGGTGGCGGATTATAACCTTTAATTGAATTACGATGATTTTGCCTTGAAATAGCGGCAATCACGGCCACGTCTTTAAGGTACCAGAGCAGCATCGTGAAAGTAGCGCCACATTCCGAAAGGAGATTAGTGCGAAGCGCCAAAGTTATTCCGCGCAACAATGGCTGTCAAATTAATAAGGTTAGAATTTGGCGGATTAAGTTTACCATTCAAAAGCCCCAGTCGGGCGCAGGTTCCAGGGTCCTGGGAAAGGAGCAATCCTAGATTGGATCTTATGAATCGAGTGGTGAGCGATCCACCGCTGGCGGCTGAATGACTCGAAGCGTGGCGAGTTCGATTCATAACGGTTTTGATCCCAAACTCGAATCCCCGGTCCACCAAACGCCGTTAAGCCGTCCGGCGGCGGCGGCGTTGCTTCTTCATTTTTCCGTCCCGTTGACGCAATCCCAGTGTAGCGATGTTCGATTCGATTATTTAGGATTCGTTACCGAAAGAAGAACAACAATCAAACGCTCGGCATTCGGAAGGGCCCATTTTCCCCGGATCTCGCATTCCGAAATGGGATGGCGATAACAGGGTTATCGGGCAAACACGGTCGGCCGTGAAGCGCCTTCCGGTGAAGGACTCACGCAATATGGCTGATCATCCATTTAGGCCGACCCCATCGTCGTCGTCGTCGTCGGCGGTGGAGCATCACCATGAAAACGGCGACGGATCCGGAACCTCCACCGGGCGCTTAGGCCTTGGCCGGATCCGACCGTGGCCCGTGCCCGTGATGGAGTGGATTCGCTCACTGTGTCTGTGTTTTATTAGATTAAGGACTCAAGCACTGGGCGAAGGCCTTCCGGTGAACTGACGGCCGGTTTCACCGGAATCGGCCGACCGATCGATTGGCCGACAAACCCGGGTTGACGGAAGAGAGAGCGATTTATATTTATTGTACACGTCCCTTGGTTGCGCTGTCCCGAGCCCCGGAGTGTCACCAAAGTTGGAACCACTTTCGCTGGGGGTTTGCTCGGACCCTTTATTTGGGACCGGAATTATCAAACAACAGCCCCGCGGGTCATGTGTGATCGCCTCCGGTTGGGCTAACATTGGCCGATGATATTCAATATTACGGTTTGACTACTTCACTTATCGGTTTTATTTAATTTGCAAACAGTACTGTCCAAATATGTTCAGGGTCGAGCGCATTTGTTGCAAAACTCACGGTGCACGAAATCGGCCACATTAAATAAACATAAACAAATAAACTAAACACCGATGAGGTGCGTAACGGGTCCCCTTCGCTATTTGGGTGCCACCCGAATGGCACATTATCATGCTACAAACGGCGCGCACATTACTGTGACTTTGGAGGATTAATTCCGGGAGCGGCAGGCGAGCAGCCGAAAATTTGAAATTTATTTCTCGCAAGTGCCGTCGGGCGCCCCGGGAAGCTAGGCGCCAGGCACAGCATACGGTCCCCACACCTATTAGGTGGCCATTTGCATAAACATCAAACACCGAACGGGTGCATTTAGGAGCGTATTAGCGTTCAGCCGATTGCACCATGAGGAGCACCGCCACAGCTTCACAACGGCCTAGACAACAAATTCCGTGCCGTAATGCTGCCAAAGTTAATAGGTCCCATCCGCGCGCGCGAGAGAGAGAGAGACAGCGTGTGCCGGAAGCCACGATAATACTTTCGTTACAGTTATTATGGAAAATTTATCCGCATAATTAACCTCTCAAATCAATACCCGGGGTGCTGCCGGTGTTAGTCGGTGGTTGGAATATGCGATGCCCGGTCCGAACATTCCCGAGCTTAAAGGTGTACCGGTATGCGTACGTGTTAAGCCCGCCCCACGGGCTTCGTCCTTCGACATTCCAATTTGTGGTGTCCGAACGGCGTAGTGTCCGTTCGGGATGCAATGCGAACGGGTAGCACCGTACACGAGAACTACCCGATTTGCCGGGAATTGTGGTCGGTGCGAGGTGATTAGTGTGAAATATGCCAAAAAGTCAGAACCCGGACCGAACCCGGACGCCATTTGCAGTTCGCTAACGGGGTTGAAAAAATCGAGTTGAAAAAATCGTGACGTGTGTGACGTTCGTGAAACTAGAGCCGCAACAATGCCCGGTTTGGCAGCTGAAAGTTGCGTAAAGCGTCATGGAACAGAATTTTAAATGCTGATTTGAAAGCTTTGGTCTTAAAGTGTCAGCCTCCGGAAAATGGCACAAAAGCCTTCACAGGGCCTATGTCATAACTTTTGCGATCGCCACTCATCATAATCAAACATTGGGGACTGTCGGTGAACCCTTAATCCAAAGTTTTTTCACCCCCCTTAAAGCGTAGCAGCGTAAAAAACAACATAGAAAGCACTCAACCCAAGGTTGACCCTTCACAAGGTCAGCGGAGCACCGGGAAGTGGTCCAAGTGGCAGTGTCTCTTCCATCGGCCCCGACCGAAGAATAGAAAAGCCTAGAAATGTTTCACTCAATCCATCTTCGACCAACCGTTAAGCCGCCGGAAAAAGGATTCAGTTAACGAGCGGGGACATTCGACCCTTAAACTTCTGCCTCGTCTGACCAGAAGCAGGCAGCCAGTGGACACAGCCTGCCCTATCAGGTTGCCAGGTTATAAAAACACACCGAAAACCGGTGTCCCGGTGGGCAATGGTTCACTGATTTACAATATATTCTTGTTTTTCTTTTCCGGCGGAAGGAAAAGCTCTTAAAAGTGTTGTTCCCGAACCGGTTTTTTTTTGCGGGTATTGGATGTTAAATTCCAAGCGAAGAGGCTCAGAATCAATGATACCCACCCGTTTTCGTAGCTAGTGAGAATAATCGTTTTTTTATACTGCGAGAAACACTGTGAGGACTTTATCAGAACCGGGATGAATTGGTTTCGAGTAGCTTTCGCCCGCAACATTTGACTACGAGCTACCGAAACAGAACAAAAATGTCACAAAAGCCTAGTGACCGAAAAGATCAAGGGTTTTTCTTCGAATCATGCGCTCCCATCGCAAACATTTATCCGGGTATCATGTAAATATGGTTCTCGGTTTGCTTCCGATGTGCATGATGGACCATGAAAATAAGGCTTCGGTGTGCCTTGAGATGGGTCTCCGAGTAAACGAGATGCGTTGTCAAAATGGACAAACGCTACAGTTCCAGGGAACACGGGATACGTGTGACAGGAGCTGACATTTCTCGGAAAAGTGTGCGTTTCTTGTTTAAATATTAATCATCCTTTTTTGTAAGCGTGTTACTTTTTATGGACCACGCGCCATCGTTTTGTCATGAATTCTAATGTTTCTATCGGAGCAGAGCGCAACCAAACAACACCACAAACTTTAATCGAATCGCCAACCCACCAATTGAATGGAGCTTAATCATTTAATCGAATTAATTCGATTAATTTACGCTTCATAATCTCATTTAATTGATGTAATATAGATAAATCGAATCCGCTTTTATGCACTCGCCTCGCGCCCCCAGTTTTTTGCAGATGTTTTGTGGCCTCAATGGGGTCGGTCCGCTGTGGATTTACATATGACAAGCACGAACAGCGCCGCACACTCTCGGTCGCTCGGTATTTATTTCACTTTGGTTATTAATCTAAAACCGGAGAGATAATTTATTCCACCTGCAAAAGGCCAACAGGCCAACCCGGAACGAACGGCCGTCGATGACCCATCATTTAGTGGAATTATCTTTGGTGCACTCGACCGCCGTGTATGTGGACTACTAATTGATTTATGTTTGGTTGAAGAAGGGAGAAAAAAAACATTTCCCTCGATGCGTTCAGCGTTGCATTGCTCGAACCGCACGCGGAAAAACGGGCGCACTACTAATTGAGAGTTATTTTTGTGTCCCATTTTGCCTTTTTTTTGTTCTAGCACGGACACCATTCGATTTTACGTTTATCGCTGCATCAGCATGTTATCCCGAGCGATTGTGAATCGAATGTGGAGCTGTTTCGAGGTTTTATCTTAAATTATGAAGCTTTATGACAAAAACGTGAAAGTTCCCATTTTTAATGCTCGAGTCATAAAGGTATCTAGCGGTAGGGTTTCAAGCGGCCTTTAAAGCGCCTGCAGTTGTCAAAACCATAGTTAGTGGCCCATCGATTTTCTGCTGCAACTGGTGCGCGGTCTTGAGCTACGAAATCAAAGGTCTATAATCAAAGGTCTGCCAGCAACTGGTTTCGTGACTGTGAGGTGCCGCATACCCTCAACACGTACTTCAATATTCCATTACCACAGCACATCATTACTGACAAATAGTACGTTCTCACAGGTTCCCTCCTGCCATCAACAGCCACCGTGGCGTCAACGGGCTTCGTGGAGCATGATTGAGGGGCATAAATCATCACACTTTAAAAGTCACTTCCCCTGGGGCCGTCGCGACATGAAAAATACGGTGCACGACCAGTCGGCCGGTGCAAGGACTCAAACCGCCGTCGTTTTAAATCAATTACGTTACCCTTATCTTTATCGGAAAATTGATTTAAAATACATGGAACCATGTACGGGTTGCCTCTTAAGGATAAAAGTATACATTTATCCTGCCACTCACACACGCGGCCCGGGCGGGTATTCTGGGTCCCGCCAAAAGGACCTGCATGTACACTGTTGCCTTAGCCGAGGCTTAGAACGGGGTTGCTCCTTTCTGCCCTCGCCCATTACGTGTGTCGATTTGGAGTACTCGCTCCGCCAACCGAGTGGCGTGTAGCACCGCAGTCATATCGCAGCATAATCGACTTGTCGTGCGGACGAGATTTTCGTGTTGTTTAGGGCAAAGAAACAACCGTGCTCTCCTCGCTTTGCTCGCCACGCTCGCTCGTTAGCCGACAGCGGGACAGTACGGGGCAAGTAACGGGCCGTTCTTGGTCACCACCTTTGGCCGCGTGAAGAAGCGGAAACCTCTTACTTGCCCACACTAAACAAGGTCGTGAAGCATACGAAACGTCGCAGACGACAGCGAGGACCCTCGTTTCGCGACACAGGACAAGGACCGTAATCCCCGTCTCGCATAATCTGCCGACTGAAAGGAGGTGCTATGGTACCATGAAGACTTGAAGTGATGGGAGCCGTGAAGGAAGCCGAGCCGAGCTGGAAAGAAAAGAATGCGGCCCCCACAGGATAGGCAGGCGCGCACTTCCGTTCAGGCAGCTGGCTGCCTGGCTGTTAGATACCGCTTTGTAGCGTTTTAACGGAAGGTGATTTGCCGACAAAAGGCTCAAGGATCAAAGGGCTGTACGCATCGAAATTCAATAACATTAAAAGCGAAAGCCTGTCGGTAAATAAATGTTCGCCACCAGCCCATTTCGGCACCCATCGTTTAACGGTTCCCCCACTTATCGTCGGTGCGCCGTTTTCTTCCTCACACGCCCGATTTCCGGTTGACTCGAACCGAACCGAAGCGAAAGTGAAGCGGGGAAAAAGGGAGCACATCAGCTGAACTGTTCAACGGCCGTCGGGCAAAGAAAGCGAACGAAACGGTACCAACGCATCCGTCTAAAATACGTTGTTAACAAAATTACGGCATTGCATGGCCTGAGCTCAACCGTGCATTACATTCCTGTCTCGGAAACTTGGGCCGGACCACCCAAAAAAAAAATGCGTTTCCATGCGTGTAGCTTGTAAACGATCTGAAGCATATTTGCTGAATTAAATTTAATGTTCTTCAAGGCGGAAAGGCACCACAAAAAGGCGGACACTGTAAGCGCAATGTTAAAAGAGGGCTAAAAAACCAAACCTGCAACCAGAAAGTATTTTTGCAAAATACGGTGAACCATTAGAAGTTGAACATGCTAAAATCGAGTTGTGTACTTGTGTGTTCGGGGGTCCATTGGGTCATGTAAATTAGGCAAAAACTTGCAACCGACCGTTGGTTTTATGGTCCCAAAATTTCAGCTACCAGCTACTGCACCAAACACAGTTATGGACAGTTCTTGGAGCCTTTGGGGGCTCTCGCTTCGGCTGGCTAGCGATGCGATGCTTGCGAGGGGCAAGCTCGTGGAAACTGTATTTAGAAAGTTGGCAACTTTATTTTCAATCTAACAACTCCATAACATGATCCCCCAGTTTATGAACTCCGAACGTACTCCGATGCTCGACCGGAATATTTCCACAAACTATTAAATGCTCATATCCCGATGTTATCACAATATTAGCTTTATACAAACCATTTGCTTTTGGAAAATGGCGCAGACATTGCTTTGAAAGTTCCGCTTGTTGAAGTCATATTCGAAAACAGATACGATGCAGCTGCATCAACAGATCAACTCTCGCCGCTCTGCCGGAATACGGTGAATGTAGATGAACAAACGAAATGTGGTGCGTTATTTTTGAACCTTTTTTCGACCGACCGACCGACTCCCGGTAGTTTTTGAAGTTTGTTTTTATTTAAATTTCTAAACAGCATGTGAGTCCGTGGTGGGCCGCTACGACGGGGACGACTTTCAAAGCCGGCACACGCTGTTACAACGTGTAAATCACCCGCAATTGCACCACACATCCCAGGGACGGCCACGTCGCCGCCGGGCGTTGACAGACACATATCTGGCCATTTGCGCGCATACTAACGACCCTCCTTTGCGGTCCAGGTCGGTGCCCGGTGCTGCTGCCCGCTGCCCGGGGATGGATGCAAACAGCCCGACACGGGTGCATCCGTTTAGATACGGTCGCCATGTTTGCGCAAGTAAATAGCGGCAAACAAATCATGCAAAATGTACCGCTGCATGATGACCATGAGCTTTTGCCGGTGGCCGAGTCCGGGCCACCGGTGCTGTGGCCATTCGCCACGCTAATGGCGGATGAGCCGCCCTTTTTTCTGCTCGCTGTTTCTCTCTCTCTCGGTTTGGTCTGAATAAAAAAACCAAACCGGGAAAACTTTCGCTTCTCACCGTTTGCGCCGGTGCTCCGGTGCAGCGTCGAGCTCCGGAGAGTTATTGTGGTCAACAGAAATTACTTTTCCGTTTGCTCAGCTTTCGCGAGACACGGTGTCCACGGTGTGCTTTGAATGTTGTATCGCTTTCAACGGACGCCACCAGGATGATCATTGGTCCCTGGTTGAAAGGTAATAAATGCAAGATGTTTGAAACTCGCTCTTTGGTTCGTGAAATAGGATGCTACAATTGGGGGGGAAAGCAGACCACATAACAGTAACAATCGGTGGAAAAATAACTAGAATCAACATAACCTTCAGCTGGCCGCACATCTGTTGATCTGCACAACAGGAACACAGTCAACGTTCCCGCCGGTTCTACATGGACCCAATAAACCTTCCGACGTAAAGCGGAAAGCGTAAAAACCACATCGAGTAGTGCGTCGCCCTGTGCGTTGTGGTTACTTGTAAGGCTAATTTAATCGGAGCTTTTATTATGATGAATATTTGTGCCGGGCCCCCGGTTCGGCACACGTGCAACAGTTTGAAGTGACCACCATAAATCCCGGCACTTTACGGTGGCGCAAACACGGAAGCAAACCCCATGCGGAAGGCCACCCTCTGTACCGGGTGGCCAGCCGGATCCGCCAGTTACACACGATGACATTCGCCGCCACCGAGTCGCACCGAGAGATCCCTGTGGTTTTTGCTCGGCTTCTCCTAGGAACATCCATGAAGCATCCTGATGCGATACGTTTGTTCGAACACGACGGCCGCCGGCGGCGTTCACTTGTTTACGGCAGCAAACTCCGTACGGGCAACAACGGGCATTCTCGTCAACAAGTGTGTTGCCAGTTTTGCGTGAAGGCATCGGGTTTCCTTTCTTTGGTTTCGTTCTTTTGCACGTGAGATGAAAGTGTGGGCCATGTTTTCGAACAGTTAGAATCGTTAGAAGCGAAGTTTGTGTTTGTGTTTGAGCAATTGTTTACCATTTGTTTCTATTTCTTAGACTTCACAGTGCAGTAAACGTAATGGGGACTGTGTTTCAACATAATTATAGTTAATTCCTACCAAATAGAACTTTAAGCAAACCAGACACGAACTCCAGTCTTTTCCGACAATTGCCAATGAGTTGTAAAATCGATCGGTGTTGATTGTAATATGTAAGTGATCTTATTAATCATATGAATAATTAAATTCAGACTTGAATGTTTAATAACCATCGAAAGTATTTAGTTTAGTTAGGTTTAGCTCAAAAACTGTCTGTATGTAGTCAGGGCGGTTGTCGACTTTCTTTGCCAAGCGTGCTTTTTGATGACTTTTGAAACAAACAATTGGAGCTATTAGATGTGTGAATTAATCCTTGTGGTTTTTATTTGACATTTGTGACCTAACAAACACCTAACACCTACAAAAACAAAACGTAACGTTTTGAAAAATCAGCTTATCATGTATTTTACACACATTGTCGACGTTTTATGGCCAAAACATTGCTTCAAATGCATTAATTTTTGTAGATGGTAGTGTCCTTCAATAATATCATCGAGCTTTAAAAGCTCAAAATACACCACACCCCACCTGGTTCGCCAAGCTGTATCGAGGCCTTTTTGGGTTCCGAATTTTGGTATTATCTCCCCTTTTATCATCAATGACGATTCGGTACAAGAATCCATTTTTTCTGCCGTGCAAGCTGTAATGAAAAAGTACTCCCCGCAAAAACGCTTTATCAGAAACAAAACTTGACATGGTCAAATGCTTAAAAAAGGTGTTGTTTACACTTTGACCAAACAATCTACACTGCGTTAGATGCGCAATGACAGTAGCTATCAAAAACATATTTCATTAAAAAAAAAAGTGTTACATTTAGTGAGTAACGCCATCTATTATAAAACCGCAAGAATTAATTCACACAGCTAATATTATTTCTTTATATAAATGACATACATATTAATTATTATTTCAGCAGCAGCAGCGCAATTATTTCTTTCGCAATTGTTGCATAAGCAATGTAACAATGATGGGAAGGTACCAGAAATGCCCGAAAGCAGCCCACAATTCCAACAGCACCACAAAACTATTTTTATAGGCTAAAGCTTATGCTGTTATCTACTTATCTGTAGCAAATCGGTGCTCTAGTGCTGCCCCATAGCATTGTGTAAACATTACCCGATTAGTTGTCGAAACTGACCGACAAGCCCGACCGGAGAAAGAGATGGATTTGCTGTTCACAGTAAAACGCAGACAGTGATTAATTCCAAACCACACACACGCGCGCGCCCACGCCACAGGCTCTGCAAGAATCCTGATTTCTAACCCAATATCCGGCCTGCACGACCGGCCACTGTTTGGAAAGGATTTCATTGTCCGCATCCTTTTTCATGGTTCCCGTCCTACCAAGCCTTAGGAGATTCCGG
Source organism: Anopheles bellator (assembly GCF_943735745.2). Classification (NCBI taxonomy): domain Eukaryota; kingdom Metazoa; phylum Arthropoda; class Insecta; order Diptera; family Culicidae; genus Anopheles; species Anopheles bellator. The sequence continues at coordinate 11,062,056 of NC_071285.1, read as the reverse complement.
GCAGCCAGGCCGGGTTAAGTAAAAGACCATAACGAAACCCACGTGCACACATACACGCACCGTGACCCGAGGAAAGGACCCGAGGGAAGGACGGTGGTGGAGTTGAGCGCAGAACCAGAAGGCATTATCACACCTTAAATTTTCCAATAACCTCAGCGCGGTTGCGCTCAGCGACGGCGTTTTGGGTCGGCGGCGTCCCGGGAGAGTCCTTTGTGGCCAGTGTGCTCAGCAGCGGAACGAACGCCAGCGTAAACCATCCATCGACATATGCAACATAAGCCAGCAAAATGTGGCGTGTTTGTGGCGTGTTACCGCCGGAGCACCGGTGCGAGGAGGCACCGCAGTCGGTTCGAGGAAAATAACCAACAACTTAAGAGGCACAACATTTATCAGTGTCAGCCAATGAGGTAGAACTTCCGCTTCGTTCGCGCTCCGGCGACGACGCCCGTGTTCCCGATGGAACCGAAGGATACCGTAGCGAAGCCCTACCTACCGTGGCCGGCCCGTGCATCCGTGAAACGCGATGCCTCCGTTACCTTGGCCACAGCCGCCACGGCATACGGTGGAACGGAATTTCTTTTCAACACTCCGGCCACTTCCTTCGGCAAGGGCCAGGCAGGCGCTGCCAGAACTTTCCAAGACAGAGTTGGCGCGCGCGAGGCAAATGAAGCGAAACCGAGAGCCGCAGATCCGGTGGATCTGCGCCAACTCCCCATCCGCACCGTACCAACTGCCAAGGATCCGGTGGCGCTGTAAGGCGTAAGAATGATGCACGGTGCGATTTTTACGGTAAGTGGTTTGGATTTGTACATGCACACCACGGAGCCCGGTGCCGGGAAGGCAGCTCCGGCTCCGGCCGCGGAAACTTTCTGCCGGACGGGCAATCGAACGAGAAAAATGTGTTTTATTGCTCGACTCGCCCAAGACGCTCGGCTACCTCTCGGCGTACTCTTGCGAGACGTTCACGCTTGCCTGCGCCATTGAACCGGCAAACCGCGCTTTTTGGCTTCGGTTGGAGCGCCAAGAAACTTTCCAACAACCAGCTACCGGCGTGGAAGCTCAGTCAATGGCGAACGGAGTGACGAGAAATTGCATGATGGGTTCATAAACGCGTGCAAAATTTCATTTCAAATTTCTGAATCCTTACGAGAGTTCGTTGGAAACGCAGCGCACGATGCGTTTCGATGCAGCCAGAACAGTGTTTGAAATGACTCTCCAGTACTGCACGAAGCTCCATAAATTGAGTGCCGTTGACAAGCCGATGTTAACATGTGTGCTATCTAACCCGGACCCGGCACCACACAATCACAACATAGCCCCCCCATTAAAAACTCATCAGAAAGTGGCCCGAGGCACAGATAATGTTCCGCGGACCCAGAGAGACCGCACAACCGGTGCAAAAAAGCCTAATGTTTCTACCGACCCGGGGGCTAAACGCACGTGATAAATTAAAAACAAATAGAACTATCGTCAAATTGCTGCGCCCCCGTTTTTCACGCGATTAGAGCGAAGCGATAAGCCTCCCTCGGGCGTGCCGAGGCGTTGCACCTCAGAGGCCACCTATTGCTATGGCCGCCAGGACGAACCTATGCTGTGTCTGCTGCCTTCCGGGACATGGCCTTCGGGGGCGCTCGACGTGTGGGCCGTATGTGGACCGCCGCCACTGTGCATTCGATCACTCACTTCAGTCATCCTTGTTGCCTCCGTTGTGTGCCGGACACAGAGAACATGGATCTCTCGCGCACAATACACCCACGGCAAGTGGCAGTCGCGCGGGAGGTTCTTACTTTAGCACCAAACACACCAGTGTGGAGTGGATTTATAATGGCTTTTGTGCCATGAGGATTCGGTGTCTGTCGGATGGCGAACAAGGAAGTCCCCGCTTCACCACCTCGTCCTTCAGCGGCCAAGGCGCAGGAAGCACGTTTCCGTTCATTTCACACTCGGCACACAACAGCCGGGCACCGCTCGAGCACCTTAAAACCGGGCTTCCGGCCATAAGCCATTTAACGCGCCTAGCTCTACCGTCCACCCGCCCAGCCCAGTCGTAAGCCGCCCGGATCCTGAGGAGCTGAACCAGTTAATGCGCTCTTCTGCTACACTACGTCTTGCAGCGTCGGAAGAACCGTCGTCGTCGAGAAGGGTGAACGCAGAGGGTTACCTTACCGTAATGTGGTGTGCCGTGCCGTGTGTCTACGAAAGCAACCGACAACGCCAGTTCCGCCAGGATCCTCCAGGGGGGGGCTTCGACGGATCGACGGAGTGAATTGAAACCAAAACAATTTAGTGACCGGAACATGGCGGAACACAGTGCAAAAGAAAGGAACTTTCTTCATCCTCAACAATGGCTAGTTTTGTAGACTTTCTTTCTTTCGAAGGCGATGGTAAACGATGCTTTCTTTGCTACTTGCTATGGCCGGGTTTTAGCATATGGTTTGACCTACATGGAACTACATGGAACAAGTTTTCGTCGAGTTATTATCAACTTCTGTCGAGTGAGCCCTGAAGCCAAACTCGCAAACAGTTGGACAAATGGACTCCAACGGACCGCGCCTCCGTTCAGTTGTCAAAAGTTGGACAATGGTGTTACGAAATTCATTTATTTAGTTTAAGAGATTGCTATGCTTGGCAAATGTCACAGCCTTGCCCAGGTGTTAGAGAGAGCATCATCTCGAAATATTATCGTTGATATCTTTCGTTTTGTATTAGACCTTCCGATTAGATGGAGCTTCCGGCAAGTGGCATGGATACTTTAAGCCACTTTAAAGCAATTCTTCTACTTCGGTGCTCCTCCTTAGAGTTCATTAAATAAATAAATTATTTAAATAAAAATTAATTATTAAATAGATAAATGCTAAATGTATGTCCAACGAAACAGAACAATCGCCAGACAGGACGATCTCAATAAATCTCAATCCCTATGCTAAAAAGTACTTTTAAGGAAACCATAAATTTACATGATTATACCAATTCCAGCACATCCTATTCATCTTGAAATAATTCAATTGAGACATTGATTTTTCTTCATTTGAACTATCAACTCCAGGAGCAGGATCCAGAGAATGAAATGTGGATTGCCATATAAACTCATGATTGATGACGAATCGATTTGCATCTCGACAGTCTATAGCCTCCGGGAACCATCAGAAGTGGTTCGGGTTTTATAGCCTTGCCAGCATGATTGATGTAGATGAAAGCCTGCCTACGATGTACGGCCACATTTCATTTTACTGCACCCCACTAGCCGGAAGGAACCGATACGACTCCGTGTGAGGATATTACAGTCGATCAGGACGAACGGTTGTTAAATACGCCATACCACTCGTCAAACCTCCCGAGGGTAATAATCATGCCGTTGACCTCCAAATTGAAAACGGTCCCCAAAAAGGTAATCGAACGTAAAAACAGTCGTGTGAAGACGAGTCGAGACTGTACCACTCAGCTCGGCTCGGAATGTGACCGAACGACGCGCAAAGGATACGCCTAACGGGAACCAGAGCAAGAGCATCCTTTCGACGTCGATGGCATTCCGCCACCGACGCACGTCGGCATCCGAAGCACCTCCACAAAAACGCAACGAACGGATTGCTGTCTTGTTCATCTGCGTCTGTATTTCCCAGCCAGATCGCTGCGATCCAACGGGAACAGCATCATGAAAAAGTAATCTAAAATAAACAAATTTACCTTTTATGCTAAAAAATCCGGGATCCAAAACATGGGACCCATGGGATATTTGTCCAAAAAATATGAAATTTATTGACTGGAAACTTAAGCTCTGAAATTGATAACGTGTGCTCCTGACAAACAGGATGGTTGGCCCCTGTCGAAGGCCCCTTTGGAGATTGTTCCCCGTGGATAACACGGGGTTCCCGCCCTGGACATTGGTTCGCCTTCCTCGGCCGTAAAATAACAATGCACCTTCAAATACATCAAAGAATACCTTTTCCTTTCTATTAAAACATGCAAGCCACTGGCTCGCACCGGGCTGGAAGTGCTGTAAGAGTCTCCGGACAGAGCTGGAGCCCCTCCGTAAACGTCCGAGAGCGAGCAACACATTTGACCTTCCGGTGAAACCTTCGCCTAGCTGGGCCGATCCTGGGCCCTGGGCCCTTGCGACCTTGCACAGCCGGGAAAACAAAACGGAAAACTGCTGTTCCCCCGAAAAACCGGACGTGGCAGCTGAAGCCGGACAGCCACCAGCGCTTCCTCCAGCGGTCTCCTCCTCCGGCCTTCGGCCAGATAACAGCTTATGGCGAAGGATGAGCGCCGAGTGTCAGTTCCGTATCGCTTTTTCAAGCACCACACACCGCAAGAAGCAATAAAGAGTGAAAGAGAGAGAGAGAGCGAGGGATACGGTACCTTGTTTGTGTTGGAATCGTGCGGCGTTCCACTCCAAGATGCCGGCTTTTCGTCCGCTTGAATCCGGTTCCGCTCCGGCGTTGCTTCTTCTCGTGACGGGACGGGACGGGTCGGATGGCTCGGAGGCCGGACTGAGCACACAAAGCACCGCTCTCGCTCACTCAAGAGTCTTCCAAGAGCCCCACCAAGTGCGGCGGGCAGGAGGCGAAATTTAATTACTATTCCGTTTCCGGGTTGCTGGCACCCCGGGCCGGTGGCCGGTGGCGAGTCGTGTTTCCTGCTTCGAACGAGTTTTTTCTCCGCCGTCACTGTTTGGCCCCGCAACGCAAGGATGAGCTTGATGGTTGGCACCCCCCACCGGTGGTGGTGCCAAGTTTGAAGCGCGGGGCACAATTTTATTTTTCCGAAAACACTACACGACCTGGACCCGATACGCCCGGAACGTCAACCAATGGGCCACTCTCTTTTCGCAAACCAGCTACCGGCACTTACCGGCACCGAAGTCGACCCTTCTGTTTATTCGGGTTGGCGCTTCATTTCACGAAACTCTTGATGGGGCGATCTTTGCTTAGCTTTTCGTAAAGTGTCTTTGGGAGCGACTGGCGTCAGGAAGAAAAGGAAGAAACTTGTTCAAGACGTTCGAGTAATGAATTTGTCAATCATCCGTTTTCCCTAACCAAGAAACTCCAGCACACGGAACTGCCTCCGTGAGAGTTGCACTAAATAGGCCGCCCAACAAACCTTGACCCTCTCCCGGACGGGCACGCCAATCTGGCAGTCCAAACGCAGCGCAACCTAATGGCCGCCAAAGTGCGCCGCTAAAACGCTGTGCAAAAGCGAAATCTAATTATTTTCTACTTTATCACGCAAAACTGGACTCCTGGACTCCGGGGCCGTGCCGAAAGTGCACCCAAAACATTGGGGTGGAAAATTGTTTCCGAAAAAAAAGGAAATGCCCCCGATGATCCCCATTTTATGATCAGGTGAGTCGGTCAGGTTCCGGAAAAATGGCCACAAATTGTACATTTTTCTTGTGCCGCGCGCTTTATTCGCCGGAAAACTCGAGCCCTCGTTGGAGGGTTGGCAGACTCCTCTCTCTCTCTCTCTCTCTCTAGTATTTCATTGCGGCAATTTGTCGATAATACGTTTCGCGCATAACGGGCCGAGTGTGTGCGGTGGTGATTAGTCGCGACGCACTTCCAGCCGGCCCACAGCCAGTTTGCTGAACGCTCTATTTGTTCGGTGCCACCGCCGACGCCACCGAATATCCTTTTCGCCCGGTTCGCCCGGAGTCGTTAACGGAGGGGGTTGGCCAAGAGGCGTGCAAGCAATAAAACACACAATTTGCCACAACACTTCACACTCGGGACCAACTTTTGGGGGCGATCGAGCTGAGAGAGGGAGAGAAGGAAGAAAGAAGAAAACGGCTCACCGAGTGCGGCGCGGGGCCCGAAAATGGCCCCCGGGATTCGCGCGAGATTTTCCACGGGCGCGCGCGTGCGAAACGCGCGGTTTATTTTCGCGCGGAACTTAATTTTGTGCCGGGCGAACAGAGCAACAACGACGACGAGGGAAAAAAGGACGAAACGCACGCCAACCCGGTCCGGGGGTGGCGCATAAAATTGGCCGAAAAATACTTGCTAATTGATTTCAATCTTTTTTCTGTCTCTCCCGCGCCCGGCCACTACGTGCGCCTGGTGCCTGGCGTGCGTTTTCTCTCACGGGGTCGCTGGGGTGGCCATTTCGGGGCGAGTGCATCATCCCGTCTGCCGGCCAGGCCAGTCTGCCGACCAGCACTGATAAACATTTCCGTTTTTGTTTGACTGCTCGATTTTTTTTTTTGGTTTTGCTGCCCGAATTTTATCTCGATTTTGGCACTCCGTTCCGAGGGGGCTGCCATCGTTGGCGCTCCCGACACGCCCGACCCGACGATGACGACTCTGTGCGCCGCTTTATTTTTTCATTATGCTTCGGGTTCCGCTTTATTTATTATGCTCCCGGAACCGCTCAGATTCACGCTCGCGAAGCTCGGGGCTATCTGTCTTTCGTGGTCCGGCCGGCGTAGGGCGACCATTAAAAAAGTGCGATGTTTTTATTTGCACCGAAGCACCGTTTACGGAGCTCCGTCGAGCAGAAAATCCTTCGAAGCGATTTGTTTTTCTCGGTCCGCTCTTTCGGCCGGCCGAAGGATTCGTTACGGGCAAGTGGAAAAGCCTTTTCTTTTTTAACGGAGCCTCACCGTTTAAGGAAACGGTGCGCCGTCAAAGCTAATTACAAGCTCATTGCCGGTTTAAAATGGGCGAATCGAATCTCTTGGCGGTTTGCTTCCAAATCTCGTGCCCTTGCTCTGGCCTTTGATCGATTCAGTCGGCGGTGGTCCGTTGATTGAATGCTGTCGGACTTTCCGGCCATTATCACTTCAACTAGCAAACCGCAACTGATCTTACGAAGCGGTTAATTGAAAACTCTGCCGGACCGCCATCCGGAACCGCTGGAGTTTGAATCGCCACCATCGGGATACAGCCCGGGTGAAGCTTCCTTTCAATTTCTTTTGACGCCCGGAACTAATTGTTGAGCATCGTGGTAGCCAAATCCCCAGCAGACTTCCCTAAAACCCGTCCCTTAGCAACCGCAGATTCGGTGGAGTTCAGAAGAACGGACCAAACATCGCTGCTGCCCAGGTAACGGCAGGCGGCCGGCCTGCCATTACCAGGACTACCGAGAACTTCAGTCCACCACCCAGTCACCGTTTCAAGTAATTCAGGCCACCCTACGGGATGTCAATCCATCACAAGGCACTGGTTGTTGCTGGCGTTTGGAGGTTAGACAGCAGGCCATGATGATGCCCGGTTGCCGTGTTTTCACTCAACATGATGGATACCCGTCGCTGCCCGTCGGTCGGTTGCCGTGGGGCCACGGCGTCCAGTTTGCTACGATTTTACCGCAGAATTTCATTTCATCATCGTCTTAGCGAGTCGTCGGCCCGGTAGTCTTGTTAATCTTAATTAAAATGTCTCCCGGACGTCGCTTCTCATACCTAGTGGGCCCATGTCCCAGGGAGTCTTCTTGGCTAATTTACCCAACGCCCTAACGCGAACGGGACGGTAGCAACCGCTGACGTTGATAATCCTTTCCAGGCGATGCGATGGCCACGCGCGGCGCAGATTAAGTCACCAGGACCACCCCGTGGTGTCGCGTGGCGGAGCAAATTTTTACGCTAATCCTCGCGTTCACCACAGGGAACACGGACCCACGGGCCCGGTGTTGTACGGTTCGCTCGATTTGTTACACGCAGCTAGGACCGCACACTGACACTCACGGATCACACCACTAAATAGGTTCACTCCCTCCCGGTAAGGCGGTCCACAGCCCTAAACGTTGACGCACTTTCTCCCGGACACACCGAGTGTCAAAGAGTGGGACGGAACGGGCCGGCACCTTCCGGTGGATTTATTGCTATCAGTAAATCACTCGGCAGCGCCACGGACGGCCGATGCCATTTTTATAGTGACTGGTCACCACCAGTTATCACTTAGAGCGCGGTTCTGTCGTACGGCCCGATGACGGGACCAACTGATCGAAACGTCCGATACGGCACGGGCGATACACCGAGTCACACCGGAAACGCTAGGTGACGAGCCGCCGCGTTGACAGCGTGGTGATGGAGAAGCGTTCAGAGCGCCAACGACACGACCCGAAGGTGACAGCAATCACGGAACAACTGAACGCATCTAGCAAGCCCCGGCAGGCTCAACGCACTGCTCTCACTCACGCTCGGAGTGCTTCGATTCGCACCTGAGGCACCGGGAAAGTTGCAGTAGCCGTCATCGGCACCGTCCACTACCTGGCGCGAGATGGATGCTCTCGCGGGCGAGTGTTTTTCCGAGACGCCAACGCGCAGTGCGTGGTGACAGGAACACGACGACAGATAGCGGGTCGCTAGTGCACGGCTAATCCCGACCAAGCACGACTTGGAACTGACGCGTCGCGTGTCGGCACGTTGGCACGAGTTCTGAAGGACCGTCCAAACAAAAGGATCCGGCCACCAGCTCCGTGTCGGTGAGAGTTTCTGTGCGGTCTCACTCTCTCGCTCTCCGCGCCGGAACTCTTTCTCTCCGCGGTGGGGGAGAGCTTCAACTCCAAGTCGGAGTCGGGATTCGCCGACGATGGATTTGTTGGGGCAGCTGCCAGAAGTCCGGAGCAGATGGATGATAACACTCCGGTTGGCGAAGGGTTATATGTCAACTACTTTTATTGGGAGTTAATACATTGTGAAGCCAGATCATATTGGGTTCCTTGTCCAAAAGAAGTTTGTCTACCACATTATGCTAGGGACAAGATTTTGAAATTATCAAATGACTGTTGAGCTACGAAGCCTGTGAAAACAAACCACATGCAGGACGCAAGGGTAGCTCATGGGCAACGTGGAAATGAGTTCTTTCTAACCGGTGTCGGATTTCCCCAGCTTGGGATTCTGCGCAGACCGCGCTGCTGAAGTGGGTAGTCCTCTCCTGCGGTGGGGAATGTCGACCAGATACGCGAACCGGAGAAGTTGCATGATAGTGGCCTCTCCTGACAAGTGAAACTCCAGCATAACGACGGTAGCAGCGGTAAAATCGGTCCTCTTTTTTATGATAGTGCCAGTCGGTGACATTTGAAATGACGACATAATCAATCTTGTCTGTGGATTCTTGATCCTTGATTTTTCATTGCAGGCTTCTGCACCATCACCGCGTTTTGGACTTTAAATGTAGCAGACAGGTTGCCGAGACACTGGGCACTGACGAGCTCACGGGTCCGGGGACCGTAAATTTTGGAGCTTCATAAAATGCCAGGATTTATGGTTTCGTTTTTTCTTAAATCCGATTTCAATCGGTCGAAAAACGCAACAATCAGACCGCGGAGCCCGGGGAGATCGGAGTGCACCGGATCAGATCAGATGACTTCATCTACACCACCCGACCCCCCACCCAAATAAAGCTGCTGAAGTGTGACAGCTCACGGGGTGCGCGTTCCGGGTTGACATCGTAATTGGAAAATAAATAGTCCACGCAAACAGGCCGTGGCCGCCCACCGTTGACGGGATCGCGAAAAGGGAAATTAAAAAAAGTGTCCCGTGCAACTCCGGTCCGGGGGGTTTTCTCCGAACCGAACCGAACCGGATCAACCGACCGGACCCGGACTGGTATTTGCTTTTGGCCTGCCTGCCGGTGCACAGGGGCACACCAGTCACCGAGGGCGGCCAGCCTGTTTGTTTTATTTCCATTTTCCGGTGCCATCCTTTTCCGTGTCAGACCGTTTCCGGGTTTCCGTACCGCCACCGACGCCGACGCCATGTGGCCGCCGATCAAATGGCCCATTACATTTTCACGCCCGAATTTTCCGGCCCAACCACAACCGATGGCACGGGGTGCCGGAGCCGTGGGATGGCATTGGCAGCACACGCATTGTGCAAACGAACTTCATTCAGCGCCTGTGGCCGCCACCGTCGGGCCGATGCAATCAAGCGTCGGAGCGCACCATGCGGGTTCAGCGTCCGCCGGGAGCATAAGTTCCTGGCAGTTTTTTTTTTGTTTCGAATCCCGCGGATTCCGCGGCCGGCGGGGTGCACCGCGGGGCTACGCTTTTATTGGCCAAGAAGAGTGCGACCAGCATCGGAATTTCAAACGAATCTGATAAACGTACAACAAACGAGAATCGAAAGCCATTTGGCAGTATCAATGTGGCGCTGGCTGCCGATGGACCGGGCGGAAGAAGTGTAGAAGAAGAAGGAAACCCTGGTGCTCCCGGGGCTTGATTTATCACGGTTCTGCCTGTCGGTCGTACCCATCCGCGCGCCCGCCAGCCGTGACCTACTTCTGAACCTTCTGTCCAAAGGAAGTCTCTCAGCAAAGTCGGGCATGGCAATGGTCAGGCCATGATCGGCCGGCGCTCCCGATGTTTATGTTTATTTGGACGGCAATCAGTGGACGAGCTTTTAATGTTAAATTAGCATAATTATGAGTTTTCACAGTGAATCCTTTCGGAGGCAAAAAATATTTCAAAAGCGTCAGTCGGTTTTGGGCCATTCGTAGAGCATTCATTGGGGGCCCAAATTGTTGTGCCTAAAGTGCAGTTAACGATCACACTGCACGTTTCCGCAAATATCTTTACGTTACTGTTAAAATAGCCACTAACTAACTAACCTTCCATTCATTCTGTTCCATTTGTTGTATGACTCATCCGATTTATTTACGTTCCTTCAACAAAAATTCTCACAAGAAACGGTGCTTCCCACAACATCCGTTGGCTGTCGCACCAAACATCAATAAAACTAAATGCCATAACACGATTGATTGAAGCAAAATAACCAACCACAACCGCAAGGCAAACGTCGGTCGCCAATGATTGTCACATCTTACGCCGAAACCAATCAGCATAGAGAAACCGAACCGTACGATGCATAATGCAGAGCGCATAATCGATTTATCAGGCGCCCTTACGGAACTCGCTCAGCGTGGTGTGTAAAGGAAAGAGTTTTTCCTGTCCAGCACAGCACCGACTGACTTTAAATAGCTTGGCCGCAAACGCTTCGATGCCCGATGGGGAGGAACGTTGAATCGGAACGTCGGCAGCCGGGAAAGAAAATGGGAAAGGGCAGAGTGGCCGAGCCGAGTGCCCTTCGGCGAGACGGTCACCGTTTGCTGACACAATGTGGTCACAAGGGCAGTTGCGCCAGGCAGTTGATGAAGTCGATGGCCACTTGTCACCAGTTGATAAGCTTACTTGACTTTGCCAGTAGAAGTCGGAATATGAAATGAGCACCGCAGCGAAGCCGGAACCTCTCAGTCGATTTCTCCGACGTCAACGCAGAGCTATTGTTTCTGTCATCCCCATGGGAAATTACATACATTTTTACTAACCTTAATATACTATTATTCTGAATTTTACAGCAAGAAAGAGAAAAAAACAATCGCTTAGCACACTCATTAGAGTTGATTTGAAAGCAATAGTTACATTCGCTCATCGAGATTGTTGGATGCAGATTCCAGGATTTCCTTCATCAAAAGCATGACACTGCATACAACATAACATAACAAATAAAATCCCGTTCAGTGATACATGCCTAGTATCTGTTTTATCTTCCGCCGCTGTCCACATCTTGATGCAGCATCGGCATAGAATCGATGAACAAAGAACTGTACGCTCCCCGAGGGCCGGATGTTACGTAGCAGCAACGGAATCGCAAAACAATATTAGTCCTACACCGGGCCTTATCGGTGCAACAATCCTCCCCTTGTAAGGTTTGCTACAGAACTTGTCCTAGAAAAAGGTACACAATACGAGTACATTGTTTTCAATGAATTCTCTTAAAGTCCTGTGGTTGAGTCCTGTGGCCAGAGAGTCATTCAATTAATGAAATTTCGCAGAGTTCGCATCGACCGAGGATCGCTGGCCCTGTTTTAGATGGACTGTCGATGGGAAAAAAAACATTTCATTGCAACTCAAGCAAGTGCGGTCTGCACCAACGCAGCCGCAACCGATCGAACCGAAGAGTCGAGCAGTTGGAAAAAAATCTGGTTGCTTTCAGTCCGGAGAACATTTCCCCTGCACCGAGGGCAAATGATTAAGTGTTTCAGTTCGGGAAAAAAAGCCCGGAACAAAACAGTTCCGGAAAAACACAGAAAAGGAGGAAGACACTTTGCTCGAGAACAGCCTTCCGCGGGAGCACACAATTTGCATGAAACACGGCCACAGGTTCCTCGGTATGTCGTGTCGTCCGTCGATCGAGAAGTGCGTTGACCAATTTTCAGTTTTAAAAGGCACCTAGGAGAGAGAGAGAAAAAAAAACACCGAAACATACGGGCGAGATTGATGACTGACATAATTTCCACCAGATTTCAGTGCTGATCCTTCCTGCTCGTGCTCGTGCTCGTGTGCTTCGGTCCACCCCTCACAGAGAGTCACAGCCTGTCCACGACAGAACACACTCGTGCGGGCCAGAAAAGGAAGGTAACCAAAGAAACAACATCATGCTTGTTTCGCCATTCATCTCGAGCAGTTCATGCGTGTCGAAAAAGGGGATCCTTGAACGGTTCGGAAGGAACATTCCTTACGTGCCGCTCGTTTAAATCTGTAGGACATTGCCGGGCCGGGCCAAACATAAAAGGCACGGCACACGGCTTCAAAGCGCTTCCGAAACACGGCCCGAGAGCTGTCGCTTTTTCGGAGAAAAATCCCAAACTAAAGCGTCGGAAAAACCCCGTCAGCCAAACACCGCCGGGAAAATGTACGCCGCCGAAGCCCAATTTTAATCGCAGGTGGCCCAAAACGCCATCCTTTGGGGCAACGTGTGTGGGGGGCCTACTCGCGGGGCTTTTTCCTCCCCCCGGAGATCGATTATTCATACTTCGGTTCGGGATGACACTTTGGTCTGAGGCTTTCGCAAGGCCTAGAAACTTACAGTCCTGGGGAGACCCAAGTCACCTTTTAACCGCCAGCAGGGTACACACAGTGGTGTCCGCGAAAAGGTGGTGCAACTCAGAGCGAAAGCGACTTACAGTATATTTCTTTAACTTTGAATAATATACAAAATTTGAGCAAAACCATGAAGGTACGGTTTGTTAAATGTTTGTATAGAAACAACCAAACCAAAGGACGTGAGAACGGTGTAGGTGCGGCCTTTCTCCGCATGTAAATCCTCCGTTTCGCTCGAAAGGATTTCGAATATTAAACAATCACACAAAGAATGCTGCCGGCCAAAGCCGCGACTCGCGATCATGTGCTGAGCCGTGCGCAATACGCGGAACGCGGAACATAAATTTTCCCACCAAAAACTGTAACCGTGACGTGCCTGTCAGCGCTGTTTGATAAAATGTTTTGTGGTTGTTACCCGGCCTGAGCCCGAAGCGAGCTCCGTGGATTACATGTTTATGTTAAAAAGGTATTTTGACGAGTTTCTCCGCCACCGCCAGGGGCGGTCTATCCCCAGGCCCCTTGGGGCACAAAGAAGTACCGCCTACTCGCGGGTGGGGCGGGTTCAATTTCAACATCAGTTGCAATAGGCACCGGGTTTCAACGTCGGACTAACGTGGGGTTTAACAGATTTTCAATTGCGGATTTTTATTTCTACCCGAACTGATACTAATTGGATTTCGCTTTGATGATAATCAATCAAAATGGCTGATGGCTCGATTGAAATGGATCGGGTTCGCAATAATAGAACACGCATTGGGGCTTAAAGTGTACAAACAAACAGCGCACGCTTCCGGCCACATTATCGGTAGTCTTTTGCGTGTATTAAATGAGACATTGAATGGCACTCTTATCAAAGAAAAATGTAAACTACACGATGATGAAACACAGTAATGATGACATATAAACAGCCACCACCTGGATGTTATCAGCAAAGCGGTGTTTAAAGCAGCGCCAAAAGGATTAAAAATCTTACCGTTACTAAAGCCGCCGGCTACTCCAGTTGCTCGGCAATAATCCTTACATTTTATTTGCATATCTTTGCCGTGGGTTAAAACACTCCTTTCCGGTTCGTTCAGCTTCTTGCTTGACACATCCACGGTTAAGGCTGGCCAATTTGGCCGAGCGCAGACCAAGACCATTAGTAACGGGGTAACGGACTTGGCACCACATTAAACCGTTTCGTTCATTTTACTCTTGCTGCCCTCTCTCGCTCTCTCGCTCGCTCTCTCTCTCTCTCTCGACAAAAGTCTCTGTATTTATTTACATTAATTATGAAAATTTACTACAGGTATACATTACAAATTTGGCAAATTTGCATAAACATTTGACTGGAGGCACAACATCATTCACGGCGATTATTTCCGGTCTGGTTGGCAGCCACGGCGGCAGGACGCAAGATCCGGCGATGCTCCGGCGGACCGCGCAGCGGAAGTGCGTAGCGATGCGTATTTATTTTTCCCGGTTTTCCTTTTTTAACTTTCACGGCCGATTTCGCGAGCGATGCACGGATTTGCGTGGCACATCCGCAAACAAACAGCCGCGGCCCAGGGTGTTGTGGCGATAGTGGCTGAAAATACGGTTAATGGACGAACTTGGGCCTGCCGGTGCCCCTTTGCCGGTTTCGTTTCGGATCCATTGTGGAAGTGGTCCGTAAAGTCAACCGTACCGTGCCGTGTACGGAACTTCTGTGTCGAGAACTGTACAGCTACACATTAGAACTTTAAGAAATACGACTTTTGTTACTATACAGGTTCCCGGGGTGGCCATTCTGGAGAAATGTTACTTTAGTTTTTTGGGACAGAAGAAACATGGAAGACCAACATTAGGTCATTGCGATATTCGGAAAGACTGGGCTTTTGGGCTGGAGCGATCTGCTTTACAGCCACGGTGAGAATTGTGTGGCCGTTTACCTTAATTTTAAGTCTAGCCCGTTCCGGAATGGTATCCCAGTATCAGCCCGCGGGTGAAGTAGTTCATCCAAAACACGGTGCCCGGTCCCCTGTTCCATATTTTCAAACGAAACTCCTTCGAACCGTTTCGAAACACTAAATTGCCTCGCCAGTCCCGTGCTACGTCACGTTCCGGGGAAGGACGGCAAAAGGTAGAACTCTCCGTCTGCCAGTTCTGGCTTCTTATCGGAAAAGTGGCTGTTCATTTGCGAAGGAGAATGAATGGCAGCTTAAAGCCTTATCCTCGACACGCCAGACCGCCAGAGGTTCCAGCGGTTCCAGGGCACTGCTGCCCCGAGGCCGGTGCTTTCACGCAAATCTTGTCGAGAAAGGTAACATAATTTGCAAATCCGTTCAACCAACAGGATCATTATTAAGCTCACCTGCGCCGCATGTCCCGGCACACAGCCCATGCTGGTGGCCGACGTTCTTCGTTGGTGCGCCTGAGTGCATCGCGCTCGGTGTCTCCGAATGCGTTTCCGAACGATGAAGTTCGAAAGTTGGTACCAAATCACCATCGGCAGACAAATCCGCGAATCCGGCGCACTTCGCTTCCGCCGTAACTGCCCCCGGAGACCAAGTGAGTGAGTGAGAGAGAGAGAGAGAGCGACACCAGAACGGTGACAATATGTGTACACGATTAAATTGAAATAAACGATGGCCGGATTCGCTGGCCTCCGGCTACGTGGGGAGCGAGCGGATGGTTCGAATATTTCTGCTCCTGAACGCCGGTTGCCTGAACCTGAACCTGAATCTTACCGTCGGATACCGGTTCGGTTCGTTTGCAACCTTGTGGCCGTTTTCTGCACTGCGCGACGGAGTTATGCTTTGGACGTGCCGACCGTCAATAGGGAAGTTGGTGCTGAACCAATTGAAGCACCGTCCAATTTGAAACGCTTCACTTGTTTCAATGTATTTTCCGTTCACACTTACGCATAGGGCGGGAGGTCCTGCGAGATGCTTCGAGGTGCAAAGTAAAACTTGCCGTGGCAAGTTTCTGGCCGGATGCCTGCTGCTGACGCGTTGAAGCGGTTTGTTCAAGAAAACCTATTCAAGAACATTTTATTGAAGCGATTCAAAGTAAAGGTGGTGAAGTTGTTAGTGGAACAGTTTTTACCTTGAATAAATCAATCGAAAGAACTGGAACAAGCTGAAGGATTCTCAGTTTATGAGAGTTAGATTTTGTTGGAAATTCTTCCCGATCGATTGAAAGTCCATCGGAACGGACATCATCGTTGCCTAATGTTTTAGTTTGCATATTGAATAATTATACTTTATACATTATTACCACTGAAACTTTGAATTTTTCGAACCATTGAAGGTTCAATCTACGTTACCAAAAACTATATACTCATTCATAATGCTCATTCATAATTTCAGAGAAGTTATAATTAAAAGGGTAGCCAAGGCCCACGGTATCCTATACTTGATAAAAGGGTGATAATTTTCCGACACATACTGGAAAGTTATTAATTTATTAGAAAAAGGTTTCAATCTGACCTATCCTTCAACCCCACAATACAGACAGCATATTAGAGGGCGACAAGAAGAAAGAAGTGTGCCCTTCTCTTGGAACTCGTGTTTTTTCTATCCAACACTCACACACGTCATGTTCTGTTCGGCGCTTGATTATGTTTCGACCGCATAAACCATCCCATTCAGCCATCCAACCACCTTTTACTACATCTCGTGTGGAAGTTTTTTCGTTTCATAAAATATTTGTGATTTAAATATTCATTCCAACCCTAGCACACAAGGCAGAAACTAAAAAAAGAACAAGAATGCAACGGGATTTCCACCTTTTGTGCAACTTGTTCACTGCACTTTTTCTGTTGGCTGCACCGGGCACCAAAACGGAAACCGGCGGAACGGACGATTTCCATGGCATCGCCTGCAATGGAACGGAAAACAAGCATGTAAAGTTTCTCTCGAAAACCGGCCCCCGGTTGGAAGAGGTTGGAAGAGAATGTGTTCGATTTCTGTGCAAAGGGTTACAATATGGAAAACTTTTCCCTGAACTTTTCCCACCAACCGACCGACCGACCGACGACGAGACCAATGGGGGGCACTTCCGTGGACCGTCGTCGTCGTCGTCCTGGTCGTCGCCGTGGCTCTTTCGCTGCCCGTTTTCATCGATGAACTGCTTTTCAATACCGATTTGTAATTTAATTCAAACATTGTACAACTCACTTCCGTAATTTCCCCCGAACATGGTGACATGGTCATAGTTTTCAATTGCACCGGACCCGGTCGATCAGGCCGAGGCGGCCCCGACGAAGGAATCAAATCAACTATTCCGACCGACACTGCAGGCGGGCGAGCTTCGTTCGCTCAAGTTCGCCAGATGAGTTTGGTAATTTTATGAATTGTGCGACTTCTGTTTTCCACTTCCACGCCGGGTTGCGACGGGGGACGGTTGTTGGTGGGCAACTTTCTCTCGGTTGGCCTGACGTGTAAGCATCGGCGGTCCGGTGCTTTGTTCGTGCGGTTCTCGTGAGTCGTTCGCCGATCGAATTTAAGAGTACCGTAATTGAACGAATTGTTCCATAAAACTTTTATAAACCCTGCCAAGGAGCCCATTACGCCCGGGAACCCGGGTTCGGGCCCAATCGATCCGGAGAGGGTATCATCATCCCCGTCACCCTGCTGCCCGGTTCCCCCTTTACATGCACAGCATCGGACGATGTCACACTAAATTGACAAACCCGACGTTTGGAACGTTTTCGGATGGCACAAATTCACATGACGGATGAAATGGCCATCCTCGAAGGATTACACGCTTTCGCAAGCCAACGGCGCGCGGTGGAAAACTTTCGATGAAAACCAATTACCAAACTGTAGCAGGATATGCAGCCAAACTGCAGATTGATATTCGGTTGCGATCGGGGCGTGTTCGAGGTTTCAGCGGGGCTCGTGCGCCTCGGCCAATGTGGGCAGATAATTGAGTGAATTTCTAATTGAATTCCCTATTCATCATCCCGGAGCGTGCCCGGAAATGGTTTGTAATTTGCACAAAACTTTTATGACACGGTCAAATGGGGTGAAACCAGAAACCGCATACACTGCCCACTGGCCAGCGAATTTCTAATCAATTGCGCCGTTTCGGAAAGATAAATAAAAAATGCGCCATTCGCTTCCCGATCCTTTGTAACGTTCGATTTCAAAACAAAAATGAGCGTCCAAAATCATCATCCGAGACGAAATTTCCGTCTCATTTACCGGGTTCGGTTTAAATTGAAATTCCAAACGACATCTTTCGGCCACACCGGCCGAGTACAAGCGTATCACTTTCATTTTCCTTAAGACATTCTCCATCTATCCACGATTACCGGACAGACCACGCTTGACCGCCCCGGTCTTTCCTGCTCGACACCCTCGATGGTTGTTTAATTCGGTTTCACCGAATTTTTGTCCCACCCACCGGCCATAATAATCATAATCGCGGCCACAGTATTCGCATTACTTGCGGTCGCTGGTTTCATATTTCTTCGTTTGATGGTTTCGTGTTGGGAAATTGGAATCATTCGGATTCCGCTATCACAAATCACTGCGAGGGTTGGCTGCGGAAAAAGTTTAAAATTATTAGAAGCTGATTCGATTTTTTGATAACATTCAGTCGCCGAAGTACCCAGAACTGGATCGAAATTAATGTGCTTGTTAAGAGAGTTATCATTTGTAGGTTTTGTGAACTTGCTAACGTTTTGATAGAATTGTTAAAAATCTCTAATCAAATTAACCAACTCCTGTTAAGCTATCACAAATAGGTATATACATTGGGAGCTATTTTCCATTGGCATGTTCCCCACACAAAGGCCTCCAAAGAAAACTACCAATTCTTTTCTCGCCTCGTCTAACGATACAAACGATCACAACATGCCAAAGAAATGCAAACCTTCGACAATCGTTGACCGAATGAATGCCCCAGCACTCGCAAGTGTTCATCAAAAATAGATAAATTTACGCTTATTATGATGTTGCCGGCAATAAACATATTATTTTCATTGCGGTCTGGCGAAAGTGCAGACTTTCCGTAAATCGATTTCAGTCGAATGGCGGCAACCTTTCAGCACGCACTCGTCTATTGCTTTAGTGCTACGGCCCTGTTGCTGACAACATCCTGGCCGGGCCCTGACCGGGGGACTTCACCGTTCCCTACACGACGACGCAGAGCGTTCGCAGAGCGTTTTAGAGACACAAACCATTCTCGTCCATTAAAATAAAGGTCAAATCCTTTCTGGCTGCTCCACGGAAGGAACGGCGGCGGCAAAAGAAATGGCTTCCTTCCCGAGCGAGGGCCACCGTGCTGTGTCGCCAATCGTCCACACAACACCGGTCGCACCGGCGTCGTCTTAGGGAAGCCAACATCCGGGAGTGTTTGCAGATTGCAATCGACAGGAAATTGAATCAACCGAACCACTGGCACCGACAGTAACGAAATATTGCCATTTTCTGCATCGATTTCTCTTAATAAAATGGCGTTCGCTTCGCATGCGTTGACCGTGGGCCAAGGCGTCCACGTTGCAATCACAGCCAACCACTGCCGATCGGCTTCCCGGAAGAAAGAGAGCGGAACCAGGAGAGTGTTATTTATTGAGAGTGTGGAAGCTTTATTAATTGACTCAAACGCATCCGCTTTCGAAACATCAACTCACTTGCTCCAATCCATAATCTGATCGAATGTTTCTTCTCCACGTTGTCCTTTCTCTTCGACACAGATTTGTCAATTGTCACAAAACACAAAATAACACTCAAACACAGGCGCACTTCATTTACTTGCGGGAATTGAACATCTTTGAACGCCATAACGCGCTAACGGCGCAATCCGATTCGTTATCTAATGTCTCAATATCGCAATCAAAAGTCTTAACAACCCAATGAAGCAAGAAAACTGGGATCGCAACTTCCCCTCTCGGGAGTTGAGATGTTTGATTTCTACCGACGATTGGTCGCAGTAGCCAGGGCCAACGAAAGTGGTGATTTGAAGAGCTTTCAAGGCGAAGCACCTTCTATGGCTACTTCGTTAAGCAGCTGTAAAATGCAATTTAACTTTCCGTTTAACTCGCGTTTGTTTGAATGTTCAGATGGTCAGAGGAAAAGAAGTCAACGAAATGGGAAACGGACATCAGGACTAACACAACTTCAATCGCAATCATCATGAGTTTTGCTAAGGTAAGTCAGTTTTGTGGTTTTCATTCTTGCTTGACGAGTGAAAAATATGTCCACAATTAATCTCTCACTAAACATCCTCTTTCCTTGAAATCGTCTTTAAATTTATACAGTTTTCGTAAGCTTTTTATTGTTTAGCATCACTTCATCGAATTCTCACGGATCATGCTGGGGCTTCATCCTCATCGCGATCAAGGATCGTGAATTTTATCGACTTGCGGTAGGTCAACGAATCCCCACCAATTCCACTGCGTGCATCAACCTTCTTCATGCCCTATTGTTCCGCATTGCTAGCAATTTCGAACTCCTTACAATCTTGGCCGAAAAAAAATTAAAACTGGACCACGAAAATGTTGGCATTCGGTAGTTGCGATTTTTGACCTTCTCTTGCAACTGGAGAACTCGGGTAGTTCTTCGTCGGGGTTCCCCGATACTGAATGACTGCCATATTCGGCAGTATGTCTCGTCCGACTTACATTCTAATCACGAAAAGCCAGATGCCTATTTTCGGCTGCAGCTGCGATATCAAATGCCACTTTTCACGAAAGGGTCAAGCGGCTTCTCAGAATCATTAGACGTCAAATGGATTGGGCGAAAAAGAGAGAAAAGTCATAGCCGGAGTTTGGGGTCTTAATTTAAGGAAAAAAGGCAAAAATGATACACTTATCTATCTCAACCCTGTTTAGTAAAAATTCTATAAATCGCTTTCTCCCGATTTATGCTGACCAACGCAATGCACCTTCTGAGAACGTGTGTGAAAGTGAAACGGAAGGCTCACTCTTGACCTTCGTCAGATCGTGAGTTTGGTTGGCTAGCGTTTCCAGCGGTGCAGCGTAGAAATGCGGTCATGATGATAATTTGGTTTCACGATAAGTTTTTCTCTTAGTGGACCCTTTTATCGCCTCCGAACTCAGTTTGCATGTTTAGCGACGGTGCGGTGTGGCTAGCCTCAAATGTAGAACTTCTATTTGCAAGTAATTCGCAATGCTATAGGATTCTTAAGCAAAAGAAACGCCCAACTGACCAAAGACACTGTCCCCGGAATTGGTACATCAAAGTGATTAGTGTTTCTCGAGGATTGAGGATGAGGATGAAGATGAGGATTTCTCGTGCCAGCAGCTATTTGGCCGGCGTTCGATGATAATCAAACGATGTTCAAATTTCTCTGTTTATTCAACGTAATTGACCTATCTAAGCCTCGCGGATCATCATCCGCGAGTAGCTCATACCCTGGTGGGAACTTTTGAAGTGATACCACGCTACGGACTTCACGTCGATTGCGTTCATGTAGCGACCGTTCAGATTCGAGTGGTGGCAGTTGTTGTACCACCAGGCACCCTCGCACGTAACGGCACAGTTCGTTGCGGCTCCATCATTATCGCGATCGACGGTCGTGAACTTCATCGACTTGTGGTAGGTCAGCGAATCCCCACCAGTTCCACTGTACGCACCAACCTTCTTCAGGGTGTACTGTTCCGCTTCGCTACCGATTTCGAACTCTTTGTACCGCGCATACCGATAGTCGCCGGCAAAGTCTTCCACCTCGATCAGTATTTGATAGGGCCGGGCCGCAGTGAGCCGATGTAATCGCTCCAGACCAATCCAAAACTCTCGATCGATGCTGCCGAAACCGTCCCGATACTCGGTCCAGTTGCGGAAAAAGTCCAACTGGCCATCGAACCGATGCTGAATCACTAGCCAACCGCCACCGAATTTGGTCTGCTCGCAATAGGCCGGGAACGGCTCTTCGTCGATGTCCGTGCGGATCAGGTACTTCCCGGACACTTTTGTCGGTTCATCCTTACACGAACTGAACGGACCCTTGTGTTGCATGCCCTGCAGATCGAACAAGGACCGAGCGCCCGGTGCTAGACCTCGTTTCGGGGCGAGACTAAAGAGTGCGTCGCGCATCACTTCATGGTTGGCGCACGCCGTCTGTCGCGATAGGATCTTCCAGGATTGGCCCTGCAGAGCGGTCAGATTGCTACCGACTGCCTGGTCCAAACGACTTATCGCCCACAGCATGCTGGAGAACTTCTTCTCCAAGTGCGCCTGGTTATCGGCGATCGCCTCACTGTGCTCCTTCACCTCGAACGCCATCTCCAGCATCTTGTACTGCAGGTAGTCCAGCTTTGCCATCACCATCTCGAACGGGAACCCCGTGGAACCTGTTTCATTCTCGGTGGCAGGCTCCGTTTTTTCTGGAGTCTTTTCGTCGGCGGCCGTGGCGAGTGGGCCAAACAGCACCACCAAACAGCAGATCACTGAACAAACCGGGGGAACCATCGGTGCAACAGAACGAACGATCGAGCTTAACCACGACTCGACACTTGAACCAACGATCGTGCTGAACTCTCGCTTATATAGGTCCAAGCGCACCAGCCTTTACATTTATCACACTCTCTTGGCGATTTGAGCGTCATATCGGGGAACTTTTTGCAGAAAAATAATTGCGAAATGGACCTCGCAGCTGGCTGGGATTTCGGCTGGGAAGTTCTTCGTCGGGGTTCCCCGACACTGGCTGACCAGATTCGGCACTGTCTTCCGTCTGGCTTACACTCCGATGACCAGAAGCGAGATGACGAGTTTTGACTGCAGCTACGATATCAAATGCCACTTCTTGCGAAAGGCTTAAGGGGCTTCCCAGAATCATTAGCCAAGTGGATAGAGCGAGAGAGAGAGAGACAGGGTTATCGAGTTTGGAGTCTTAATTTCAAGAAAAAAGGCTAAAGCGACACATTTTTATATCTTTTTCGTCAAAAATAAGCTCCAATCAACACAAGGTTAGTGTATTGAGTTTTTTCACCCGTGCTCAGTAAAAATATCATAAATCGCTTTCTCCCGATTTATGCTCACCAACGCAATCCACCTTCTGAGAAAGTGCGTGAAAGTGAAACGGAGGGCTCACTCTTGACCTTCGTCAGATCGTGACTTTGGCTGGCCACCGTTTCGAGCGGTGCAGCGCAGAAATGCGGTAATGATGATAACTTGGTTTCACGATAAGTTTCTCTCTTGGAGGGACCCTTTTATCGCCTACGGACTCTCGGTTTGTGTGTATAGCGATGTCGTTTGCGGCGTGGGTAGCTTAGAACCACGTCTGTACCTCCTCTAGCGGTCCCTCCAGTTATGCATGCAATTCACGATTTTATAGCGTAATAGTTCAAGCATTTTGCAGGCTATTGTAACTATCCACAACGCAACGAAATGCTTATAAACGTGTCCAGATTCTAGTTGATTGTTCATTTGCATATCATCAAAAAGGGAAATAAAATAAAAAGATGCAAACCCAGCACCAAAAACTGCCCCGAGACACTGTCCCCGAAATTGGTACATATTTGGTCGGCGGGCGCCGCGACTGGCCAGCGTTGCGAAATGAGAATTTTTACAATCTTTTTTATGCTCCAAATATTATTATTTTTCCATTTTTTCTGCCCCCGAGTTGGTTTCGTCGTCTATTCCGGCGTGATGCTATTTACCTGTCGTTCTACGATGATCAAATGCTGTTCGCCGTGCCAACCGTGTTCTCGTTGCTCCGGGTGGCCAATTTTACAATGAACCAAACGAGCAAGCAGCACCAGCAGCAGCAGCAGCATCTTACCATTCTTTTATGTCAGCCGTGGATGCCCGTCAATATCGAGCCGGGCAGGCTGTGGGACAGGTACCGGGGGCCACGGTCTTCCCCGAGCACGCCACGGCACGGCACGGAATCTGATGACGAAATTATGAGCCTGCCAAACCGAGAGCCACCACGATGAGTCGGGCGGCGGCCCCAATTGAAAATAAATGACTATATTGTTAATGTGAAGGGAATTTGCATAATGTTTGGCCGCGGTCGAGACCGATGCGAAGCGGGAATTTGCAAAATAAGGAAATAATCTTTCGGTTCCGACCATTTTCGTTGTTTCGTTATTTTATGCCCATCGGGAGATTAGGCGACGCAAGTTTGATTATTTTTGCTCCTCCTCCGGACATGTCCCAGGGCCAGTGCCGTCTTGTTTCGGGGGGCCAAATTGGAAAGTTGATGTGGTTGAGCGATAAGTACGGTAATGATTTCCCTACAACTGGCCCCTGGCCGTTAGGGAAGCGAGTGCGAGCTTATGGGAAATCTGTTCGGGCAATGTATCACCCAAGCCCCAAGATGGGAGTCGGGAATTGAACGTGATACACACCGAACCATCATTAGTAATCATTTTTCAATTTCCCTGCTCAAGGTACACGTCGCCAACTCTCAAGCCTTGGCTGACTGACACTGTTCATAACAGGCCAAAATAGTTGGTTTTGTCTTAACAACTTATCAATTATGCCGAATTAAAACTTCTCATAATTACGAAATGCTCGAAACCAATTATTTAATAAAGTCATTCTTCTCTCGTGCTGAGCCGGAGTAAGATAAGGCTCAGAAAACGCCAGCAGAGCAGACTTGTTGCGGGGGTCTCCTGGAACCGTCCACCCGCCCAAAGTGAAGCATAGGACCCGAACGACGGTGATAGATAAGAAAATGTTATTTATGCAAGGAAAACGTGTTTCACTGCGCGTTACTTTGTGTTCCGAACGGCCCAACCGTCCAGTCATGATAGGCCGGTCGGCCGTTGCGAGCCGTTGTTGCGGCAGCTGGCCCAACATCCGCCGTGCGTTTGGTGAAAAAATCATTAAACTGACTTTCTGACCGGCGGTGGCCTTGTTTTAGTTGCCGT
Organism: Anopheles bellator; assembly: GCF_943735745.2. Lineage (NCBI taxonomy): Eukaryota > Metazoa > Arthropoda > Insecta > Diptera > Culicidae > Anopheles > Anopheles bellator. The sequence goes on along the minus strand of NC_071285.1, from coordinate 11,037,431 downwards.
AACTTTTACCGTTACGAGCCACGGTGCGTGTTTCAAGCAGCTTGCGTTGGAAACTGTCTCCTAGTGGTTGCTCCGTCGAGTCAGGTCCCCGGAACGGCCCATAAGTTGCAGTGTGGTGCTTCACCCGGGACGCCGAAAGATGGCGAAAAGAATATTTATGTTCCAAAGCATTTCCGCGACGCGATGCCTTCAGGTGTGTTTTGTTGATCTACTGAAAACTCGGTTCAACTTTTGGATATTTTGAATCGATTTGCTACCGGACCGGAGCATAACTTCAACCCGCTTCCACAGGACAACATGTTGCAACACAAAACCTGTGCTGGAGCCAGGCGTCTGTAAGGGGGGCACAAAAGTGCTTAGAACTGTGCAGATAACGAAATGGCCTTTGAAGTTTCAGTATCAATTACTTGCACTCGTGATGCTAAACCTGAAAGTGGGCTCGTGTTTTGGGGAACACATAGCTCCAGCTCCGTCCGGGGAGGTACGGCTTTACGCCGTATTCGGCAAAACACAACCCTGTCCTTCAGCAAATGTCCGGAAAACTTTGCCTTCCCGTTATCTAAATACCTTCAACATTAGAGCTTGTCATTAAAAATTATGCACAAATCTAGATGCAACTTTAATGCAGAGCTCAGAATCGGATGCACTTTCGAGTTGCATTTCATGTGGACCGTTTCACCGAACATTCTATTAGAGCATGGCTTGTAAGTGAACCAACGACACGGTTTAAAAGGTTTTCCAAAATCACGTGCCCACTATTGAAGAAAAACGAATCAGAAAACATTAATTTTCTCGCTTACGTTCATAATTTATCAACATAATCTCAGATATCGATTGGCGTTCGTGCCGACCACGACCGACAGAAAAAAAGCCGCCCAAGGAGGACCCCGAAAAAAGCTAAGTTAACGTAACGACCACCACACTGTATCAGGCGGCTGCGGGACGTGCTTCGCAACTGGAATTATCCTAATTGAAATCGAAGATCCGGCCAAGCCTTCCCTTCTGTTTTCCCTCGCACGGCCCGTTCGGTGCCTGCATCGTATTGCGAGATCAATTGGTGCGCTTCCTGGTTTTTGGTCTTCGGACCGGATCGCACGAATGCCCTGGCCACCGGTGTGGCCACCACCACGAGATCAATGAAATGATTTCAGTTATCTATTTAACCGACCGTTAGAGAACCCGAACGAGCAGTCCGAAGAAGGTGAAATGTAAATTGAGAAACCGACGGGCGCGTTTTTCCGGCCACCGATCCGGTGGAGGGTGGTACCAGTGGCCAGAACCGCCAGCAGAAAGATCATTACGCTTCCGCTCCGGTCCGGCCCGGGAAACCGCACGGATGTAGCGGGGAAAGTGTCAGAAATTGAAAACCATTCACTTCGCAGCGGTAGCGGGTAGACTCAGGCAAGGACAAACGAACCGAGAAAAAAAGGAAGGCGAAAAGAAAACCCCAGTCCCAAGAAGCATGCCGAGCAGAAATGGCAGAATTTATGTGCGGAAAATGCTAAAAGAAATAACAGTTGGGACTACTCTGCATATAAATGAATTATAGCTGGCGAGACGGAGCGCCCGCCCCGGGTGGGGGCCGACAGAAAGGATTCGAGTAGTGGCGGCTCAGAGGGCTACTTCGAATGCCGAAACCCGATGGGCGGCAGAAGTGTATCCCCGGGAAGTGCTTATGGTAATTCGCCCTTGGGCCGATGTATCGCGGGGCCCTCGGTGTCATAACGACTCATTTCGAGCGACGGCGGCAATGGCCCTTGCGAGCCCCACTTGAGCATTTTAATTTGAATCCACGGAGTTGCTGGAGTGTTGCAGCGTTATTTTTAGCCCGATCACCCCCCGATGTTTCGAACCTTTTCCGCCGAGAATCGGTGCTCCTGTGAGGCTCTGCCACAGGTCGGCAAAGATTCGCGATTCAAATCGCGCTCAAAAGTCCGCAACGAACGGAATCCGGGGTGTTTTAAATCCTTGAAAGATCGAGAATGCTTAACTTGACTGAAAATACAACCAGGAAAACCGGTTTGGAACCGAGAAGCACTGGAAGTATCAAACAGAACAGATACACTAGACAAAAAGGTAAAGATCAACAGAACGATCAACATCCGGAGAAAGTCCCCAAACGATCATACTCGGCCCCGTTCCACGCCGCATCGCGTGTTCCCGTGTTATTGCAGGAATGTGTGCAGATTTGTCGGGAGCATAATCTGGTCTGGAGTGTCCGTCTCAAAAATCGATAACCAACAAGTGCCGTTCTGTTGAAGTGGCGTGCTTCAACGAGTACTTTAGAAGTTGCTTCATAAAAAAAGGGATTGCACCAATAAAAAAGGTTCCCTTTTCTGGGGATTGTCTCGGTGTCGAATCTAGTGCCAATTATCAGATTAATGCTATGCTCAGTTCGCTCAGTTCGCTCCCAATCCCACTTGGGCGTCGTTCCCGGCAGGCAATAAGAAGAAGCGACGCCGAACCACCGAACGCTAGTTGAAAATCCTGCCGCCTCGCACGCTCCGCCATTGCAACCGGAGACGCATGCCCATAATCGGATAGCGGTATTTACTTTGATTTCATTTACATACGACCGGTCCTCGCAGCACGCTGGGCAGCAGCGACGGCATTTATCTTCATTCGAAATGGCACCGTTCGTCGTCCCCACGGGAGGCCAGTATGCCAGGCTGCTGCTGCACGCCGTCTCATGCATGCTGCTGGCTGAAGTAGCAACCGAGCTGGCGACAAGTGGCAATCGTCGGTGGACTGCGTTACGGTCTGGGCCACGGTCGGCGACGGCATGCGAAACGGTTTCCAGTCCACCCGGGACGGTCCTTCTTCGCAGCATCGGCTCTCAAGCACCAGACCGACACCAGCACCGGGGCGGCCACCATTTTTGAATGGCACTCCGCAACATGATGCTCTTTTTAAATGTCTCCTTAATGTGGCTCTGTGAGTGGCGTGCAGGAGCAGCAGCAGTAGCCGGAGCCGCCAGCGCACTGCCACTGCGCCACAAAGATCCACTTGAACCAGCCGTTCCGAGCGCCGAGACACTCCGGGCGGCCCCGGCTATCGATGATGTACCGGATCGGAAGTACCATCGACATGTCTATTACACTCTTTACATTATTCATGACCCATTTCATACCGACGGCCGACGACGGCACGGGCACACAAGAGGTAATGTTTTCATTGTGACCGACCCTTTTGTTATTGTTTGATCCTGATGAGATGATAAGTGATACCAAATATTTTCCTTCTCCGGGGCTGACTGACTGACTCACTGGCTGGCTGATTGGCGGCAGCATGGGACACACTTCATCGGCCCTTCGAGTGACTAATTGACAATTTCAACAGCAATCGAACGGAGGAAAAATCCGAACATCCTCCTCTTATGACTGTTGAACCCATGGCGTGCGCCACACCACCGGAAGAAGCACTTCGACCGCAGTACAAACATAAAAATACGTTGCCCGTAATCGGAGTGATTTACAATCGAGACCACCACAGGAACGGGTGGGTTAAATGTCTCGTTTGACAAATGGAAAACCGGAATCGCAACGGAAACAAATGTGTAACCTAAAGCAAATGGATTTATGACCAATGAGTTGCTGTTGAAATAAAGAACTGACATTTTGGATATAGTTTAAATTTGGGGACAAAATGAACTTTGAGAATACAACTCCAACTCGAAAGTATGGCCAAAACCGTGTGTTGTGTTGCAAAAATCGAACCCGTTGCATTTATGTTGGACCGTACCATAGCGAGAGCCCGATGATTATCGAGCGCCAACCCGCCCAAATCCGTTCGTGCTAATTAGACTCAATAGTCTGCAACATCCATCTGCTACCCGTTCGAATTTATTACGGTCCGGATGTGGAACCTGGTCCTCGAACTGCCTGCTCGGTAGACAGCAGAAAAACGAGTCCGACCACAACTCCGCCCAGCTCCCTCCCGCGGTTGATCTACGTCCTTCCGTCCGTCCGGGTTCGAGAGCAACTGCAATCGCCGGGAAATGAAAACAAAAACTACCCCAGAATCGATACGTTATTCGAAATGGAAAAATGATAAAAACAAGGGACAAAATCAAAACAGAAAACAAGGAAATAGAAACAGATCGGGATGGGGATTTGAAAGAAATCAAATAAAATAAACACACGAAATGAAAACAGACACATACAGAAAACTAAAGCCAGATGTTTGCATTTTTATTTTCCACCGCCGTTCCGCGGTCCGGACCGACCAACCACGGTCCGTCCGGTCCGGCCGGAAACCCCCCGAAATCGGTTGCGCGGCCTTTTTGGGGTGAGATTTTCCCGACTCCGGAACCGGTTTCCCGGCATCGCGGCCGTGTTGTTTTGAGTCTGTATTTATTTTTCAATTACGCCGAACGAATCCTCGCCAAAAAGCTGTCACGAGTCTGAAGATTTATCGGCGAAACAAGGTCATCTTTAGCGATGTACTCCGCGGAAGCACTCCTTTTTAGCATTTTCTTTTTCCGTTCTTCCTCCGCCATCGTCGATTAAAGCGTTTTCGATAGTATCCTGATTTCAGGGCCATTTAAAGGATCGGGGTAGCGGAATAAATATACCAAACGGGGTTCTTGAGCAAGTGCCGTAAATTTTGCGTACTGTCGTCATTGAATGCTCGTCAAGAGAATAATTTACGGTATCCACATAATCCAAAAACAATAAACCATTTCATGAATAAAAGTTAGCCAACATAATCTAACATTAGTTATTAGTAACAAAATTAAACGAAAGTTTTGAATAAATGATAATGATAAATGATTCCTCATGTTTCTAATGACAAGAAACAACGCTGCAACGTGATGCTGATCGCGCAACACCACGAACCAATGAAGCGCAACGTCACAAGTCAGTGCACAACTGAAGCAAACGATCGAAGGACGCTCGGCAGCGAAAAGGGGAAAACAGGAGAAAGTAACTTTCGATTCGCAACCGAAGGGGAAAGAGAATATCCCCTTCTGGGTGCACTCAAACCGGTTGTTTGGAACTGTCAAAACGCGCTTTCAAACAACTTCTCCAACCGATTCTGCTTTGGCGAAACACGTGTTGAGCACTCAAATCCTTACTCAAGAGAGAGAGAGAGTTTATGTATTAAACCAGAGAGCAATAAAGGAGAGGATTCGCTTATTCGTTGGATTCTCCGTACTCCGTTACTAGGACTCTCAAATTGTTGTTGTCCATGTTAACAGGTCAGTTACGAATCAATCTTATAAGGGAATGGCTCATCTAGCGGCTAAGTTTCAATTATTATAGTTTGGCGACTTTCGTAAAAATTATGTTCTTTTAAATTATTTGGCTTTTATTTTCGAAAATTATCTTTACTCAACCAAAGTTCTCGGAGTCGTTCAAGTTATGAAATAGAACCACCAGATAGAGCTGTTAAATGCTTCTTTGAGTTTTAAATATTGTTATAACTAGTTGACATAATCTTCTTACACTTTCAAACTCAATTTTTCTCTGCCCCATTACACTGCGTCAATAGTTGGCTACATCCGGTAATTGTGATAACCTTTGGCACTACGCTGTCCCGTGTGGCTAACAACGGGGCCGGACGAGTTGGGCAGAGAGTTCTGCGGTTTCGTTGAAGCTTTGGCCTTCCATGCGACACTTTAATTAAGATTAATGAGTACCATTAGACTAAGTTAGTTCATCAGGCCCTTTCGACAAAACTTGGGTGATGTGTAGTTTACGGGAAGCGATGACGAATAGGACACCGTTGAAGGTGTCACGACCACTCGAGCTGTGAGAAGCTGACAATCTGCAACAAAATGACACCGAGCTAAAAAGGTTTATCCCCAGGGAAAACCGACCGTAAAGACGTTTCTTTTGAAAATAAAATTTAAAAAATAATTATTTTCATCACTCATTCCTTTCGACAAGCCAATAAAATCATTCAAAGTCATTCAGTCTTGGTGCTGCGATTTTTCTTTCATTCTCCCGGTGAAATGGAGCACCAGGAAGCCCTCCTAAAAGCACTGCAAATGATCTCGTGTATAGCAGTGCAAATTTCTGCACATTGCTCCAATAACACCAGCTGTGAAGCACATATCGTCTCGCGCTGGGTTGCATTCCATTTTGCAGGCACCGAACTCCCTCTGGCCGGCGACTGAAACGCCGGAGTCACGTTCCACGTGTCCGATAGCGTGATTCCTTGCCCGCTTGGGTCAGGTGTTTCTCATTGAGAAATTCTGAAAGCATTAGTTTCTGACCGGTGGGAGTTGAATGGGACCGGCCAGCTACCATGGGGATGACATGATTGCAGCCGTTCAATAGCTTAGCGTTCAATGGTTAAAGGAGCTGTGAAATATGACACAAATGATTCGAATTCTTCGCCCTACAGCCGCTGCACTGCGGTAAAACCATTCGCAACGGACCTGTGTTCATGTATGGTTGCACATCATTTTAATTGGAACGGAATCGATCGTTCCGAATTAGTTCACTCAAACGTAACGAGACTGGTGCATTAAATTGACGTGGCGCATAGTACAATGCAACAGGGAAACAACTTTAAATGTTGAGACAACGTTTCGCTCGGCAGTTGAAAGAACTTCCCCACTGATCCCGATGGAGACGCATGGTGGAACCTTCGATGGAGACGCATGGTTTCAGTTTAATGCGAAGTGGATGATCTAATTTACGGATTACAACCCACAGCCTAACGCTACCCCACAAGAAAAATAAGAGTTGAGATTCATCTTCCAACCTTTAAGCTGTGCCTTTCGTTTACATTGCTCTCGTTGAATCTATTAACCGTAAACACGGTAGGCAGCTTAATCCCCGATGTATCGCTACGAATTTCTGCTAAGAAGCTTCGTGATAATCTCTTCTCCATTCCAGAGATTGCACCATAGAATTGTATGTGCCGGTCGATGCCAAACGGAGGATTCCCCTTGTCTACGGCGCGTGTTTTATTTTTGCTCACTTCACGACCTTGTCGAGAAAGAAACGTTCCTCCGTTTTCCATTTCACGGCCACCGAAAGGGTGTTGGTGGTTGGCCAACAACGTTGCTCGGTCTGTCCGCACGGCTAACCACGGCAGCGAGCAAAACGGGAAGAGCAAGGGTTGTTTCTTCGCTCTAAACAACACGAAAATCTCGTCCGCACGACAAGTCGATTATGCTGCGATATGACTGCGGTGCTACACGCCACTCGGTTGGCGGAGCGAGTACTCCAAATCGACACACGTAATGGGAGAAGGCAGAAAGGAGCAACCCCGTTCTAAGCCTCGGCTAAGGCAACAGTGTACATGCAGGTTCTTTTGGCGGGACCCAGAATACCCGCTCGGGCCGCGTGTGTGAGTGGAAGGATAAATGTATACTTTTATCCTTAAGAGGCAACCCGTACATGGTTCCATGTATTTTAAATCAATTTTCCGATAAAGATAAGGGCAACGTAATTGATTTAAAACGACGGCGGTTGGAGTCCTTGCACCGGCCGACTGGTCGTGCACCGTATTTTTCATGTCGCGACGGCCCCGGGGGAAGTGACTTTTAAAGTGTGATGATTTATGCCCCTCAATCATGCTCGATGAACACCGATGTTCGCGGCACGATACCCGGCGCACGGGTATTTGTCAAGGTAATGATGTGCTGGCAAAATGTAATATTGAAGCGAGCGAGGTTCGAGCACAGTGAACAATTGAAGTCGATTCACTAAACCAACTACGCTATTACTTTAAATAAAATGGTTTTTAAAATTGAACAACTTTAAGCAAAATTTGGAAAATGGTGCTCCAATGGATTGGCAAACATGACAATTTAAGTAGCTTTTAGTAGCCATTTTACAGTCAATCCCCGATACAATCAACAAGTTCGGCTACGATGCGGCCACCATCTCGGCTGAATGAAACCAAAATTGCCAACATTCCCACGCCAGCGCGATGTGTGCGTGAAAAGTTAATCCAAATTCCATCACACCAAAAATTAATCCCATTGATCGTTCAGCTCGCTTCCATCGAATGTATCGAAGATTTCGATTCACAGTCCATAAGCCTCACTACTGGCCAGAAGCAGCATGGGGCCCGGTTCAATTGATGCCTATAAGGACAAGAATCACCACCGCCCGCTCAGCTCAGCTTCTCGGCCCTTCGTCACCGGCGACCGCGCGAACATCGCGACCAAATCCAATCAAATTTACATGATAAAGGGCGGATGTTTGCGCCGTGCTATTGAGCCGCAAAGTTGAGCGGTGGAACCCAGGAGCCGAGAGAGGAGAGAAATAAGAATGAAATTCGTCACCCTCTCAACGCCGGCCACGGCAGCTCTAAGCTTTTGTACATTATGATTCAGCGATTTTTAACGCAACATTCCGTTCACGCAGCCGACCGCGCCGGAGAGGGGGCAAAACCCATGTTCCTGGTGTGTTATGAATATTTTTTGGGGGCTTTGGCCCCTTTTCGAGGTGGCAACGAGCGGTAGTGTGTTCTCTGATGCGTGCCAAATCCAAAAATGGGTAGCATTTTTGCATGCTCAGGCTGACGGGAGGAAGTTAAAATTATTCGCATTCCAAATCCGTCCTGCTCATCTGGCCATTTTGGCGTGATCCAGAAAGGAATCGTACCGTGAAGGTGGAGGAGCGAAAATATGGTGGTCGAACTCGCTGTTGCCTTATTGGCTTGACATACTTATTGCAGTACTTGTTCATACATTTTGTCAAATTACAAAAGAAATGTTAGTTTTTCCGTTTAATGTTAAATTCAATTTGATTGCCAGTTTCAGAAGGTTTTAGTTGACACACTTAATTGTTTGATTTTTTCCATTAAAACAAGATGTAATAAAATAGTATATCAACAATCGAAAACAAAGAAAGCTTTCATGAGTTGTCTGTTTCAAAAAACGAAGCATTTCAATTTCGAATAACACAACGTTTAGTTGTGCCTTTCAAAACATGAGGGCCTGTTACATTCAATTAAAATTTTGGCTCTTCTAGTCCTTCGAATTCTGTTGCCCTCTGTTGTTCATAAAAGTGGAACTAATTTGCCATTCACCACATTCAACTCTGCCTGATATTCAATTCATTCTTCCACTTGAGCTTACTTTATGCCGGTGTCCTACTTCATTAAATAACTAGAGGGCTACAAGAAATCGTACCACTCCGTGGGCCCACTTGTATATGAGTGTTTCACTCCGCAGTACGGCAGCGATGACGACCGATCCCAACCCTGATACGGTATGCACCAGGGCAGTGCTAACTAATTTACAAATATTTGATCCGCCTCCGTCACTAGCCACTCAAGCCGCCCATTTCGCAGAACACTGCCGAGTGTCTCCCAAATTGAACCAATATTATTATCCATCAGAGGAGGACCGTGACAGGACGGGTGCGAGTGCCGGGCGAGCAGGAAGAAACAGACACCAGGGAACACCGGGGATATCTGTACCTCGGAGCTACCGGTGACATTGACATGACTGCATGATTTATGCACATACCAACCCTCGCCCGGTAGGGTAGGGTTAAGCAGCAGTTCCTGCTAAAGTGTTCTTCGAAGCTGCCGAGGCAGAGAGAGAGAGAGTGTGTTGAAGAGATTTTTTTGCGTTTCCGTTTTCTTCTGTGCCACCCGACGACGGCACAAGATGAATCCGTTGCGAGCGAATATTACACCGGCCGAAAGACCGGCCAGAGTCGGATATGAATCTTGTCGAGCAGTAGTTGGATTTCGTTACGGTCCGGGGCAGTATTTTTTTTGTTCCTCTTCTGCTCGAGGAATTGTAAATGGCACAACGGTCATCAGCATGCCAGCAAATCCGGAAAGATTAAATAAAATACGAGCACGCCTTGTTACTGTTGGCCGTGCCTTATCGTACAGTGAAGTGTTTTAGTATTCTCCAGATACTGCAAATTATAATAGTAGAAGCTTAAGGGTGAAGCTCTAGGCACCACTAAGTGCAGAAAAATGCATCTGCAGGCAAATCAAATCACTTCTTCAAACCAAACTTGCGATAGAAGCAGAGAAGCGCGATAATGCGATAAATGGATTTAAGTTTTAATAGCGGCGACACCACGATTATCATGGTCATCGTTTGCATCATGCTGCTGAATTTTATGACCACATCTGCTACCAACCACCGTCGGGATGAACGCAAAAGGTACCCACAAAAAAACCGACTAGTTTTGAATGCGGCACATGCTAATGTTTTCTCCAGAAATTTCTCGCCAAGGAACTCCTACGCTGTCGTCAATCGATTTTTGATGAGTTTATTGCACTGGAGTGAACCTCACTTGAACTTCACGAAATAAAACAAATCTCTCTCTCTCGTCACCATCCTCGTGTTCCTTCGAAGCTAATCGAAACTAAACATAGCCTATGCATTATTGAAAAACGAGGGCCAAAGATGGATGATGTCAAGGTCCTATTGATCGGGAGTTTTTTGGTTCGGTCTCCTTCCAACCGAGAGTTATGCATACGGATGAAAAGTATGCCCGGTCTGTGACACACTGTCATCGTTGATGGGATTGCGAGCGCAAATTTCAATAACGCTCCGAACATCCGCACCGCATTGGGCACAGGGAAACATATTCAACTTGACTGCGGTGCCAAGGGCTTATCTTATTCACTCGCTGCAAGGCTTCCATTGCACATAAAGATCCTTAAGGATGGCAAGGATGTGCTTAGCGAGTGGTTGTAATGCTGCAACGGAAACGATTGCCTGAGTAACAGCCTGCCAGCCATCTACTTATTGGTTTCCTCTCTGCCATTTGCATCCGGTTTCGGCATCTGCTTCGGCGAATGCAGCCACATAATGCTGCCTTCAAATCCGACCGGGGCCACGAACGTGTGTGCTCAGCTTTTAGAAAATTCCTCAATTCTTCAAAAAAAAATATCCATTATCAATCTGTGGTTAAGGGCACTGCAGATCGTTGCTGTAAGTAAGAGACCGGTTGAAGAATTATTTGCTTCTAGGATGGAAGATGATAAAATGTAACACAAAGTGTGGTAAAAGTAAGAATTGCCTGACAAGCTATGCTCCTTGAAGGCACCGAAAGCAGCCATTGTGAAGCGCGTCATCCAGCGCCAAGCCAAGCATTATGCACAAGAAACCGGTTCCAGGAAAAACGGAACCAAAGTAATCAACCATAACGAGCTGCAAATTAGCGGTTTATTGACATTTGCGGTGCAACTTTTCCCGAACTATCGTAAACAGGATACTCCAAATATTACCTTCCGAAACTGCCCGCCGTTCGCGAAATTTGCCTCTCGCCACGGTCCGAGCTGCAGTTGATCATAACGGACGCGCAGAGGATAAAAAACACCCCTCCCAATGTGGAGATAATAATAAAGAAGATCGTAAAGTAAAGTTCTCCACCAGTTTCGCGCAGTGCAACTCCGCGCCGTTTCGGCAACCATCCTGTTTGACGACGAAACTTTTTCCGATCGCCACACCGACAGTGGCCAAAACAGTATGGCAAAAGATCGAAAAAAAACTTGTAATTTTTATCAATCAATTTGTGCCAAGCTTTATTGAGCACCGGTCAATCAGGAAGTTTTCCCATCTTTGCATCAATGCGCGAAGCACCTATCAAAAGCTAGTCAACATCTTGTTCGGACTTCTTCTTCGTCCACTTTATTGCACCCTCAACGGAATGTCCTGCAGCCGGAAGTTTAGCCTGAAAAAAACCGCATGCAGCAGAAGGCATTAAATCATCGACACCCGGCCACGAACGCAACATGGCGCGGAGTGACCGGAACAGCGGCCGGGCGGCCGGGTTGTTGTAATTAATCATGTTGCCCAACAACTCCAACCCCCCGGCTCGCGCTACTCTCTTGAGTGATAATTGGAGAACATGAACCACAATTATTATTTTGCATTCATTAAGAGGCGCTAAAAACCGGTCAACGCCCGGCTCGGCCACGGCACGGCGCTAGAAAACTAATGGCGTCGGCTTCGCTTCGACGACCGGTGCCATTTCCGGTGCGCCTTTCCAAACGAAAGCACGTTTCGGAACACACTTTCCCGATGCCGCCCGCCCTTCGGGCCAAGCTATTTCCCTGGGGAAGCCTGCCGGGTGGGATTCCGGCGAGAAAGCAATAAATTTAATCATTAATTCTAATCCAGACACCATCATCGCCACCGAGTGCTCCCCGGGGAATCATTCGTACGTCCATTTGCAGAAAACCCGCTAATTCGGAAGCGGATCGGAGCAATTTATTGGACTAATATTTACGCACTGCCTGCGCTCCACGGCTCCGAGTGCCAGAGTGTCCCATCGAGTTCCGTGCCGCCTTAATGGAGAGCCTGAAATGGTGCCCCAATTTGGTTCGATGCATTGTGTGGATTTTTAACGCAGCGAATGCAGCGAAGTATAAAGGACCAGGGCGTTCCATTCGGGCGTTACAGGCGTTAGTTCCGGTTCCGGGAGTCCGGACGCAAACCCGGACTTCTCCCGTATTCGGTGAACCAAAAAACACGCATCACTTGCCTTTTGGGAATATGATGGGCAAATATTCAAAAACGAGTTAAACCCGGCGAGCCAACCAAACCAAATGTCTCAAAATCCGCTCCTTCGTGGGGTTATTAAATATTGATTTGTTCAAAGCATAACCCGCGATCATAAAGTGCAGCCATTTCGCTTCGCCCGTATCCAGCAGTGTTCCCCCGTTGGGGAAACGGACCTCGGAAAAACGATTAGACTGCTGTCGCCGCCAACGAGGGTGCCATTTCGAATCGCTTATTAGCACCACGCGAAAAAGGTGCTCGTTTGTTTCGTGCACCGGCACAACGACCGACCAGGGGTGGCCAAACTACATTTCCGGACCCAAATACCCTTACACACATTAACGACATGCAATGGTGACGACGACGACGATGCCGATGGCGTTGCACTCCCGGTTTTTACTGCCCATCGCCACGGGTGACCCGTTCGTTGTCCGTTCTTTTACCGGGACCCTTTGCTTCAAATCACACCCAACGTGACAAACAACAACAGGTACTGGTGGTACGGAAAGCGAAGGAACATGACCATCGCAGCTCAACGTTCAACAATTTTAGCACCAACTTTGGATGCCGGGTGAGATTCTCGAGCGCAGCGCAGACAGAGCTGGGGAGAATGGCAAAAACTAGGTACATGGACGCCTGGCAAACATTTACGACACAGACTAGGGTTGACTTTTTTGGAATGTTTTTCAAATTACAAAAAGACACGCCATTTGAATTTATATATTGCAGAAAAGACTGTATTTAAATTGGCAATTTTCTATTCAATTATGGTCCTGTTTACTTAAAGTACGTAAGCACTCAAGGACCTCAAGGAGCAACCACCGATACGCCGTAGCCATTCGTTTCAACAATTGATACCGACGCACCAACCGTTGCACCGAAATTTATGACTCGAGGCCATCTCTACAAGGCTATCATCGGGGACTCGATCGAGCTTCCGTGCCGAGTAAAGGACCTTGGTAAGTACTGCTCCCGGGTGTGTTCTGTGCTTATGTATTGGGTCCGGGGCGCTAAAGCATCGGCCAGTCTAGCAGCTCACCTCAACGTAAATAAGGTTTGGTGTCGTCCTCGGGTTTGGTCTGTCCGAGGCCGGAAGGCTCGGACGCGCTCTCCGTGCATCGAAGCCACAGATTCCGATTATCGGCCGCCAGTCCTGTGGTGTTACGGTCCCTGCGTTCTCCGGGAGTAGCGTTTGTTGGTTTTCGGACCTCCGAAGCCGCCTGCAATGCACGTAATAAGACCGTCACCGGGCTGGCCCGTGCTCGGCGACTTGGGAGCCTTATTTTAATTCCACACTTCCTTTTCCCGGACTCCCGGAGTCCCGGACGGCTGGAGTCTCCCGGCTGGGCTGGCGACTCGTCGATAACGGATCGATAGCTGACGGCACTGCGCTACTCTGCTACTCCGGGGACGGTATTTGCATGTCGTTAATATTTGCACTGTACTTTGTGTTTTTAATAATCTCCCTTCAATTGGCCCCGGCCCGTCAGGACCATTTAAGGGGAGCCGCCTTCCTGCCGGTGGACGTCGTGGCCCCACCCTGGTTTGCATGTTAATGTCCGTTCGTTTGCTTCAATTTTCCGATAACGACCAACGGCCTCGTTGTCATTATTGCCATTGTGCACCACGCGGCCGTAGAACCGCATTCTACTGACTAGGAGGTCCTTTAGCGAGCTGCTCCTGTTCCGGTCACGCACCGAACCGAATATGTTGTGTTGCGGGCCGCCAAAGTCTTGGCGGTTTTAACGCCCCTGCGGTTACGGACTTCCTGGTGCCCCGTTCCATCGCTCCCGGCGACCTCCGGACCTCCTAACGGAGGCTAATTTAATGGTGACACGTGATCCGAGATTCAAGCTAGTGCAGCGCAGGACGGAACAACCTGCGCATGGCGGGCGTGAAAATTCAGGACGTCGGTGATTATGTTTGTCAGAGATCGGCGATATCGAAAGGCGCAGCATGAATCATGTCCCGGACGGGGCGTTCCGGCCGGACGCGATTCGAAAATCGATTAGCGGCAAACGAATCAATTGTTTAGGTGTCACTGTTTGTTCTGATGCCGATGATTGTGGCACGTTGAAGCCCTGTGCGTCTATCGATTGTTGTCAGTAAAAGAATCAGTTTGAAGCTAAAATTAGATCTCCGTCTGGAGTCTGTTTCTCGACTTGAGGTTCACATTGTTGAAATCTATCCAACAGCATCTTTTAAATAATTGTATTACGAAGTTAAAGCAATCAAGTAGATGCAGAAAGCACTCGCATAGTAATCAATCCAGTACCAACCCCTATTTCGGGGGATTTGTTTTACATTCCCTGTCGTTTCCGCGGCTTCCAGTGGAACTCTCTCTCTCCCTTTCTCTCTGCCCACTAAACATCGATACGGCTCGCTGGCAATCATTAAAACTTTCTCGAAAACCTGCAATTCAAACGCATCGTCGTCCGGTCCCCGCGGGGTCGGTTCCCTTCGGCGCCCGGGGGGCTTTCCCGAGTTGAAACTTCTTAAGTTGAAAAGTAAATCCAGGGCCAAAGGAAAGAGGGAAAAACGAGCACTAATTGTTACGATTTCTTCTCGGTTTACAAAGGGGCTCCGCGCCGCGCAGGGGGCAAACTTTATCCTGAGCCCTGCGCGCGGGGACTGCGAAACTGCTGCAGCAGTCGATCACCCATCCCGGGACGGGGCCCGGGGGTCCTTCGTCGGGTTGCACCCCTCGGGTTGCATTCTTTTCTCCCCACCCCCGGGGGTCTCTGGTCCTGGCTCTTGGATGCGACAAGGAGTTGAAACGGTTTTATCTTGCTTCTATCAACAACACAGACAACTTTCCCGGGCCATCCCCGGGAGCATGGGGATCATGTTACACAGCCATCCGACCCACCACCCACCGGCTGGCCTACGGAGTGAAACTGCACGCTTCAATTTATGCTCAACGACGATGTTGTTTGTTCACCTCGTCCGAAGTGCGGAACGCCGGACAAGCAGCATTTAATATTTCGGCTCCCCGGACATGCCAACATTGTCCCGGAAGGTACTGGCCACCCTGGGCGGCCGGACGGGATGTGACAACTTTTTGACAAACTCTCCATTGCGCCCCGTTGCTGACTGCAGTCCCCGGAGTGATGCGAGCCGTTTAACGAGATCTAATGATTTATTTGGATTGCATTAAATTAATGGCGAACTACGGAAGAAGAAACTTTACCGTCGGATAGGTCACCACCGTAGTGCCCTTTTACCGATATTGCCAGTGCTTCGGGATCGTTTGAAATTCTTTTACAAATTAAATATTTAAAAGAATCACATAAAATGACTCCCAAAGTGTGGCCATTACGAACGTGTTTGATTTATTTCTATTTTTCAAAGCCCGAAGACCGATTGCTGTAACCACCTTCCCTGATGTGATGTCATAGAACTATCAGTATCTTTTAATGGAACCGAGAAACTTTACAGACAAAACCAAATCAAACCTCATTTCATTCCGATTTTATAAACGTTTCATTTGCTAAAACGGATAAAAAAGTAATTACACATTGCGGCAAGAAAAAAACAGGATACAGGCAGAATGTTCCCCATTCTTTGAAATGGCTGCCGGTTCGCAGGACCCTCCGAGCCGGGTGCGCCGTTGCTTTATTAGCATTTATAAATTAAAATTTCAATCCACCGCCACCGACGACAGACGGCGGAGGTCGCTTAATTCGCTATCAGTTCGCTTCAGTCCACGGGCTCCGGCTCGATGAGGCTGTCCGCAGTCACATCTTCGATCGATTCGTTTCCAAGAATTTTCCCACATTTCCCGTTCGCGTTTTTTTCTATTCTGCCAGCCGCTGGTCGCAAGCGCCACTGAGCCCGGTGTCGGTGACACAAAGATGTGAGCCATCCGGAAGAAAGCTTCCTTGTTAGCGGAGCCAAGGTTCCCGGAACCCGTGCTCCGACGAAGAGTCAGCAGCTCGAGCTCGAGCTTCGCTTTTTAATTGTCTTTTAATCCTTTACTCAAGGAGACAAAAATGGGAAGTTGTGAACAGAACAGATAGAGCGACGGGCAAAAAAATGGCCCAAAGATAAGGGGAAAACGGAGGAAAGCTCCAAATCCGTACTCTTCTCCGAGTCACTAAACACTGGCCGACTGGCTGGTGACAGGTCGGAGCTAGAACTCTTTCACTCCCATTCCGGGCAGAGCGCATCTGCATCGCGGTGCAGCCCCAGAATGGAGCGCTCGCTCCGGAGGAAAAAAAATCGAAAAAACAACTCCATAACGCTAACCTTCGACATTGAGCCAAACCGGATAGTGCCGGACGCCGCGAACAAACCACCCCGGGACCGCGCAGAGTTCCCGGGTGCAGCAAAAGAAAAAGCACCGTATTCAGCCCTCTGCATGTTAAAAAGCGCCCGCAATACAGAGCTCCAAGCGGCGAGCGGGAGCACGGCTACTATATCCATCGCGGAAAAGCCCGGGAAAACCGGGTGCCGGGTCCACCCAGACACAATGCCACATTAGTCGGAAAGTTTCATAGATTAATTAAAACTTTAATACAGCAGCAAAGCAGCGGCCAGCAGCGCCTTTTTCTCGGTCCCTTTTCCAGGACGCCCCGGTTAAACCCCAGTGCCGGCCCCGTGGTTTAAAGCCATCCCCGGAAGCCGAAGAACGTACGGTGATGATTAGAAAAGGGTAGTTTTACGACGGACCCGCCCCGGATCCCGTGCCTGGAGTTTGTACGATAGGAGGATAATTAATAACGAAAAATGGTCCTGTATTGTGCGTTGTTTTTTTGCTGCGCTCATGTCGAACGATTCGGAGTTTCGGAGAATGGCGTTACACTCGAACTCGAACAGTCTGTCTGGTTGTCTTAACCTCATTGTCTAGGAGGTTAGGTGACGAAAATTCCTACCCTCAACCCTACTCAGCGGCGGCCACTTGGGAAGTAAATCGGACAATCCTTAGCCTGACCGTATTCCCCCGGAAATCAAGATGGCGGCCACCGATTCGGGCGGGCTAAATATTATACCGATTAGCTCTTCTTCTCCTCGAAAGCTTGAGGGAAGTTTTCAGATTCCGCCGCCCATCCTCCGAAAAGTAATCACTACCGGAAGGAGCCGTTCCGGGTTCCGTTCGAGTGGAACGCGCCTCAACACAAACGCTCGTTAACAATTAACCAAATGACTTCATCTCTCATCTGTTGCCAGGTCGTGGCGCGGCCCGAATGGGACACATCAAACGAGGGCGATTGCTGCGAGTGGCGGCTGCGGCCTGGCGAGGGGCCATAGGTCGGACGGTTCGAAAAGTTCTCCTCCGGCAGCCGCACCCAGTCACTCGTCTAGCGAGAACTTATTTCGTAAATATCCTCGAAGACCACGCCGTTGCAACCGCAGACCTTCTTCATCCCGAAGGTCTGCTCAAATAATCAAACTTTGCCCGCTTTATGCTCGTACGGCACGCCAAAAAGCGAAAAACCACCGGCCGGGACCGGGAGCGGGCGCAAGGACCTTCCGAGTGGCGGCAACGATGCGGCGAACTCACCCGCACGGATCATCAGAAATGGTTTAAAATTTAAATCCAAATCTCTGGTCTTAATCGTTCCGTCAGATCGGGACGAGTCCACATTTTTGCCCGGGCACTTGGGAATGGGAAGTTCAAGTTTTCCGGCTTCTCTCGCCCAGATGAGGAGGCCAGATGATGGATACCGTTTTGGGGTCGGGATTTCTGTAATATTGAAGGTCCTTAGGGATACTTTACACATCGATTATGGCGTCGAAAGCTAGCAGCGAGGCATTAGGGGTTTTTTCGTGTCCATAAAGAACGGATTAGGCACACAGATTGCTGCACCGGGATCAGTTTAATTTGTTTACAGTTTACATAATTTTTTGCACATAAAATTGGTTAAGAAATGCGAGCAACCGCGGAGGAAAGTTTCTTGACATTCTGATGCTTTGCTTGATGCCTGAACTAAGTTCTATCCCCCACCCGCGCAAGACGCCATTCGGCCCCAGGGAATTATGTAAAGAATGCAAAGTAAATATTCAAAAGCCAAAACATAAGGGTACTCGGTGGCCGCAGGTACCATCCCCCCACCGTGCCATCCACCGGCGCTGTAATCAAGTCTCGCAAACTTTGCGCTGTTGATGAAGTTTGTTAGCTTAATGAATGGAAAGTAGGGTAGTTCGTGGAATATTTACTGTAACATCAATTAATAACGCAGCGAAGCCCCGAGTTTAAACATATTTTGGCAAACCCGCTCATTGCGAGACGCTTGGGAAAACATAAGCTATTTCGTCAAAAAACCAAAAGCGCCATTTAACTTTCGACGGATAGTTTCAGTTGTTCGAAGTGATTTTCGACGACGACATTATTCCTCCGTGAAACACATCGTTTGATTGAACACAACGAGATCCAGCTCGACCTGATCAGGGTCATCAGCCTTCGAGACCGCCGCACCGGAAAGGTTGCCCTGGCCGTACGACGGCCAATTTCCGTGCCTTCGGCCGTACACGAAAGGTACCGAACGCTAGCCCCATTTGCAAGGATTTGGGAAATGAGAAAATTCTACTATTTATGCTGCTGCAGCCATCATTGGGCGGTAAACGGCCTGCGACGCCTACCCGACGGCTTCAAAACGGGTGAAACCGAAGCCAAACTAATTTCCTCTCGCATTTTAAGGCCCGAAACAATGCCCCAAACGGATGCCGGAGCAAAGGATTGTTTCCACTGTGGCCGCTCTGGTCCGTCTTTTTTCGGTGTTGCTGCTTAGTCGTCACCATCAGCGTTCCCTGAAGGCCAACCGAGAGGCCGTACCATAATTGCCACAAGTTTTCGGGCGTCCCTCACCGGGCGACGCGAATCGGAATCGGAACGGATTTCGAGTTTAGGCCCCCTAATAATAGGATTAATTACTTTTGAAAATTGGTTCGTGACAAATTCATTCCCGTGTCATTCCCGTGGGTGTTCGGTGCCGAACGGTTCGACGATCTAGGTCGTACGTTGGCCATGACGCCCGCAACCGGAATTTGGCAGGGGGCTTAACAAGGATAGATGAGTGGACGGATCGTAACTTCCGTTTGTTTCATTTTTCTTCATTCTTCTGTTGCAGTCACACGAGACCGCAAGCATTGTATGGTGATGTAGCGACCGTACACATATGTTTTCTATGAAAACGAGAAATGTACAGATAGCAAAAAGAAAGAACGACAGACTGTGATAGAGTAAAAATGTCCCATGACAAGGATAGCCTTCCGGTTGACAAGGTTTGTTCTACCTTGTCCGTAACAGCGACAGCTACGAGCGTCTGGAAGATAATAAATCTCGTCTTAATTTTATGATTTACGGTCATGAAAATTGCAGGAAGTTTCTCTCTCTCTCTCACGTCCCGCTCCGTCGTGCTGGCCACTGATTGCGGGAGTTGAGCAAAAATTGCAAGCCAAACGAACAGAATTAAAGCCCGCCGAGCGGTGGCCGCAACAACGCGTAGCTCTCGTGTTAATGACGCCTTGAGGAGTTCCCAGGTCCGCCCCGTTGGCGAAAGCCTTCCCTCTCGAACTCAGGGAAAAAGTTTTCCTCATCGACGATGATCGTTCCTTATCCGCCCGGCTCTTATGGGCTTCATTTTCCTTCTGGGTTCCAGTCGCTCGTTCCAGCTGTGTGGCCGACAACGCCTTAGGCCGCACGAAGAAGTACATCGAAGTTTCTGGCCCGTTCCTGTCGCCGGCCTACAGTAACTATCTGGATTGCTAAAATTTCACCTACACGATAAGGTCCATGGTGGTGAGTAGACGTCATTCCCGCGCTTAATCTCACCAACAACCAACCAACCATCGCTTAGCCTTTTGAGGTTTTTACGTTGTTAAACAATTAAATGAATAAATTACCAAGAGAGAAGAAAACGAAATAGGAAAAGGCCCCAGATTTTAATCTTTAAATGACATTTTTACGTCAGCTCCAAACACGGTTGGTGTAGTGTAGCTCGATGCTCATTGCGCGCCGATTGTACCAAGATGGCGGCCACGAGAAATCGACGGCAAAATCCTTTTCGACACCCGAAAGACACCGGTCCTGGACAAAAACTGTACCTAATCGCATTAACGTTGATTACGAAAAGGCTTAGGGCGCTTCGAGTGCGACTTGTGGCTGGGCGTGTAGGCCTGTGGTCACGTGGTAACCCGAATGCCTAGTCCATAAATGTTTTACGTTCGCCAATGTGGGGTTCAGCACTATTTTTGGTGTCCGCTAGTCTTAATAGGCATTCAACAGAGGGATATAAAAACATGTAAGAACGCGGTGCCAAGATTAACAACGTTTCGTTCGTTTCCATTTCAATGCTAGGTGCCCGTATCGCTGGCCGTTAACTCTAAAGCCATCCCGTGTTTTGCGTTTGGATTGCGATTATTTATCACTGGTCAACAGCAACAACAGCACTCAACACAAGGCTGTCGCACATTGTTTGGACGGCTCGTGAATGGATGCAATTCTTGACCTGCCGTTTCCGTTTCGTTCGCATAAATATGCTTCGTCCGCGAGCACAACGCGCCATCCTTCGTGCGCGACGTGATGGCATTCCATTTTTCGCCCACTCTTTTTTTCACCTCCTCTCAGCGGATCCGATCAACCGATGGTGGTGTTGACGCGCCAACAATGCTCTGCGTTACTACCCCTGATACTAACCAGATGACGATGGTTCTGATGATGCCGTGCTTTCGTAGGGCAACGATGCACGTACCGAACGCCGGCGAACCCAAACGACTTGCAACTGCGAAACCGAAACCTCAAACCGCCCGGAATTGCAGATGAACGAAACAAACGAATCAACATCCTGCGGGCAGACACTCCAAGCACGGCGAGTGATTTTAGTGCCAACATTAACCAGATCCGATGCTACCCAGTTTATTGTGCCGCATGTGATAAGAGGAAGTTCCCAAGGATGTCAGTAAATAGAAGAGTTTTTTGTTGTTGCGTCGAGTCCTTGGAATTTTATAACCTTCTCCGAGGGAACTGCACACCCAGTGACAGCACAGGGTTTGGTGATTCAGCTCCTTCTGGCCTCGATGTTGACAAACTGTAACACACGCCACACAACGCGGTGGATTACATCAAAAGCCATGCAAGACAGCAAATTGCATCGATTGGTTGGCATAGTTGAAGCACCGCTCCGTACATGAGTGTGACGAGTTGTCTCGTCACGCCACTAAAGCCGGACAGTAATTAAATGTGGGTGAGAGGATCCCGCCAATAATTTACGTTTCTCGTCGCACTCGCATTTAATTATTAACGTACCGTCTGATCGTGAACGATTTCGTGATGAATAAATGATGTCTTATTGAAGGATCAGCAGCGCGCCACTTGGTTGGCGATTCGCCACGATTCTCCCAGCCCCGACGAGGCATTAAATTAATAAATGCCAAAACCAACGGTTTCTCTTTGTTGGCGGACGACCCTAACAATGACGACACCCGCCGCCGCCGGCGACGTCGATGACGACGAAAGTGTCACCACAAAAGCTCAACAAGTGGAACTGAAGCAGGGCTGTCAAGCCAGCGTAACCCGCGCGTTTGACATGCTGATGAAATGCGGCTGACACCCAGCTACTGGCTGGCGTACCGTGGACCGGATCGTAGCGACTGGCTGAATGGTGCCAACCACGGGATGAAATAGTATAATATTCAACGAATTCGCGGGTGAAACATATCAAATTTCAATCTTTCAAGCTATGACCGTTCCATTCCATTTGTGTGCAGGAGCTTAGTTTTCGCACAAAATCCAGCCCCATTATTAGAACATGCAAACAACATTGGAGTTTAATTCCACTAATTATGTAGCTTCCACCTCGAACACGACCATTTGGTCATGTGCGAGGTGATGGCAGCAATAATTATTAGTCTGACGATCTGTAGTAACCGGCAACACCAACCGGTTGCCACGGGCTTAAAGCCAGTGGCTTAAAGGGCCTCAAACCGCATGAATGCACCACCGAAAGCACCCAAATGAACATGCAAATTATACGCTAAATCTTTGCAGTCACCAGCCGCCGGGCACTCAACCCCGGAGGCCCCGCGGTAACACTCGTGTTAGTTTGCAAAACTAATTACCACCATTTGGTGCATAATTCGCTTCACGTTTGGGTTTTGCTCCGTACGAATAGCGGGAGAAAAACCGCGCACCGGGCGAAAAAACAGGCTTCATTCGCGGAAGTGCGCCATCCAAAAAAGGTCAAGTGCTTAAAGGTTACTTTGAAGCTCATAACGAAGAATGTAGTGGTAAAACGGCTCACCACCGCACTACCGGAGAGTGGTGTAAAATATTTAAAGTAACATTGGGCCCGAGCTCTACATCAAAATAGTTCTTTTGTTCCTTCGCGAGTGCAGCCTTTCTAACCGATACTTAGTGCACACCAGATGCACTTAGAAGGGCCGGTGCATACGGGACCAAGTTTAGGGCAAACCACTACGATAATCGGCTGCATCGTTGGCCGACAGACCGCGATGGTCGCCACAACCATCGGGCGGCCATCATCATTATCATCTCGGGCTACGCCTCGAGAACACCCTCACAAACCATTATCGGTTTGCACCTGCTTTTAACGAGCGCGCGAAGCGGGCGATGAGTTTTTCTGCAGCCAGGATCCACCAAACGTGCCACTTTCGCGCCCTTGGGCGGCAGAAAGAATGGCAGTGGGCAGCGATTCTCAAGCTGGCACCTTGGGGGGAAAATTTCACTGCTTCCTAATTAATGTCCGACAGAAGCCGGATATTAGTTAACAATTAAACAGAGCTTATGAAAATTGAATGAATAATTACTTTACACATAAAACCAAGCGAGTGCTGAGAGTTGCTTCGAAACGGCTAAGAATCACCGTCGCAGAACGGAAACGCAATCGTTGGGGTTAGTCAGCAACACCTATCGAGTACCAACCTCTACTTTTTGTTTGAATGGACTTTCCTCTCTTCTATTTTAACATCACTTCAATCAAATTGGTTGTTTCGAAGGCAGACATTCTAGGCTTAAACCAGTAAAGGTCAGCACCTCATTCAGACCTGTAAAGAACGGCGGAGTCCGTAGTGAACTTTTTCCTCATGCGAGCCCTTCCCGGTGAACAGTTCAAAGGTCGGAATAAAGTGGTGCCCGAACTTGCCAAGTTTCGACGTGTTACGTGTTCAAGTTCAAGAATAGACGCAGCATGAACTCCATATTGCCGCTCCATATTCATGTTCGCCGAGGCGCAAAGTGGGTCGAAACATGTGAGAGAACTTGCCGTAACCGTAAGAGTTCCGTAGGCTTTACATGCGAGTACATCGTTTACTTTTGCATACTTTTTCCCATTTATTCTGCTCAGCCTGGTCCGCATTTCCCGCTGAGGCAGTAAACTGAAGTTGGCTCAAACTTTTTGCCGGTGAATAACGCGCATTGCAAAAGTTGCCGTTCGAGCCATGCCTTAGTTTCTGCACCACAGTGTTACAGCAAGTTTTGAGGAAAGCAAACTTTAATTTGGAAAACAAAACTACGCTAAAATGACAACGTATTTTGATGAAAAAATAGGCTTTCAAATTTACACTATAAAATGAACCGTACCAGGCGCCTCCATTAGTCAAGAAACCGTCAATCCACAGAAGCAAGAATCCTTGACGTTGAGACACACGAAACCATCATATGCGGTCACTAGCGGTGTGTTTTCAAAGGGTCAGATTATCCCGCAAAGCGGAAGCAAATTGTCAGCAGTGAAGCAGTGCAGCAATCATTAGCTGCACTATAAACTAAATCATAAGCCAAGGGAAGCGTAAGAACAGCGCAATGACACGACGATTCCGTGCCGTTGAGCACTTACCCATCCGCACGGGCCTCTGTCTCTCTCTCTCTCTTTCTGTGGTCCAGTGCCCCTAATCCTTAATGACGTACGATTGTTTTCACAATCTGAAGAGTGAAATGCTTGATAGTGTACCCACTCACTCACTGTGGTTTTCTTAAAAGCGTTCGAGAGATTCGCCGTACAATTAAACGATTCATCTCAACCGCCAGCCGCTCGACCGCACGCCCACAACAACAGCTAGCGCGTCCGCCTGGCCTTCTCGCAAAACCCATTCAAACTCAACAGTAACATCCTGCATTTTTCACAACACAAAAGCCTTTTGTGAAATCCAACCCTTCCACCAGATTGTCCGGAAAATGAGTAAGGTTTAAGTTGTGTGTTTTCCCTTTTTTCTTTTTCGCCCGCTCGCCGCTCTCGCTGCCCGAGAGTTGAAAGGTCGCATTGTTGACTTGTGGCGCTAACAAGCAAAAACTTCACAAGTCAAACAACACGATCCATCTCCATTATGCAAACTGCAGCCCGGGGGACGACGAGCAACCGGAAGCAGGATGCAGCGATGGGGTTAACAAAACATCGTGAGAACGAAAACAAGGATGTACACCTGTCTGCGTTCTTAAAGGACATGGCTTGGCGGACCGCTGGGCTCGCTCGCTGACTGGCGCAGGCCAGGCGCAAAAAGCGCAAAGAACTGGTCATCCGACCGGCCGGCCGGCTGGGCTCAGCCGGTGCGGGGTTAACTATGCTGATGGATTACCACGTCGCCGTCCTTTGTTCAGCCCTTATTAGCCGCTCATTTTTTTACCTTTTCTACTGACTTCCCTCTGCCGGATGATCCGGATCTTGTTTTCCGAGGGCTCGCTGTTGCCGGGCCAGGTGTGCCGTTGCCGCAGTGAACTGGATTTGATTCGAAGATTTAAGGCAAACAATCAAAACACGACAGTAATCTCGGTTAATTCGTTACGACAAATGGAACCACAACCTTTCGACGAGAGACAGTTTTCCATCCTGAGCCCTACGCGGTGTCGTTGGCCCGCTCGGATTACTTAGGATAATTGACCTTGAAACCTAACGGTAATTGCGGCGTGGTTTCAATTAAAAAAAATGCTCCTTCTATAGGTTCCTTCTATCTTTCTAAGAATTCTCAATGCTTCACAACGAACTCTAGCTGGAATCCTTACATTAACACGTTCGACTCCGCGCTAAGCATTGGAGGTACCGAAGTTCTGCACAAAAAGAACTGCCGCAATTAAGTTGGTGTCACGCCCTAGAAAAAAGACACCTAAACTCAACATGACTCCATTTTCCGTTTTCCCCCATCGGAAGCTATATTCAATAAGGTGAAAATCAATAGTGCTGTAACGCTGCCCAACAATGTTTCTGTTGCCTGCTGCCCGAACCGTGCCGGAAAAAGGCACAACTTGTGGGTTGCTGATCCCTTTCGGTGTCCCAAAAAGAAAGCGACAACGGCTCGTAGTTAAAACTTCTCCCAGAAGCCAGAAACCCCTCGGCGGGCGAGTAAGTCATCTTCGATAATTAATATTTTATTGACGAACCCTTTTTCGGGGCGTTTGATGTCAAAGGTTTCCTTCCGGACATTTTCGGAGCTACGGGTGCGATTATGGGTTTCACGATCAAACGGCCGAGGCAGCTGCGGCGAGAAGGGCAAGAAAACCTTTCCGATACCACCATTTTTTGACATTGATATTGGGTGCGGTTCCCGGAGGGCGTTCTCCAATTATGCTCGGTACTGGAGGGACCATGTTCCATATTTTATGCCAATCCACCAGAAGACTTGTGACATCGAAGTAGAACTTTGACAACAATTTCCATGTTTCCGTTCTGAAATTCTCGTCATGTTTTGTTTTGTGGCTTCCGTAAACTCCGCCGTGCACCATTTGCAACACGGCCTGATGGGAAGTAGGTTATTCGTAAGCCTAATGAACATCAGATGTTAAAATTGTAGAACATTGAATAATCATCCACAAACATGATGCAAACGGAACCAATACTTCATAATTGGGTTTGTAAACAGTTTCAATGGTTTTTATTTATAAAAACTTTCAAACGTTAATTATGTTTGTTCTGCAAGACGGTTCCCAAGAAGGACCATGTGTATGTGTGTGGGCTCAGATTTTTTCCTTTGTTGGCCATAAACTCCGCTTTAAGTGATCCATCAATTTCGTTGATTGATTACATCGTACTGTAAATTCGATGGTCTATAACAGCCAATCCCCAGACAGTTTCGTTTATGACCCACCGCGCATGATTACATTAATGTATTTGTTTTTCTTCCTCTTCTTGCTAAGCCTGGCACCAGGGACAGTATAATTTATCTATAATCAATTCGATGAGCAGGAGATTTACGACGCCGGAAGCGTCCCCCAAATTGCATAGTCTTATGCGGGCCATCCGGGTACCCCAAGGTACACACCCGCCAGCTCAATAGTAAATCCATTAAGGGACAGTCGTCGCTCTGTGTGTTACATCGAAGCAGTGGGAAAGAAAAACAATTTCGAACGTAATGTTCTGCGAAATCGTCATCCCGCCTAGAACCTAGTTAAGCCAAATCGTTATTCAAAACTCGGCATGGCGCAAGCTTTTCAAGCGATAGCTTCCCGAGTGCCGCAATGGTTTCCGACCTTCTTCAGTAAGTAATTTTCCTATTTTCAAACACTAAAGCTCCCAAAAGTCGTAAATATATAATACTAATCTTCGCTGGTCGGTAAAAGTGTACCACCCAAAAGGGACCTTTTGACTTCGCGCACTACAATCCGGCAATCCTTTACACGGCTATCTTATCAGTGTTTTTCGGTTGCAGTAGTTTATATCCGTTCGGTTTGGCTCCATATTTTTCCGCTGCCATCGGACAATCCATAAGGACAATCTCGAACGATATCTTGAAATTCCAATTAGCGAAATTGAATTCTCCTCGCCCGAAACGTCCGCTATTCGCCCGGTTTAGGGTGAACTTTTGTTAAATCGCCTTCACGACCGTACCGTGCGCTGTTGTGTGTTTGCACAGCGATCGCCGTGTGCGATTGTTCCGTAGGACACCGGGCCCTTATTTACCGAGCCCTCCTGGCTGCCGAGTGTTCTGCCGGCGCTCCTTCCGGTCGCGATCCACAAGACCAGCGCCGGTGGTCAATGGGCAGATAACGGTGGACTCCATTGCACGGTGTACTCGGTACTAATAAAAATATTACTTGCGGACCACAATGTCCGTTTCTTGACAAAACCCAACCACACCAAAACCGAATCCGCAATCGATTGCCATTAAATCCAGGTGAGTGCATTCGATCGGCGGGAGAGAAATATATTAATTGAATTGAACACGGAACGGAACGATTCTGCCAAACGAAGTAAATCCTCCGGGCGAGCTTTTGCGTTGCAATTGAAAAATGCTCCCGGGCCCACGCGGAGAATGCGGGATCGGATCAAGAAAGGAACGTTGCGCGTAAAGCACTGGAATTAATTGGAATTTTTTTTAACTAACGCCATTTGATAACAGTTTAGTTAATTATTTAAATTTCAAGGCTTTCCTTGATATAACACAGCGCATCACGCGGCAGATGCCATCGTGAAAGTTTGCCCATTGATTGGTTACGCGGACTGTGCTAAAGCGGTGTCCGTCCTTCGTTCTCTAGCTGCCCATCATCCAACGACAGCGGTCATTATGTTCTCCTAAGTTTGGTCATTATGTCTGATCGATACCGTAATACACAACAAGCGCGCGCTTTGCTCCACATTGGCACATCGTCGACGATGGGCGAAATAATGGAGACACGTAGGACACAGGACATAATTAGCAGCAACATGACAATCCAGCTGATCCTTTCATTTATCAAAGCTGCTGGCAAAAGCCATACGGTCGCCAAGTGACGTTGACGGGCTACTCGCTCGTCGTCAAGATCAACAAGTAATCTAACTTTGCTTTCTCAGTTGCCTCTGACTCACGGCGTCAGTTTTGCTTACAAATGGCAGCAAATCATTGACCAATGACCCGAGAGTAATCAAGTAACCATATGTTAATGTTGCTAGCCGCTCCAGCCGGTTCGCCATCGTCTCTGTATGGACATTTTCTGTGTTGCCCTTAATAAGATAGTTCTTTACGAGGCACGAGCCAATGCCACTGCAAAAGAATAATTGAATTTCGTATATGCCACCATTAATAGCATAGCATGTAACATGCATAATATCGATTTGATGGCAAAATTTATGGTCCAGTGTTGTAGCCCATTTCCTGTAAGGCTATTAAAATCCATGAAATCATCTGATATTCTACTCCGAATTGATGACTGCCTGAAATTGGAAAGCTTCCTTTTTGTCGATAAACCAGGGTTCCAATAGATGCTTGGCAGCCGATAGGAAGTCACAGGAAATGGCACGTGGACGATAGTTTGTCATTTGTAATTAACTTTTCTGGTTTTGGGTGCTGATGTACTGCAATTTTTTCGCTGCACATTTTCGGAACCGGAACATTGATTAATACGCTGCTACGGGAGTCCTTTTGTACACGGGAGGTGCACAATCGGCCCGAAGCTGCTTTTGATGACTTTATAATTATAATTCAAAAATTAATTAAACGTCAATCGGCTGAACCCCTAGCACGGAGCTGCTCGAAACCGAGTGGATTAGGATACTTCAGCATTCAATTAAATAACCATGGCGTACCGTAATGCGGTGTACGGAGTAATTTGGCGTTGGACCTCAAATGGACCTCGCAATTTTATGTGAGAGCTTTTTCATAATATTTCATAATGCTTAGCCCCATTCATGCATACGGTCGGTGGCGATGGTGCCTTTTGGTGCTTGCCACTTAGCCTCAGCCATCGTGTATGACCACCGGAGATGCGCTTTTGTAAAGCCTTCATTCAAAGTACAGCCTCTCTCGTATGCTCGTATGCCCGTCCTCTGTGCCTATTGGGATGAGCAGACACTTTTTCCTGATTAACTTCCTGCAAAAGAAATCAGCTGACTCAGCGAAGGGACCACAGCGCCGTGCCACAGATTGTCGGGTAATCCGAAGTACGGAACTCAACACGCCCCGGATATCTGGACCGTCTTCAGCCGACTCTGCGTGACCTCCGGTCGGCTTCCCGGGCGCTGGCACTTGATTGAAAAATCTCGTACATCAGGTGGAAAGGTAAGCCCGGGCGATAAGCCCACCGAGCGCCGGATTCGAGATCCCGAAAGGCGTCTTTCCCCTTTTTACCCGAGCTGCAGTGCTGCTACTTCTGCCGGATCACTATTGACAAGGATTCAATTTGCCAGTTAAGCGCCGGTGAAGCGCCAGACGGAACAGGATGAAGTTTCGCTTCACTCACAATGAGGATAATGATGGAAGAAGCCCATCAATTGCGGCCATCGCGTGGCTTTTCTCGAAAGCAAATAGAACAAGAAATATACAACCGGTGGTTTCGACCGGCCCCAGAGCTTTCGCATGATTGCATGATGCAACCACGGACCTGGTTGCGAGTCCCGAGTGAAAAGCAAACTGTTGCAACAACGTTGCTCACCGAGCAAACCCCACGGAACGGATATCGGAGCAACGGATCGCCGTGACTCGCTGCCCTTCTTCCCCGCGCGCACATGGACAGACTTTGAACCGGAAGGCAGATCAAACCGTAAATATTGGCTCGTTTTGAGGGTTAAGCTGACTACGAAATTGAATTACTGCGAACGGAGAAGCACTGTACGGAAGCACTGCAGCCCGGACTCTCAAGTACAGCTAGCTGATTGAGCAGCCACCGCTTAGTGGACCGATCCGAAAGAAATATGTATTTACCTTACAGTTCAAGGCCCGTCCCGGTGAAACACTTCAAACAACGGACAAGGGGCATCCATTTTGAGCTCGAGCTGAGTACAGGATATGAAGAAACTATTTCATTTCATTTACTTTGATTTTCATTTATGCTCGGCGCAGCCGGATCCACCGTCTACCACCAAATGGCTATTACCTGAGCGATGTTTTCTTTTTCTCTCAAGTACAGCCTCTTCAGTGGCCTCATCGAGCATGATTGCCAGTTCATCCCTTACAAGATTGCACTTCTCTGGTGAGGATGTTCATTTTTTTGAATGCCAGCACGGTGTCAATAAAGCGCTTTGAAGGAACATTCTCAAGTGGATTGCTTTACCGAGATCAGCGTTCATCAGGATTGATTTTCTTTGAAGCTAAGAAGTGTTGAATCCACTTGAAAGATAAAATCAACATTACATAACTGAATGCAATGCCTTACGCTTGTTATCTTTGCCATAACTCAGTGCAGCTTTGATAATTCTCAAGGATTTCAAGGGGATTAAAACGATAATGAATTGTTTCAAACATATTTTCTCGAACAAGTATCCTGCCTAGTATTATGACTCCATAGAAATTGATCCGGAGAGTAGAAATGCGGTTCCGAAGTGGATTTCCGTTAATTCTCTTGTAGCCACCGGTTTTTCTTTCTAACAGATTGCTCTCATTTTACCGATTATTGAAGGCAGTCTTGTGGTCATACTGAACCGATTCATCGGATTCACCAAACGGTCACCGTGAAGAGTTACGCCAACCGCTTTGAAATTAATATCCTTGCTTTCGGGGGATGGAACCACCCGGCTACGGCACGGCAATCGTGGTTGACTGCCACGTCGACACTGAGTTCGGGTTGGTTTCCGGCCAACCACCGACAAAAGGGCGGTCTGCTGCAGTGTGAAAATGTAATTGACCGACTATTATGTCATGGTGCTCAAACGGAGCAATGGGCCGTTTTTGGCTTCGCTTTTCTTTACTCGTTGCGAAAAGATAAATAAAATCGAGATAAAGCAAACAAACGAAGGACGAAAAGAAAACAAAGCAACACCCGAGCAACGGCCGAGCCCGAGAATCGACGAATTAGTGCTCAATTTCCGTTGCTGCCATTTTGCCGAGGCCGACCCGTGGAATGAATCCCGCTGGGCCCTCCTGCCGACGTCGTCGTCCTTTTGCTTGGTTCAATCTCTCTCTCTCTCTCTCTTTTTCTCACATACTCATTCTTTCTCTCTCCATCACTGTTTGCGCACTGTATTTATTTTCCAATTACGTTGTCAACCCTATGCCGAAAGACGATCGAGGCCGGAAAGATTTATCTGCGGAATTAAGTTGCCTTTTCGATGTTGCCTTCCCTGCTGCGGGCCTGCGCGATCTGGTCCACGCGTACGGAAGCAATCGATCGATGGTTTGAACAAACAATCTACTGTTTAAATAAAAATGACACTAATGAACAATAATTAAACGCGAAAACGGGATTTCGCCGTTCGTTGTCTTCGATTAAAGATATGCTTTTTTCGGGTTCTTTAAACCACTTTTTCAGTCCCTCTTTCATGCTGGCGATGAAACGCTGGCGAACGTAATGAAATGGAATTAATTTGCGAATCAACCGTAGCACTCCCCAAAAGACGTTATCTACGATCTTGGCGCGGGCGACGAATAGATCAGTGACCGAATGCTTCTTTTCGGCTAAGTCGTCCCAAGAGTCAAATATAATCTACATTTTACGAATCCGAAGATAATGGTCTGGCCTGGTGGACGAGACAGAAGACAGAAGTAAAACAAAACGTACGTGATTCCAAACCTTCTTTCAAATGCCACATTAAATAAAACAGACAAGACACAACTTCCAGATACAAATGCTAGACCAAAAAAATCTTCCGTATCTCTTGTGATCGTAAGCCTCTATATTTGGATAAGTATTTTTAGGGAACGATTTTTCGTGCAAAAGTCGAACAAATGATGTTAATCTGAACTGAGATGTAATCGATAGGATTACATACACAAAAATCTGAATCTATCCGAACACGTGCCACACGTGCTGGCATATTAGTTGCCCAGAATTTAATTCGCAATCCATCGGAACCTCATCTCTGGAATGGCATGGCTGCCATCTTAGCTTTGCAACTATCATATCATTTCAGGCTCGGACTCTACTAATAATTCCGGAACCGAAGAAAATTCCACACCACCACTGCTGCTGCTGCTGTTGCGACAGAGAGGTTACATTCCGCCGCCTCGGCCGCCTGGTTATGTGGTGTGTGCCGCTCGCTGACCAAATGGAATTTTTCCGTGCCACATTCCAGCAGCCATTCCTGGGGTGCGGTCACCTAGCCGAGCATGCCGGCGAGTGGATCCGATTATGCAAGCACGATACATAAATAACGCATGTTCCATGCTCGAGTGCTTCCCAATTTCCCAACTCACACACCCCAGACTCAATCGCGGGCGTTTCCTTCTCGGAACATTGAACAGTTGACGGCCAGGTGGATGGATTAAAACTCAGTTGGGTGAAGTAGTGTCCACCGAAGAGTAGAAATGGATCAAACTAATCTTCACGTAACTGGAGCTCGTGTTCCGTTGAAAACATTCCAAAATTGATGTTGGAAAAGCTGGAAAATTTTAATCAATTTCCGATGAAACACACAATCGTGAAGCAAAGTCAATATCAAAAACTTCACCAACGAAAGCTTTTTAAATTTAATATGAAACGCAACCTTTCTAGGGCCATTGACGTTTCCCGGACCGGTTTTGACAAAAAAAGTTGTCCTTCAAGGCCCACGCCGAAAAGTCTCCTCTTGGCCGAGGGAATGGAAATCCCAACGTGTCAAAAATTTTAATATCGTCTTCGCTCGACGTGACCGGCTCGTTTGACATGTGGGACAAGAGGCGTTCGGTAAACAACTCCAAAATTAGTTTCCACGTCCCGAAACTGCATCTTTAAATCCCACTTCGGGTCGCATTCGAACCAACGAAAGTGAGAGGACTGATGTGGAACCGACCCTCACGGGAACGGCAAACTTTTTGACTGATGGCTGACGGCCGGTAATGAAGAAGGGTGTAGAGAGGAAGCGGTTCGTCCTCCATTTTTCTAAATGAAAAAATAAAACTTTTATTTCCCGAGTTGATTATATTTTGCCGAAACTTTGGTATAGATTCAAATTAACATTCGCAATGTCAGCCGTTGGGAATGCAAGGCAACTCTACATGAGACATCGCTCGAATTCTGTTATTAGAAAAGAGGCTTTAATTGAAGAGACTAGTTCTGTATGCATAAAAGTTGTGTACTCAAATGTACATCACGTCATAAAATGAAAGTATAGAATCTCTTTTTGATACGATAATACGATTCGACTGGACAATCCTCCGGGTAACGCCTCACAACAATGGCTGCGAACATTATCGGGAACAAATGGCCATTAGCATGCGGTTGGTCATGGCACCGCCAGACGTGGCCAATTGAAGGGAGATTATTAAAATCACAAAGTGCTGTGCAAATATTAACAACATGCAAATACGACCCTTGCTAGGACCGATATGTCTACGGCGCAGCAGCATCGCAACGCCGTTGGCAATCGATCCTTTATCGACGAGTCTCCAGTGCACCTGTGAGCCCACACACTACTTGATGGAGCGGAAAAGCAACTATGGAATTTAAACTAAAGCCCCCCAGGTCAACCCAGAACGAAGACTGCTGTAGGAAGCATGAGAGTAGAATTCACCGCAACGGTCTTCTGTAAAGCACGAACGGATGCATCAATGCTACGTACTCTGCCGTCACTTTCATGGCGATAAATAGAGCAAAAATTTCTTCTTTAACGTTTCTTTAAAGGGCTTCATTTTACAAAGTGTTACAAAGTGCGTCGAAAGTGGGAAAAAATCAATGTCTGTGTCTGGCAGATGAAAACCGAATTGATGTATGGCGTGAGTTAACGCAATTTGCACCACGTTCGGATTTAATGTGCCTTCATCGATTCCAAACCGGGCCGCCGTACAGTTCCAGTTCCGGTCGTTTTTTCCCTTGCCGCCTGTGCGCATTAAAATCAGCACCCACGAGCAAATCAACATCCGTGCGCTATCGGCGTCGAATGATCAGCATCGGATTAGGTGGCACTTCAAGAACAACGTGGGGTCGACAAAAATGGCCGGCCAACCATCGACGAAAAAATGGGCGAAACGATTGTTATGCGTTTCCGTTTCCGCCTCGATTATCGCCCATCGCCGATATCGTCTCCATTCGTCGTCAGCATTCGCGGCAACGAGCGGAGCGACTTGTCGCACGATCAGCGATGTGACACAAAAAACAGGAAGAACCTTCCTAGCATTTGCCTATCAAAGCAAGAAAACGGAAACGTGTGCTCGAATTGATTGCTTGTCCACTGCTTGTTCCAGATGCCAGTAATTCCTCTTTGTCACCGAAGCTGTTATTCTTGCGATTAACCTGTGACAAGACGCAGGTTTAGTAATATTTTTGTAACATTTCCCCGTAACAACCCATAAAAATAGCAGATTAATTTTGAACATGCTTTGAGTAAAAGAAAAACGTAACTTTTAGCAACGATTCAAGCAACCAATAAAAGACTCGCCCCGGACTGGGACCACTTGCTTCTCGTCCCAATTTGTAGAACACCGTTTTTGATGAATAATCTGGAATCCGGAGCCATCCCTTCCTTTCTCTTGTCTCTTTCAAGCCGTTTTTTGCGTCGCTGAAATATTTACCGAAACACACCTCGCGAAACCAGCTCCTGGGGAGATCAGTGAGCTTCCGACCGTGAACATGCCCGGCCCTAGCGGCGCAGCAGTCTTGGGCAGGCGAAACTTGTGATCCTCTATCACACCGACCAAAAGACACAAACCTAGGAAATCCTCGAGAATATCCGGCGGAATAAGTTTCTCGGTTGGGTGGCTCGCTGGCTGGCTGGCTGGCTGGTGGGTTTCTGGTGCCATGCATGTTGAACCATAAATAGAAGAGTCAGTTTTTTTATTGCTGCAGGGCCACCGACACCGACCGAGAATCAGCATCTCCATCTCGGCAATGCATAAAGCAGCGTGTGTGTCTGTGTGCCCTGCGATCCTCGGATCCTTCTTCATTGCGTTATTATGATGGTACCATAAATCATTTACGAAACTTATTTCGAAATCCCTTCTCGCTGGCTCCGCTGTTTTATGTTGTCTTGTCATCACGCTGCCGGCCGGTGTTGCTGTGTTTGCGAGGCGTTCGCCGCTCGCCTGTGTACGTATGTGAGCACACAGCTTTATTGCATTGCTCATTGCATCTAAATGAAATTCATTCTTATGAATTTCGCAGCCCCTTACATTACGATTTCATTCGGTCCAGATTCTCAGTTTCTTCGCTTGTTTACGAACGGATCATGTGAGGGGCATAAATCCCAGATTCGGTTCCACTTATTCCGCTACATTATTTCTACCATCACGCTTCTAAATGTTCACCGGTTCCCTCTGTTCTGCCCGTTCCGAAAGAGTTCTTTTTTGCTAGGCGGTTCAGTAAGAGCACCATCGAAACCATTCAGTTGTCATCGAGTGCGGCCACAATGGTCCACCGCCTCCGACTGCTATTCTATTTATCTTAATTGACAATGGATGTTTTACATCCGCAATGCTCACACGACGGACACCGAGAACAAGCGGGCACACGGACCAAAAAATCTGGACCCCACAGCACACTGGGCCACTTCCAGTGAAACCAAAATGGAAGGCGCGAAAAGGGGTAGCGTTCCCCGTAGAGCACTTCCGGTAAGATGTAACATCAACGTCCTGCGGGGCGCTCGGATGCTGGAGGCGTGTAGCTCAATCACCATCAGATACTTTTACGCTCGTAAATGTTCCCCAATTTGGCCAGTTTTCGTGTCCAGCCCGTGCTCTGTACGTCTTCTGAAGCGGCTTACAGTTCCAAGTGCGAACGAATTGAAAGGAAGGAAAAGTTACGAAGACATTTTTTTACTTTTTTTTTTTCAAAGTGCTATGCGCTCGAAACAAAAACTAAAATTGGAAGGCATTCATATTAATGGAATGGTCCTAAAAGCCTCCGGAAAGTAGCTACACCGCCTACCACCGGAGTCTCCCCCGATTCCTACGTAACCCTGTCAGCACCAACCTGAACGTTGGGCCAGCCTCGAGCGATCCACATACACCGCATACTGATCGAGAAAAAAATGGAAAAAACATTAACTCTAACTCCTTACAACTCCATGAAGGGCCTTGTTACAGATCGCCCGTTATCTTATCGTTCTTATCGTGACCCTGTGTCTGAACCCAAAGCCCAACGGCTGAGGCTTTGTTTCGTTCCCGAATACGAGGACGTGTGATGTGAAAAATAGGAAAAACTCTGGAAAGAAAAGAAGTAAAAATACATTACATTTTTCACCCTTCAACTACAAGCGTGGCCATCGCCGGCTTCTGCCAGGACCGCCCAGTTGCGGGTACCGGAGCTCGCAGCATCATAACTCACATTTTCTTCTGGTCCAGCTCAGGTCGCTTTCGATCGACCGTCCTCAGTGTGACCGACCTTGCCTTGGTGTGGTGAATTAAGTCAACGACTGAGGAGCAATCTGGCTTTCCTCACGCCTCGTTGCCGATATTTTGTTGATTATGCTACGGCTCACGCCTTCAGACGGGACGGTGCCTTCGTAGGTACTTTGCTATGCTATGCGAACCAATCTCAGCCATCCCGTGCAGATGCCGGTTGGCGGTGCACAGTGAAAAGGAATAAAACCCTTCCATTACAGCATTCAATCGGTACAGCTTCATCGGCAGCTTATCACGAGCAATCCTGGCACGCAGGATCGCAAACGAGTTGCGCCGTGATCGTAACCGTAACCGGAATTGCGTACAATTATTTTAACATCCCCCACACCGTACGGGATTGTAGTTTGAAGTCAGAAAAACGTGACCGAGCTCCAATTTATCAATAATGGCGGCGGCTTAGTGCCTACAATGATTGCCCCTTTTCAAAGACTCCGAACGCTCCCACCGAAACGCTCTGCCGAACCGAAAACATCAAAAACTACCGATTTCTAGATTAGCACCCACCGAGGGGGGGAGGCGGCCGGTTTATTTGTGCTACGCTTGCCAAAAGATGCGAAAGGCACAGGCGTTTTAATCAGTGAACCAGGTTCTTGCCTAGCCAACGCTAAAAAGCCTGAGTCTCAGGGTGCCTGCCCTGAAGGTTTGGCATACGCGAAACCATTTCATGTGGCTTTAGCCAGCTGGTTTCGTGATAAAAACCGGCCCGGCACCAAGCGGCCCCGCATATGGCGTACGTAAGCCATTTCTTGAGCCAGCTCCGGGGTGTAAAAGGGTTAAAAGTGAAACCGTCCCGTTCAAGAGCACAACCGGCAAATGTAAACCCAGCACCCGGAGAGAGAGAGAGGGCCTTCCGAGAACCGCATGTTGCCGCAAAGTTAAATCAAAAGCACAGGGCACAGATTGATTGACTGAAGCCGCTCTGATGCCGACGCTCTGTTCCGGGAAAAAGGAACCCCATGAACATGCCAATGGTGTGTTTGGGTGAGTATTTTTTAAATCCTTTTTCAATCGTCCTTCCGTTGGTGGAATAAGCTATTCTGTGTTCCACAGAATCTCCACTCCGCTCCACTTGTCGTGATTTGAACGCAGATGGTATATTAAAGTGGATGAAAACAGTAACTGGAATAAGTTTTATCAGTTTTAATATGCCAACGAATTTTCAGTTATTGAACTCGACTCAGCCAGGTTGAGCGTAACGGTTCGTACAGAACCCAAAGCTACAAAACATATCCTTCCGCTCAATCCCGAGGCTCAGACCATTCGACAGCCCACAGATCTATCCATCCCGTCCCCCCAAAGAGCCCGTTAAAGTCTTTACTGTCGCAGCTGTTTCCTTATGGCGGCGCCCCTTGCACGGGTCACAGGACGAAAAGGTTATGCAGGACGTAGACCGGCCATAAAAATAGCTCTTTACTGCATGGAGCCCGGCCGGAGCCTTGTAGCGCCACCGTCGAGCGCGTTAACGAAGCGAGGTTTTGCAGAAAGTTTAAAAAGACAACCTCCAACGGTGTCTATTAGATCGGAATGAGATTTCATATTTATTAAGCTGTAAAACAAGATCGTTCGACACGCACTATCGCCCCGGTTGCGCTAGTTTTGCACCATCTGCGCTGAAATTAAATTCAAGCGGACTCCTCAAAATGGGCGTGAGACTGAAAGCACTAACGTTTCTGTTGAGTGGAGAAAAAAAACTAACGTGAATGTAGTGCTCCAGAAGGACGTTCGAGGTACGTGGGTTGAAAGATTTTATTTTTCTTTGATTCCAAACAATTTGAATTTAAAGCCATCTTGGTGAAGCTGTTGGGTTTTGGTGACCCCAATTCTGGAATGCTACCAATTTAGTTCGCACCCCATATCCCAAGGGGACGTGTTCCGGGTTAGCAACCGGACGGGGGCCAAAAAGGTTGCAATTTTAATTTCCATTTAGTGGTAACTGGAATTAAACCGAGAGCACCAGACCGGCCGGCCACAACAAACCCCGGAAAAGCCCGGAAGTATCGTGTCGGCATAGAAGCACGTAGAGCCCCGACCGGCGTATCCGCGCTCAAATCGATACCACCACACGTGCAGCTTCATTATTCGTAATCCACCCGCCGACCGGCAGTGGCGGCGGTTCCACCAAAAAAGCCACCATGACAACATAATGGCACACAAATGAGTGCGCTAATTATGCTTTTAAATCTTTTAAATCATCAACCAACGCACCAACCGCGCGGTACGCGCGCTCCAGCGGCCGTGGGTCGCTGCCAAAATACTACCTCGCTGCCGTGTGTATCCGTGGGGGTCTCTGCAATGCCCCGACGTTCTGCCAAAGCCACGCTAAACCCTGTGACACGGATGGCAAATTATCGGAACGCCGCAAATTAAGCGCTTATGTGTAGTGTGCCGCCGCCCGGCATGAAGGGATGCAGTTACTTACGGTATCATCCCGCCGAAGGCAAGGTTAGCTAATGGCTGCTTGCCACGAAACGCGCGCGAAACAAATGAAAGCCAGTACTTGAAAAGATCATAATTAGCTCATACAGAGATTATACGGGACGATGGGGAGCCTTCCACGATACGTTAACAAATCATGTAAAATAGTTTGCATAACTCATACATCCGAGTGATGCCGAGCCGTAGAGGCGGGTTACAAATGTCTCTTGCACCGGAACCGGAAAAACTGTGCGGAGTTGTGCATAAATCATGCAGACCACAGCGAGGCACAGCGTCTGTAAAGGATGTGACCGATCCTGTTTATTTTTGTATGAAACGTTGCATTTGGCATTTCTGGAACGACATAATCATGCCCGGCGTGCCATTATTTGGGCCAAAGATTTCATTTCATATTAGCCTTACGGTAGCTTAGTAACCCCGTTGGGCTTTTTGGAACAAGAGTCTCCTGATTCGGGGCCTGGGTTATTAGAATATTGTTCATTCAATTCCCCGTAGATGCACCCATCCTATACCAGTTCTAGTTTCACGAAAGACATCAAAAAATGCATAAATTGACAGGCGAAAAAGAGTTCCAATGCAGTTTTGCACTGAGCACAAATCTGTTCCCTGTTGCACAGAGGAAAGATGATCGCTTGCCTCAGCCCACAGAATCCCATTGTAATTTTGCAATAATTTGTGATCTCATCGAATGCTCGGCAGAAGCACTACAAACGCTTACCGAGAAATGGAAGTACGATCTTATCGTTACCAGCCCCGCATGTAATCAATACTGTGAGACAATCCAATCTCACGCTTACGTCTGGACGAATAAGCAACACTACAGCATCGGCTCCTTGCCATCTGATGGCCAGGATAATACGTATTGTAGCAGTACACTACGTACGTACTTCCTACCCCGTTCGCCAGGTTCAATTACGTTGCTACATCACACGTGCCAGTTTAATCTTTAACGCAGCGAACGGAGCCCTAACTTAATTTAAAGTGCCAACGTTTATGATGTGCACTGGTTGAGACTATGGCGCGTTAACAGTGCCTAGAAAAGTCCTAGTCAGTAATCTCCATTTAGGCACATTTT
The DNA here is from genome assembly GCF_943735745.2 of Anopheles bellator. Taxonomy (NCBI): domain Eukaryota; kingdom Metazoa; phylum Arthropoda; class Insecta; order Diptera; family Culicidae; genus Anopheles; species Anopheles bellator. Next base: position 10,997,370 of record NC_071285.1, on the reverse strand, counting down.
GAAGGGT
>NC_071285.1:10916058-10997263 GCF_943735745.2 Anopheles bellator | reverse complement strand
AATCGACAATTTGTTAATTTGTGAAAGTGGGCCGCTCGGTGTACTCCCACCTGACTCACGCCGATTCCCGTCGTGTCTGTCCGGCTGTGCGGGAACCACTTTGAGAGAGCGGCTTCAAGGGTTCAACCCAACCCGAAATCAGCGTTAGCCGACAGGAGGGCCGATTCGTACCAGGCGATTGATGAGTGCAGCAATGCGTTGCTTTAAAACTCTTCCGAAAACTCATTAAAACCATTATTTTCCGACCGTCGGCGTTGTGGTGGGCCGACGGTTTTTGGGGGTGTAAAACTTTTCACCCCCTCCGGAACGGATCCTAAGCACCATTTTCGAAAACATACCCTTTGTGTACCCCGGAACCCGGAGCCCCAAAAACCGTTGGAAATTATCTCATTAAGTGATAATTATTCCGCGCCATAAAATATGAAACAATTCGCCATTGCACTGGTGCGTGTGTGTGTGTGTGGAGGGGCCTCCAAAAACGGACCCTCGGCCGCGGAGTGATAAATTAAAAACAAATAAAACCATCATTAAATTACAGTGTAACCTACGGCATTTCTGCAGTGCAAAATCCGATCCGGAACCGGCCAGAGATAGGTATAGGAGGGCAGGCACGAGAGAGCGGACGCAGGGAAAGGAGGGACCGACCCGGAGGGCCACAGTTTATGGTTGGCGGGAAGTTTAGCTGCCAATCCGATCCCCACTGTGCGCCGTCAGGATACGGCCGCTTACGTCGGGTTCGGATCAAGGGAAGCGACTTTTAACCGACCACTGCCGAGCCGGTGGTCACAAAACTTTCCAACCACCACCGTCGCCCGGTCGGCCAGCCCGGCCACCCAGCCCGTGTGCGGTGGCTACTACAATTAAACTTATCCTGACGTGGCCACAGACACACACATGCGTGGGTTTTATGCATTCCAGAAAGCCTTCCGTTTTTCACCAATTTTCATCAACTGCATTCGCATCTCGAACTATCGGAGTGGGCGCCGATGAGCGGCTGGCCCTGTACCCTGACCCCGACCTCAGGAGTGTCCTTAAGGACCGGTACTTTACTGGACTGTGATTCATTGGAGCCGGAAATGTGGAGTTCAAAAGTGGAAAGAAACAGAAACGGGAACCGTTTAAACCCGACCGACCGACCGGTGGGCGTAACGCTTTGGGTCCATTAGTGGCAGAAACCGGCCCCCCAAAGAAGCCCCCGGCCTCTGTGTGTGTGTGTGTTGGGGGGAGTGTTTGGTTTTTGGTTTTGATTGTGTACTTTATTTGCCTCCTTCGTGGCCACCACCAACGCCGGCAGCAAGTAATGGGTGGGAGCGAAAAACAAGTTGAAACTCAAATGAATTGGAATTTATTACCCTTCGAGTCGAGTGTTATTTGAGGCACTTTAAAGTATGGTTTACGACGGTGATGGCCCCACGCTGTGTGAGCGGGATGGGTTCAAAGGATCCGTCCCTGGTGCGCTGCTTCGCAACGACTTCCGCTGGATAAGCGGAAGCCCGGCCTGTCTGGCTGGCGGGCTGGCCCTCTGACTGGTCGTGTGAAGCAAAAGATGGCGCAAAAACACTACCGGAAATGCCGGGCGGCCCCCGGAGTGTGTAAGGAAGCGATTGCCGTGCCGTGCAGTGCGAGAAGATGAAAGTTTATTTATATTTTGACTGGCACACCCGCCCATAGTTTCGCGATTGTTTCTCACTCTCGGGCCCGCTTGTTTATCGTTCATAAGAGGTTCACGAGGGGAGCGTTAAGCCCGGGTCCTGCCACTGTCCGATAGAGCTGTAGAAGGCACGATTGGACGTGGACAACGATTTTAAGGGTGCTTCTCCGTGTTTTCATTCGGACCATAATCCACAGGTTCAGAGAACCAGGTCAGGAGTCCACTTTGCTAAAACTAGGATCCGAAAGAGTTTTCTAAAAAGGATAGTATCTTCATAAGGGCGACTTGGAGGACTTTGGAGAACTTAGCAAGAGCCCCATTGGCCTGGCCAATGCCATGCCCTCGGATAATAAAATGAAAAAATACGTTCTTGAAACTAAAATATCGTTAAATTGAAGTTTTTGTTAATGGATTTCAAGTGATAATTTTCATTCAATAACTAACCATAAAACATTGATAACATAGGAGAGAGGAGACTCTTTTACGTGAACAGTTATAACAGATAGCATAGATACGAAACGGAATGGTTGAAATAAGCTTGGTGTAAATTGGCCACCAGTACACCTTTTCCCAACCGTCCTGGGTTTGGGAGAGGTAAGCGACAGGTGCAAATCACCCGAACCCGGTTCGTGTTTAGATTAATCCGATTCGTTACGAGATGAGTGATGATCGAACCCAGCGATTGAAATCGTCACTCAAACTCGAACATTATACAGCCGAAAGCCGGCAGTGTGATCCGGCAGGCAGCGAAACCTCATCGTTTCGAACGTTTTACCGAAATACGCCCACTCCGCAAGGACGTGGGACATGTTTCGTGCTCCTGCAGCGAGCGCACGGCACTCGATTCGATTGAGTTTTAATCCTTGCCGACCCCACGCTGCTGGTCCCGCTGGTCAGTGTTCCGGGAAGGATACGATCGTGATTGAACCACCACCGTCAACCACCATCGACCCAGGCCTTCCCTGAGCGTGTGGGTTGAGCCGGGAAGCACTCAAGGATGGAACATGCGTTATTTATGTATCATGCTTGCATAATCGGATCCACTCGCCGGTGTAGCGGCTCTGCCGGCATGCTCGGCTAGGTGACCGCACCCCCGGAATGTCTGCTGGAATGTGGCACGGAAAAATTCCATTTGGTCAGCGAGCGGCACACACGACATAACCAGGCGGCCGAGGCGGCGGAATGTGACCTCCCTGCAGCAGCAGCAGCAGCGGTGGCGTGGAATTTTCTTTGGTTTCGGATTTATTGGTGCAATGTGTACATCGACCGATGGTCGTCTAGTGGTTTTGATGACGAGAGAGAGAGAGAGAGAGAGAGAAAACCCCCTGAGAAACACACAAGGATCTAGTCGATAAGAGAAAATACCTCCCGGGGCTAGCTCCCACACGAACCATATGCCCACCAGAGCAGCGACGAGAGGAAATGCCGTTGGCTCAATATTCTTGGAATGTTGGGGATTTTTTTGCATTGCTTTCTGCCCGAGTGGTAAACAGAATTAATGTGATACCAGACAAAATCTAATCAAAGCACCGGTGTGTGTGGCATTAGCCATAACGCGCGCCACTTCAACGGCAACGCAAACGATCGATAACATCGGTACGACAATAATCAATAAGGGGGAAGAGTGTAAAAAGGGAGGATTATTGAAAACGAGAAAACGGCACCGTTGCTATCACTCAAGATCAGAAGCGCTGCATGATTTTCTCAGAAGTGGCTTTAAATCCCGCGCAACCTTAATGGAAATGGAAAATATCTCCCGATGCCCCAGTCAAGTTCCCGACCAGCATCCATTTGTTGGCCACATTTTGGGTTCAAGTTTACCGTTGGACGCGTGCTTATCGCATCACCACCACACGAGATTAAGGTCGCCTCGCGTCTAAGCAGAACACACCAAAAAACGGATAACCCCCTTTAGGTGTAATTAACATTCAATCTTTTTTCGACAACGCTCCCCAAGCGCGAGAACACCACCCGGCGAGCCATCCGAGAGTGGCCAAGACCGCCGACCGGTCGGTGGGCTCTCGTCAACGGTTATTGTTAGTTTTAATTAAAATGTCTCCCAAACGCTAAGCTCTGTAATGAAACCACTGGAAAGCTCATTACGGGGCGCCACTCGGTCAAAATGCCCGGCTGGTGATGGTGCGGCCGTTCTTTCCGAAAACATGTGTACGACATGATACGCTCGTCGCCCCACCAAAAACGAACCCAAGTGTGTTGCACACGTCTGACCATCCGCCCCCGGGTCGATGTTGTTGCGGCCATCGCCGGCAGCAACGCGGTTTTTGGGCGCCAAAGAACTTTACCAAATTACGTAACCAACTTATGGTCCGAGACGAAGGATTAAATTGTTGGCCGGTGCTTTCGTTGTTTCGCTGATTCAACGGCCAAATTGTAATTTAAAAAGAAACTCATCCCGTTCATGAATGGAAAACATCGAACGTGATCGCGATCTCAACCATAATCACCAAACTTGAACATTTCACCATAGAGATATCCGAAATTGAACATTCCACAACGGCTTCACATTTTACTGATTGTAAAGTCAAAGGAACCTCTAAGCTTGGTGTTTTTCAACGAAAGGCACAGACTCACACTGGAGCTGATATCGGACAACCAGCTGATGTGCTGATACTATCGAGAGTTGCCTAACGGCAATTGCTCTTCTTGAGGCCACCGAAGTGAGGAGAGTCGTAAGATTTGTTTGTACATGCGCACAACGCATCGGTGGGGAAATGGCTTTTGCTTTGACGATGAGCAGCACCGAATAGACGAAGAGAGCAAGACGAAGCTAGCATATTCCCCCAAAACAATATCATTTTATCTGTGAAATGAATTTCTTCGATAACGGCATCTATAAAATCCCAACCGACTGGCCAATGTCTGTTTCCCAGACTTGCATTGAAATGCATAAAATGATCCCAGTTTCCCATCACGTGGGAATTTTAAACAACCAGGAGAGTCGTTAAATGACTCATAGGGGAATTATGTGTTACGAGCAGAAACATTAGTAATGTGAGTCACACTGTGTCGCGCAACAGAACGGCCAAAACAATGAAACAAATTAAGGATCCCCATGCTGGAATTCAGACGGAACTTTTAACGATAGCACGAAATGCATTCCTAATCCCAAAAGTTCGGCCATAGCTCGGAGTGGAACATGATTGATGGACAAAGGACGTCTCCTCAATGGTACTCTAAAAACACACAACCGTATCATGTTTCTACTCCAAACTCCACCTCAAACTGCTTCAAATTCAAAGTATACTTACCCGTCTTTTTGTCCCGTTAAAGCACCATTCATATATGTGTTTTGCTTACCTCAGGGTTACACATCCGGCACCTTGCTGGGTGGAAGCCAGTCCCCAACTGGTGGAGTAATTCCAGACAGCCGCATTCATCAACGTATTCCGGCCGGAAGCGAATGGATCATTCACAGCTTCAACTGCAACGGCTGTCTCTGGAAAAAGGGGCGACCGTTTGAAGTCATTTGCCACTCAGTGTGTTGCTTCCCTTACCACTTACCCAACGAGCGCTTGGTTTTTGCTCCGATGTCGGTCCGTGGTGCCGAAGTAGAAGGAGTTCCGCAACTCACAACAAATTTCGTGCGGCGAGGGGCGGAAGCTGCAACAGCTGTTCGAGAAGTACTTTCCAACGAATGTGCATCAATCATACACAGGCTCCCGGTCCCGATCCGGCACCCGTGCACCGATACCGATGGCGACGACGTATGCTGTTGCACTGTAAACGGTGTTTAGAGGATGAATAAAAAGCACAGAGTCCTGCTGGACGACAGGTGATGCCTTTTCTATGGCCCTTCCAAAGGCATCCGACGCTAGCACGGCGGGAAATTTAATCAAAGCCAAACACGCTACGACAAATTGCAGATTGTAATCCATTTACTCCATGCTATGCTTTTTCGGTGTCCCTTTAGGGTTGTCCCAACGCGGTTACTTTGATATCTTCGTGAAAGCACTGCCCGTTCACAGCCTGCTTATTTTGTAAAGGCGCACCTTGGCTTTGGTGCTCATTTTACGAAGCGTGAATTGTGCTTTAAATTAACCAAAGTGAATAAAAATGATAGTGAAGATACAAAACGTCTTTAAATCTGTTGGTCTTAGCAAAATCTACAAATCTAACTTTTAGTCGTATTTTCGGGTACCCCTCGATCTAGTATAGGTTTTGGTAAACCAAAACCCTCGATGGATCTCACGGCTGAAAGGCATTGCCCCGAATTCACGAACTAGTTGATTGTCGATGTTTGCGGTCAGTGATAAGATTGACCGGTCGGTAAATTACAAATCCTATTTGGAAGCTCAACCAAAGGTTTTCGATTGAATGCTCACCCAACTCGGAAGATTCGATTTGTTGTGACCACATTGAATGGCAAGGTCCAAACTGGAACGTAAACACTTACCTCCCTCTGTTAATCCTCTTTTACAATCTAAACAATCAAGAATAAATAAATTCTCCCCTGTAACGGTACGATCCACGTTCAGGATGGAATTCGTGCTCTGTTCCTACTGCGGGCCAGTGGCTTTGAAATTGATTTACGCCCCGTGCCACAATCAGACAACCGATACCCCAAAAACGCCCTGGCCAATGATTGCTTCGTGCTGCACCGTCGCGCTAAAGTAAAATGTCATGCTGCAGTCCTCGAGTGCCATCAAGATATACAAAGACACGTCCAGCTAAAGCGCGCCACATAGCGTCAGTTACTAAATTGCACTAACAAGTCGACATGCCAGGTTGTGGTTTCCGATTGTAGGAGATTGCATCAAATGCACTTAGTTACCGGCGTGCGCCAAGGATGTCGGCAACTAAACGACAAGGACGATGTTTTCTTCCCTTCCTGGGGGAACAGATTGTGGAACCAGTTGTGACTAGTTGTTGCAAAAAAAACTGCCCGATGAAACGGGCATGCTGTTGAGATTTCTTTGAAAGGTGGTGGAAACATTACAACTGTAGCATTAAACCAACTGTGACTTTGAACACCAACGACAGCATACTCCTTTTCACAGCATGCGTGCTGTCAGTGTAGCTGTCAGTTTGACGCACTGACAGCGAAAACGATTGTTGTGAAACATACCAAACGATGCACACACATCAAAGCAGAATCAATGGGGGGACTTTTGACTTGTTTTGATATCACCCCACGACTGCTTATCGGAAATGCCCCCTCGTCGGATCGAAGTTAGTCCTTATCGTCTGCTGGTTCTTTGCTGACCGGATAGCAAACGCTGCGTACAGTGTTAACTATGGAAGGAAACTCGGAAGGTGAGTTTCTTTAATCGTCCTTGTGTGGCCGTTTATGCAGTTCTATCTACTCCTAGGCTTCATTCCCGATATTGTTGAACATCCCATCGTGCACGTCAGCCAGCGGTACGACTGGGACTGTGGATTGGCATGCATTTTAATGGTGCTGGGTCGTCAAGAGAGGCAAAAATTTTTATCCAACTTCCGGCGAATCTGTGACGAAGGTCAATTCGGCGAGAGGTGCGTTGATATCTATCTGTAAGTGACGTTCCAGCTACGATTTAATGCAATTCCTCTCATCCTCTAGCACGTGGACGATCGATTTGTGCTACATCTTGAACGACTTCAACATTCCGCACAAATACCTAACGACGACCGTCGGAGCGAACCCGAAACATCGTGGAAACGATTACTACAAATCGTACACACTGGTATGAGGCGGTTCCCCCTTTCTTCGTTCTGCGGCTAGTCACGGCGTATGGCATTATCTTATCACTCCGTAGGATATGGTGCGTGTGAATGATAAATTCCGGCACGCCGAGCAGAGTGGCATCGACGTGAAGCAGTGCTCCGTAAACTATCGATTTTTAATCGATCACCTTGGCACGTACGGCAATATAATTCTGCTCACCAGTGCCTCGATGCTGTTCTGTGACCTGTGCAAATTGAACAAACTGCCTTGCGAATTACGGTAAAAGATCCCACTTCTGAGCAGGGTTGTGCAGTGTTTCTAATGCCATTTCTATCCACCAGATCCTGCCTAAGCATCACTCCCAGCTACATGGGCCACTACATCGTGCTCTGTGGATACAACAAACGGATACAGAAGTTCATGTACCGCAATCCCGCCTGCAACGACAGTGAGTGGCCAGAAAGCTTTGTAATGCAACAAGAGTACTAAAAAAAGATCCTTTTTTGCTTCTTTTGACAGAGGTGTGCTACATTCCATATCAAGCGCTCGACAAGGCCCGCAAAGCGAACGGGACGGACCAAGATATTATCCTTCTATACGATAAAACCTCGTGACAACACAATGTATTCCAGCATGATCATGTAACAGCGTCGAGAACGTATGCTAGTTTGCGCAACAATTGACATTTGAAACATAGTATTAACTTCCTTTCAATATTATTTTGCTAATAAATGTTACTCTTTCACGAAATACTCTCACGATTGAGAGACGATGAAACCCGAAAGTAGCGGCGGAAACCGTTGCAAAATGTCATCAACTGTGAAGTTCAATTCAAATCTCAGCCTATGATGCAATCAATACTCCGACTTTGACCGTGTCTTTCGAACTTTAAAGAAAGTTGTTCTAATCACTCTGTCATTCGCTCTTACCATTGAGGTTGTTTTATTTGAATATCTTCGCTACTAATTCCGATTCTGGCTCTTAACACCCGAAGCGGAGTATCACTAGTCTCACTGAAGTTGCTTATATTTGTTGCTTAACACAAAGCGCAATAGTGTAGGCGAGTGCGCACTAAACGGACTGTTGGGCTTTCTGATAACTTAACTACGGTTTTCTGGGATGTAAGTCTTTTGACAGTTTTGCATTAATTTTACAGTGTTTAAGGTATACGTTTTTCTGCTCCCACGATCCAAAAGAGCACAACTAACACTTGTCTAACTAAACAAAGGTTTTGTTTTTGTTCAAAATTAGCGTAATTTGTACAAAATTTTACATACTTGCTCTATCTTCGAAGAGGAAACACAAACGAAGTATTCTGCGACGAAAGTTCACTCCGAACTTTGCACGCGAAAACAAATTCGCCGTTTTCTCAGCCTTTTCTCGTATAATTAAAGGAACTAGCATCTTGCGGGAACTATATTTCTAACAAAAATGACTGCAAACACTCCATTCATTAAATTATTGTGTCAAACGCTTCGAGTCGTGGGTTTAATTCAAACGATAACTAACATCGTTGCTACACAGCAACACCCATGCCTTCAGTTCATCAGTTTTGGTAAAGATGAATTCATCTTCAGTTCAGTTCAATTATGCGAAATGATAAGCTAATCATTGCTGTAAAAGAAAGTTTCGCCATCACAAGATTATTTGCAAAGGGTCATCAAAAACGAAAAAAGTTATGCGCGTGACTGGGTTACCGTTCAGCAAGGGTTCTCCGTTTCACAGGCACCCGTTAGCGATGTTAGGAAAACGTGAGTTTGTCGACAAAAGACAGCAACTTACAATTCCACTGGAAGATCTACGGTGCGGCATGAAAGACTTGCCTGAGCTTTCAAGAGAACTGCTACCGATACCATCATCACTAATTATCGAAGATCACTTCATCCACCTTTTGCGCATCGCTCGACAGATCCTTCACCAGCTGCTCGACGCAATTCTTTGGAATAAGCGTACCGACGATCTTCACACCTTCCTTCGTCTTCAACCGGATCACTTGCATGCGCGACTGTGCGCCAATGCGTGCGGCCAAACTATTTTCTACCCTGGCCCACACGGCAAGCACCGATCCGGACAGAACGCTGTAGGTGCGTCTTCGCAGCCCAACCTAGAAAGAAAGGGTGAGAGAGAGTAAGTATTTCAATTCGATAACACTAAGCGAGACACAAGACGAACCTCACATTCCTGGCCCATTGAAACGTTTCGACAGTGACCCTTCCAGTAGCTATGGGAGCACGTGTTGACCGAGGCATCGTATAACTGGGTCCAGTGGAGTTCGGCTTCGGTACTCTGCACCTTTACGTAGCGCTTCTCAAGCTCCGCCAATGACTCGTGCTTGAACTGTAGCCCCGTGTTGGCTTGGTACACTTGGAAGAGAGTGTTCTCCTTTTTTATCCTGGCCGCGTCAGCCGCACTGGTGGTACTGCTGCTACTCGTTAGAAGAGTGTTCTTCTTTTTCGCCGGACTATTGTCCATCTCAATTGCCAATATAACATTGTGTTTGCCGTTGCGGGGCTGTAGGGAACGGTAGAAACCTTCCTTGTCACCTACCAATTCCGACCACCTGTAACAATGGGGCATTGAATGATGGGGTGTACAGTGACAGAAAAGAACATGATGCTCACTTGTCGATCGCCTCCTGCCAGATCATGCCTCGCTCCACCTGTACAACGTGTAGCTCGGTTGGCGAAATTCCTGTCGCGTGCTTGCGTGAAAACCGAACCAGTTTGATGCGTGTCACGTTCTCTCCCGCCGCTCCCAGATCTGTGGAGTGCAGTGCAGGTGGAAAAAAGTGAACATTGTAAAGTCATTTCCCATTCGGAAAGTTTACCGTCTACTAAAGCCTTACCAAGAATGCCGAGATCGAAGCGGCCCCGTTTTTTCGCCTGCTCGATGGTCGCCACAAGCGTGTCGGTAAAGTACTTAAACAGTCTATTCTGCAATTCAACGGGCATGCCCAGTATGCGATTTAGGAACTTCGATATGTTGTTGTAATCCTTGTCGAGGCTCAACACGCCCGGCATCTGCTCACTGTTGACGATCAACCCCACACCGACCAGCGCGGCTGCAACATCCTTAAAGAAGTCCCCACGATAGTCGGCTGGAGGGGGCACGATCGGCGATTCGTACCCCATGATCGTTTTCATTACGGCTTCCAATGCCGTCCGGCCGTACTTGTTGTCAATGTTGAACTGTGAGAGATCGCGTGTCTCCGTTGCGCGACGATCCCCGTGAGTCAGGGCACCCAACGATTCCAACCGCTTCGCGACCGTCGAAGCAAACCGTCGTTCACCGGCCAGATCAGAGATCAAAAACATGTACTCTGGCGCATTGACCTGATTCGAGCGGTGCGTTCTTCCAAACTGCTGCACCGCGCGGTCGGCAGACCAGGGCAGTTCGAGCGTAATGTGAACTCGCCTCCGCGTATTCCGGACACGCCGGTCACTCTGCAGCGAGATACCACTCGACGCAGCCTCCGAGATGATCGCCACGTCCTTATCGCCATCCATGAAGCGCTTCTTTTCCGTTATGTTGAGTGTCTCGAGTGGCACGTCCTGCTCGGACCGTGACTCGTACTGTATCGAACCATCATCGTTTTGCACCACCCGACCCTTGCGTCCCGTCATCTCAGCCACATTCTCCGGGCCGCCCAGCTCGTCGATCAACTGATCGAGCGTGTTAGCCGGTAACCGCTCACCAAGTCGCTCAATTTTGCCCAACAACTCGTCCTTCATCTGACACGCTCGCTCAATCGCATCCTTTGGCGGTGGACCACCAGCCAACTGTATCGAAAATCCATTGCCAGATTGGATCGTCAGCGGTTTCGGATCCGTTTGCTTCTTCGTCAGGTGCGCTTGGATTTTATCCTGCGTACTGGCCGGCTTCTTGCGTCCCCCACCACTAGCAGCAGTTTCCGGTTTGCTGGTCGCTTTTCCTTTCGCCTTCTCCCCGGAGAACGTGGTGGACTTACTTTTTCCTCCGCTCACCCACGGATCATCGTCACTGTCGGAACCACAGTAGAAAGGGTTATACTCATCGCTCTGACTCGCCCCGCTATCGTAACCGCCATGGTCGCCAGCGTCACTATCTTCCTGTTCGCTTTCCGACGCCTTCGAGTCGCTATCGGACTCTCCGTCGGCCGAGGACGACTCCCCAGCATCTTCGTCCGACGAGTTATTACTTCTCACTCGCTTCGACTTCGCTATACTCGTTGCCTTCGCTGCCGATCGCTTACGTTTCACATCCACACCGGTGCTATTTATTCCCACGGTCTTTCCTTTGTTTCCGCCAGCAGCACTGCCGTCGGCATCGTCGAGGATACTATCGAGCAGCGTACGACCTCCACCACCGAGGCCCAGCAACCGATTGATGCGATTGCGATCCGGAGCAGGAAAGTGTTTTTCTACCAGCGACTGTAGCACACCTTTGGCGGTGGACACAAAGTCCGTCAGCTCGCCATCGTCACGCTCGAGCTGCTCGAGCGTACGCGCCTCACCTGTCGACTGCAAACCGATCACAACACACTTGCCATACTTGATCGCTTCACGGGCCACCTTTACCGCGTGGTTTACTTTCGAGGCGATGCAAAGATACTTGAAGAATCGCTGATGGGCGGACCAAAATTGGCCCCACATCGTCTTTTTCATCCGGCTTTCGGCATCGATTAGTTCGGCCGCCTCGGTGAATTTTTGCATCGCTTCTACCCACTACAAAGAAAAGGCGAAAACATTGATTATCAATCGCTGCTCGGGAAGTAAACCGTACAGTTGACAGTTACCAGCTCAACAGATTCGTCGTAAACCTTTTTGAATTCCTTTGTCAGCGGTACTTCCTCAATCTTAAATGTCACGCCGTGGAAACTGAGCTGCCGGGCGATATACATTCCGCGCAGTTTCATATCCATCGCTACAATTTCCATTGCTCCGACGCCACTAAAACAAATATTTCGTCTCGTTGAGCATATTTCATTAAATTTGTCGAAGTAATTCTTACCGTTTCTCAACCGCTTGTATGAAATCGTTAAACGACGGAAATGGTGTTCCCTGGCCCCAGATTCCCAGCCGAACCATGTAGGCCATGTTGCGGGGTTCGGACGCACCGGTCGCGGACGCGTAGACGACACGCGCTTTCGGCAACTTGTTCTGCAACTCCAGTGCCGTCAGACCTGTCTTGGTCGGTTTACTTGACCCAACTGGGCACAGATTTTTCGCCTTATGGCACTCGTCGAACACGATCAGTCCGTCAAAGTCTGGTCCACACCACTGCAGGAGCTGCTTGAGGCGCGTCTTGTACTTTCCCGTCGTGCTCTGCGACTCACCGATCAGGGCCGAGTATGTGCTGAAGATGACGCCCTTCTTGCAGTTATTATTAAGGGTGGAATTAATTTTGGCATATTTTAACTGAAAACAGAAGAGGGAAATCGATTAGGAAATGATGCCGTGACTTAAAAAACTGCTGAAGACCCGGCCGGCCTCGCGACCGTTACCTTGTTGAGAGCGTGAACCTCAATCTTTTTGGCGCCAATATCTAGCAAATCTCGCACCGCATCGTATCGCAAGTCGTTGGACACTGATATCCAGAGCGATTTCTTGCGACCCTTCATGTAGTTCTCGTAGATAATGCCAGCAATGGTACGCCCCTTGCCAACACCAGCTCCGTCGCCCACCAGGAAGCCGGCCCTGGATCCATCCGGCAGCAGATGGGCGTGCGCCTGACAGGCGTAGGTAATCGACTCCAGCTGCAGTGCACTCAACAGTCCAGCGTTAATGGTTTCGGCGGGGATGGATAACTGATAGTAAACATCGCACGGCTCCACGGACGATAGGGAGGCGGTTTCCACCACCGAGTCCGGGTGTTTTTTGCCTATCTTCACTGCGTCCGCGTGGGGAAAAAAGCGAAAGTGTAGATTAGTAACCGTAAGCAAATTGGAGGAGCACATCAATAACTCACGTTTTGCAGGCCAGTATTCGGCATACGTTTCAGCAACACCCATTTCTTCCTCTTCTCCCTCCTCTTCCTCGGGTATTTGATTTAACTGGAAAAATGAAGCGATAACCATTGGTTATTTGTGATGAAAAATTGGGAATACACAACAAAGCACGCACCTTGGTCGGGTCGGCCATCCACATTTGTGAGATCAGTTTGGTTGGAATACCACTGGTCAGGTAGTGCGGATTGGCTGCCAGCATGGCCTGCAGGTTTTGAAGCATTAGCTGGCTCGCCATCAAAGAGTTCATGTCCTTACTGCCTGCCGTGATCGAGGTGTTGGCACCGAACCCAAGGCCAGTCATTTCCACTGTGAACAGAAACGTCATGCCAAAATATTAACAAACTAACTTTTTGCCGTGCTCGCTAATTAACACTAAATGTGCTGCAAATCAAATTAAATTAAAGCATACATTAACCAATACTTATCCTACGTTTTGGAGTCATAAAGCAATAATTTGGGGGCAATGAATTCCAATTTAAAAAAGGAAAAACTGACTGTCGGATGCAGGGGATTACTGCAGCGAACTCGAACTGTGGTTTGGTGAAGATGGCAGAGTGGTTTGAGTTAGTCATTCATTCATCATTATGCTGAGGCCACCATTAATGAGAGTGATTGCACTAGGTGAGCAAGGCATGTCTACATTAGACATTGATTCGGTAATTTCATTAAGATCGACATGCCAAGAACACGTCAAACTAATCAGATTATCCAAGATACTCAATGCAGACAAGTGTGAAGGTGATACGCACATTGCATGTCCAACTGATATTGATATTGCACAGAAGCAGAAATTGTGGCTCCGTAATGAGAATGTTTAGACAGCAACCGAAACCAAGTTCGTAAACATAGCCCATGCAAACGGAACTGAAATTTAATTTTGAACAACGCAGGTAAAGCAATAGTTCTTAGAGCATGCGTACCACGAAAAGAAAACAAATGGTTTACACCAAACCAAACAAATCATATCAACAGAAAATTGAACTGATATCGAATGATATAGACAATAGCGGGCTTCCAACCATTTCAACGGAGCGGTCGTGGAAAGTCTAATTCCACTTCCGCACGGAATCCCGTTAACTTACTCTGCGCCAGCAGAGTGGCAATGCTCGGTGGGTAGTAGCTGCCCAGACCACCCAGTATGCTAGTTGCGCCAGGCGGTGGCGTCCCGGGGACCACGAGTGACGCTGCTGCCGAGGTTGACCGCTTGCCCATCGCCGAGCTGCCACTAGCGCTGGGTATAATTATGTTGCTACTGCTGCTGCTGCTGCCGCTAGGGCCACCTCTGAGAAACGTCTCAGAAACGCCACCAGCACTACCCCTCGCACCAATACGCTGATGGGCCGGACCCACACCGGACGCCGAAGGATACCCATCGCGGGTGGCTAATTTGCATTCCCGAAAAGGGCATCACATTAGGGTGCATCCGATGCACTCGATAACGGTGATTTGTCCGTGAGTGAGACAAAGACAGCGAGGCCGATAGAACGGACGCAGATAGGTCCGGAAAGTCGTACGGTCGAAGAGGTACAACGTATGTATACGCGGTGATGAGGCGCGTGCAGAATGTGGCATGAGATTAGATTTATGTACCAAAAGACGACACGTAATTTGAAGACATTTGACCAACCGCGCGCACACACATAAGAAGGTGTGTATGTTAATGTTTGCCAGCGCCATTATTGGGGTGCAATGTGGTGCAAGACATCCGCGCGGACCACAAACCGTGATGCGGCAGCAGGAAGAAGGGAAAGAAAATGGTGACGAAGAACAAGAGATACATCGTGTGTTAGCAAAACGAACGAAACATATAGATTCCCACCACCACCGCCGCGGGGATAGAGTCTCGGGTCTATGCTGCAATAGGCCTGTGTTTGGTGTGCAATTCGCGAGTCTTTCTTCCATCACAAAGCTGACCCTTCGCATAAACCGCACCGAGAGAGACCCACATATACTGAAAATCGGCGAACGATCACACTACTCACCACTGCCACCAACAACCATCTTGGGCAAAGGTTTCATAGCGTCGTACACTCCACCGATGCGGCTACTCGCACCCGTCGTGCCGCTGCCGCTGCCGATAGTTTTCTTCTCAGGGTGCATTAGCAGCGGGCTGCCACGATCTGCTTCCGCTTTGAACTTTTTGGTCAAGGTAGCAACGGTCGCCAAGTCCTTTCCGCCTCCTTGTAGAGATATGAAATTGAGAAGGAAAGATAGAAATTAATAGTTGAACTCATTAACAATTTTTCGGAGAAGCGCAATTCTTAAAGGATTATGATAAAAAACGAAATTAATCGAACCGACCTCAAATCACAATACCGAAAACGGGTTCAAATTGCCGACAAAAGTATTCAAGCCACGAATGGAGCCTACTGAGAAGATCCCTCAGTGGGATTCAGTGGCAGCAGAATGTTGCTTACACTTTACACTACAATATCTAATCAATAATTTAACCGACGGTCAAAGCAACCTACGCCACACAGCGAACGTTTTCGCGTCCTAACACATGCGAGCTAATAATTCAACTGACGAACGGAGCAAACAGCGGTCCACTCAGCATTTGGTTCCGCAATTAGAATTAGGTGGGGGGTGCTTTAGCCCCGAAAGTTCGCCAAGCCCACGGAGAAAGCGGCCAGAAAGAGAAGATCGGCCGAACCGAAAGGGTTGTGTGGGGTATAGAACCCGGTCGCAGCATGACAGCTGCTTCGCGCGCGGGCACCTGCAGATAGAACGGATGGCATATTAGGTTCCGCTTTTCTCGGGCGGCAACAGACTCTGCGAAAGGACCGAGGGAGGACGATTGGGCAAGAAACCGGCGGCAGCGCGAACAACAATTTCCCGACCCGACCGGCTTCTGCGATTCCTTCCCCCAGCGGATGGGTGGTTAAAGGGGTGAAACTTTCTTCCCCACCGCGCGCTGGGTGTATCCTTGCGCGCTGTATTACGCGCGAAACAGCCTTGCTTTCTCGTGCCGCCATCCGCACGCCCTCGGCTACGGTGCGGACGCGAAGATTATTACGGTTCATGAGGGCGGGGGATTTTGGTTCCAGAATGATAACGCGCTATCGCGACCGGGGACCGGCGTTGGGGTACGTCGCACAGGGAACATCTTCGCCAGCTTCTTCGGTGGGTGTTCGGTTAACTTCGGGCCTTCGGACAAAGTTCTCCCGGTCCCACACCGGTGCGTGCGTGTGGGTGCTTAGAGGAACCGATTAGAAGTTTGGCTAGATTCTCCGACCCTATCGGCGGGATCGGGCAGTATCGCGGAGAGCGAGCAAGCCCCGCCGGTTGGCGCTCAACGCAGTGAGCGTGCGAAATCGATTCAAGTGTAGCATAATAAATTTGTACATAACGTCCGCGTAACTCCCAGTTCCGGCGGTGGATGTTGTGTCGTGCTGACGCGCGAAAGGAATGATGACGAATCGGTTGGGCGTTTGGCGAAGTAACTATGAGCTGTGTATTCAATGAGCGCGGCGCGAGGGGAGAGCGATAATGAAATGCCGCCAGGTTTCCGAAGAAACCAATCCTTTGAAGGAGGCGGCCTTCAAAGATGAAAAACCCATCGAAACACCAAGGTTTGGAATAACATGAAATGATTGTTGCAAACCTCTGACCTACGAGAGATGCTAGCAATTACCATATTAGGCACATCCATGTAAGATAAACCAACGATTGCCGAAACCAGCGGGACTTATCGAACGTCCATCGCCCCCAACATCCGAGAAACCTTCTCCAGTTACTTTCACAACCAATGACCGAACCGAACCCGATTGAATTACGATATAATGGACGCACTATTTACCTGGCACTTCTATCTCGTCCGGATCTTCGTCATCATCGAAATCGGAATCGGACAAATCGCCACCACCGTCCTTCTCGTCCTCGTCCTCATCATCATCGTCCTCGGTGCCGTAAGGTGACTTCTTCATTACCTGTAAATGAAATTGTTTCGATCATCGATTTGCTGTTTCAGATAAATTAACAACATAAATTGGCCAGTGTTGTGAAAAAACTTGACAAATAATGCCCTTAACAGGTTCGAAATAGTTGGCTAAAGGTAACAGTACAACACAACGGAAGCTACGGACGGAAATATTAGAAAACAACGGAAGCTATAAAACAGTACTCCTATTGATTATAGAAAAAAATAAGTCTTTTCATTTTAGTAAACCTTCTTCAAAATGGAATGGAATGGCCAAACGATCTTTAAACAAATCTCGAACGATGTCAAAAAAATGCGAACGCATAGCATGCTAGATTGTTTACTTTTCGCTTCCACGTGTTTCAAAACACGTTGAGCGAAGCGAGTACGTGCGTGCCGCGCGTGTTGCGATGGTGACGGACCAGAGCGGAAGAGGCATAGAAATTGCTGTCAGCTCAGTGGATCTTAAATGGAACAACTTTTTCACTTATAAAACTGCAAATTGACGTGACATTCGATAATTGATGCTTTGAATGTGTTTTTAGCCTTCGCTTTACTTCTGATACAAACCAGAGGCACATAATCTAACAACACCGCATAGCCAAAATCACCATTTGCGAGCATTGCCGATAGTTGTACATATATGCATCGAAAATGAATGTACTTCCTTCTAGCAAATATGACGGCCCAACAAGTACATAACACGAGCGGCAGCGGCCAGCGCGAGAAAATCCCCATCCTGCTGATCCGCTTCAAGACAGTGTTCCGATTGAACAACCAGTCGGAAGTTGCCTGACATACCCAGCCAAGTGATGGGCAGAGATCAATAGATTAAATAGCCACACCCCGAAGCAGCAGGTGGCGCAGATGCATTTGCAATGCTTCCGCGACCAGCCGAAAGGGTGACGAAGGACATTAAAAAACACAACATTGTGCCGGCAGACGGCTTTCGCTCTCCATCACGTTCCTTCGTGGCCGCTGCTGTCAAAATTGACGTTTCGCTCGGATCACCGAAGCTCGGGCATCGCACTTTTTTCGTACTTTGTTACGTTGCACACAAAAATCCTGCTATTCAGAGGGCGACTAAAAGGGGTCTTTTTGAGCGCGTAGCCCCGAAAGAGAGCGAACAGGCACATTTTGGAAACATCAGAGTCCACATCGCAACCAGCAACAACAGCAGCTGCTAGGAACAAGTGGGGTCGCTTTACACGGTTCAAGGAATCACCGGCCAAGCTTTCGGAAGCGACCGAAGACACGGTGACAGTTCGGGCGGTGTTTTAACGAGAGGAAAGGAACCCTTCCGTGAAGGACGTAAAAATCAAAACAAAAAAATACCATTCGATTCATGGCCCCGCGTACACTCCTCGCGTTCTTTTTCCGCTAGCCGCAGGATTCTTTTCGTTTGAACGGTTTTCTTGCTGATGGACGATTTCGTTCTAGCACTTTGTCGGTTGCAGCTGCTCCTTGAGCACGGAAACTATTCTCGGTGCGGGAAATACTTCCGAGTGGACTCGAGAGCCCAGAACGCAGCAATTTACACTGTGCACCGGACTTGCTGTTCGCCTCCTCGGGCCGAATCACCGCGCGCTCGACGGAACTCGCGTTTCTCACTCGATCCCAAAGCCTGCTATCTTTGGGCTTTCGGCTAACCACCGCACGACGATCCCTGCTAAACTTGGTTTCTCGTAACAACCGCACCGTCACGAAACAACGACCACACTCGCCAATCCTCTATAAAACACTGGCGCGGCTTGCCATGTGTGCGCCACAAACGGTGACGTTTGCCGATCGGCTATGGTGCCGTCGTTTAAAGTAGGAGCTCGAGGAGTTCTGGTTTCGCACAGAGAACCATTCAAATGCTCGAACGATAAATGCAGAAAGTTGGTTGGCCAAAACAAGATTCCTATAATTCGCATATAGTATTGGACCATTAGAAAGAAAAAGTGGATGAAAAAGCAGAGAAAGCCCATCTTTCCAACTATACCCGGCAAGAACAGTGTTACCGAGTACTTACCGATGAAACCAGCACAAAAAAAGCGGAAAGACTAGAGAAAATACAATACATATTATATTTCTATTTGTAAACTGGTACACAAACACCCCATTTTGGTATGATTCTTACAATTTTCTTCCGGTTTCGCTTCTCTTCAAGTGCAAATATTAGTCGCAATCAGAATGTAGCTTCTTGTCGTGGGCGCCTGCCGTCCCTGTTTCCCAGAGAGATGCTTCTTTTTTGTCTAAAACTTTGCGCTCATCTTTTCCGTGAACGAATCACTTTCTGTATATTTCTCTTTGCCAATTGTTTCACTACTTCACACTGTAAAAAGCCCGCAGGGAAGGGAAGCACAACAATCTGGAATGACGTTACCATTTTGTTATACAACTGCTGAATACGGATTTATGTGGCTTTAAATGCACCGTTCTTTCATTTCCTTGACCGTGCGGCACGTTTGCTTCGTTTGATAAAATGCCCAAAATGGTGTACACTGGTGTACATCTCTAACAATTGGGTAAACACATCACACTAATTACAAAAGCTCCATTAAACAGTTATTAAGTGATTTAGGTTTAATCCTGATCAGTCCTACGCTTTTCTAGGGTCCTTTTTCCCTGGATTACTACCAAATATTCGTGTTTCGTAGAATGTTCTTTTCTTACCACGATACGTTCCGCGCGCTTCCGAATGAAATCCTTGTATATTAATTTAATAACAATACGCACAAAAAAGGTTGTGCGCACCTCGGCTCAGTAGAAAAAATGCACAAAAAGTTCTACGTGTCTCACTTGCACATATTGGCCAATGATCGTTGCGTTAGTTACGGGTGTCTGTGTCCAGCGTAACGTATTTCGTAGTTCTGATACACAATCAGCCTACAGTTTGGTTTGGTTTGGTTCCTGCACATTGTACCATCATGTCTCCGATCCGATCCTCGTGAATGTTCTGTTTAAAGGATGATACAAACCAAGAAGGCAAGATACATGTGGAAGCACGTAAAGAACGATTCAATCGCCACGCTCTACAGCTAACTCTTGTGTGTGCGTCTATGTTGTGTTGCAGGACAAAAAAAATGACTATGACTAGGTAACTAAATAGCTGCACAGACCTGAATCCTACTATGCGTTGACGATTCTCCGTGGAAGAATTCCTTTGTCTTCGCTCGTTCCTTTCCTGTTTCTTTGCACTTAATGGCTAGTTTAAATCGCTAAAACCCTTCGAAAACGGGAAACGGGATCTTGAACCGTGCAACGAAAAGCACTTTTGCGCTCTTTCGCGCTCGAATACCGCATGCTGAATATTCCAATTACACACAAAATAACACTTACGCTGTATTGCTAATCGCGGGCTGCTTTGCTCGCATTCCGCCACACGAGCAATTCCCTTGCGCCGCTTTTCAAACTTAACTTTTGATTGATCGTTGGTTGCTTTGTTTTCTTACAATAAAGAGCGTATTTCACTGTCTTTGGATTGTGACGGTTTAATGGTAGCACCGTTGGTAGTCGCCGCTGCATCGTTTACACAGGAAGCGGCACCGCCTGGCGCGTTACCCTTGCGGGCACCATTCGGTGGGAAGAATACCTTTCGGCGGGGATAAAAAATCGGTTAGTAAAGATAAAAAAAACACATCTTGAAGTTCCCTCCTCAATCGCCGTTCGATTACCTTCAATGCGCCACGTACCATCAGCCGGAACCAGTAGAGCTGGGGGAGAAATAGTGCCAAAATACTGACTTTGCATCCCCACGGCAAGTTCCACACGGCCTATACAATTGTGATAGAATAGGACGATTAGAGAGCAATATTCACGTTAGCACGCTCGGAGGGTTCGTACCTCAAAAAATGGCAGATTTACCACCTGACTGTAGTAGTAGCAAACATAAGGCATCAGGAAGACGCGACACCAGAAGAAGGTGAACAGCATTACCAGTCCGTTGATGACGTACACTTTTGACTTCTTCAGTCCCATCACGCTCAGAATGCCCCGGAACGATACGAATGGCGTGGATAGTTCCATCATGTACATGAAGCTGAACACACAGTCACCAAGTCCTCCGCGAAGAAACTGTGAGTTTGGATGACTTATCGTAAATGAAACAGAAAATTGTGCCTCGTTGCTTGGCAATACTCACCGAAATGACCATGAGCCCGTACGAACCGATAAAAAGATGGTGGAACACCATCAACGGATGCGACATGATGTATCGGGCGAAGCTTGGAATCCCAAGCTTGCACGGAGTAACGAACGAGAGCGTACCGCGGCCAACACTCGGTATGTCGTCCAGCGCTAGCAACTGGCCACCGTCGTCGTCCCCGAGCTTCTCCCTCATTTCGCCATTCACTGCACCGCCGTTTACGTTCCGCAGGTCACGCACTCCGTCGCGCACCGTCGTCTGCAGTCCAAGCTTGGCCTTAATCTTGATGGCCGCTTCGGCGGCATAAATTTTGTACATCGACCAGAGATCGTAGAAGAAGTACGATGCGGCGAACCAGGCGTATGACTCCGAGAGGAAATGCGATGCATGTAGGAAGTTTCTCGGACAGGACCAGCGGCACACGAACAGACCGGCCAGACAGGAGAAGGCTGCTTGCACTGCCGAGACGACCCTGCCGGAGGAGAAGTGCACGGGATAGTGTGTCAACAAATTCAAACGTTCATTTCCCGTTCGACCCTACTTACTTATTCGTAATTTCCAGCACATCGGTAACCCGTAACCGGTAGCGCTTCACAAAGCTGTGACCTAGCGACGTCCTCAGCAGCAGTTTGTTGAGGAACTCTGTCAGTGCCACAAAGTACACGAACCCAAGACTGATCAGAAGAGCTCCCTTCTGCACCGATATCCGATCGCTCGGGTTGAGGGACGACAGACTGGCGGTGGCCAGTGCAAACGAACCGACCGAGTAGAGTAGCGAGAAAACGCAACCGCGCGTATTGATCTTCTCCATTGTGCCGGTTCGAACTGCGTCGTTTTTGGGCGTATTTTAAGTTTCACACGACTCCTTTTGTCCTCGTCTTGCTTCGCTCAGGAAACGGACGCGCTTTTATGTGTACCGTGCAGAACTGATCATCGTCTTCTGACACCTCCGAGAGCTTACGGGTGTGGTGGCCCGCTTGGGGTTCTATTCTAGCGAGAAGAAAGGGAAAGGAGCGAAGGTGAAACAAGTGAAATAAACGTTCAGGCCTCGTGCCGGGTTAAAAGGAGTCAATTGAAATAGTAAATAAAGTCACACGAATCACGGTTCTGTGGTGCAGTCGGTGCGAAACGCCAAACCGTACCAAACAACGACGCACTATTAGCCCCTACAGGAATACGCACGGGCGATGATGCCAGCTGTTGTTACGTTGAGCTTCACTCCGCCCTCTGCCCCTGGGAGTTCACGGTGCACTTCGTGGTGGTCAAGCTCGTCCCACGGGTCAATTGTGTCAGCAACTTACATAATGTGTCGGAGAACGGAGAGCATGTATGTCGCTTTCTGGTACGCTATATTGACCGAATCCGTGTTCCGGATGGCAAGCATTCGTGCTTATCGCAACCACTCTACCGAATGCTGGGTTTAATGATAAGAAGCTCCCCTGACCGAGATAGCGTTGGCAGAGGAAAAACAACACTCATCTGCAAGAAAGGTGCGTGCACGTGCACCGACCGATTGGCCACAAAAATTGACCTTTCCTAATGGCCAATTGGCAAGCGTGAATCACTTTCCGAACTTACCGACCAAATGAAGTGTATGAAGATGGCAATGGATGCGTTTACGTGAGGTCAGCGCGCCCTCCACAGGTGCAGGTGCGTAGTTATGTTGCAAACCGACTAAATGACCGCACGGCGCCGTAACTGTTGCGATTTCGTCACTTTGTAACTGCGGGGCCACACGAAGCGCAAAACCTACCGTAAAATTAATTTGGAATGCCAAACACGGTTTACGCCTCGGCCAAAATATATACGTTTTGACAGAAGCGCAGTAGTTTGGCGTTAATCTGTAATGGCAAAACCATTACGTTACGCATCGTCTGTCCCCGCAGTTGGGTTCGCCGCGACCGAGCATCGAAGGGTTTAAACCAGCGTTACCTGCGTTACACATTTCGTTGTGATTCAACTAAATTCCGGAGAGGCCTATTCGTACCAACACTCACTCTCTTATATCATTTTGTGCTTTATTTAAAATGTAAATGGACTAAAAAATCTCCAACACGAAATTGGCCAAGGCCGTGTCCCGGAATCGTCCGATACGTGCCGCGTACGACACGAAGTGGGCCACGTAAGTTTGATTGTGCACACGGTGCAACAGATTTGCCATTGGGCCTGTAGCATGAACGGCAGCCCAACGGTCGCCGGGACTCGCGGTCATTACAACCACTAAACTATCGTCTCGAGAGTCACTGAAATCGAATCAGACAAGGAGAGGAGATAAAAGATTACATTGAATGTAATGTGCACCACTTACCTTAGTTTTCGCAAAGTATCCTGCACCGTAGAGTCGAGTTCGGTCAGAGAAATCGCTACACTAGGGTCAACGATGGCAATCAGCAGGAATCCTTCCGAGCTGTCCAGCATCCGGACCGCACCTACTGTGAGATCGTGAAACGATCCCTTCGCCGCTAGCGTTTGCTGATGGTATAATGCAAGCGCATACTTTGGTACGACTTCCACGGTTAGCAGATCGGCAATGCTGTCCGAACACATCCTGTACTCTTCACCTTCGTCCTGTTTTTGATTTTCCCACCGCCGCTCGAAGGTTCGCTGGCACTCGCCGGCCCCGGGACAACGCTGCATCGATCCGGCGATTACGTTGAGCTGCCTTCCCGTTGCACCGCCGCTTAGCTGCGATTGTATTGTTTCGCAGCGTTTCGAGTCGGGCGATGCATAAGTCCAGTCCGTGTTGGGTGTGTGAGCATAGAGGGACGCTGGGAACGCGTGTACGATCTCGCCGTTCGTTACCACCCCGGTACGACGGCCAACGGCCTGTGCCCAATCTACGATCGATGACGCGCGTTGCGTTTCGTTGATGCTCCCGCCACCCTCGATACACACATTCCAAGGTCCCTGGACGGACGAATCCAAGCCGAGCGTTTGGGGTTGTGTTTCAATGCCACAGAAAATGGCTGTCGGATCGAACGGTTCGCGTTGCCCTTGCGATGCACGCAGCAGCGCCAAATGCGGGAAACTCTCCCACACCGGCCGATAATCCAGTTCCGACGGCCCGTGACGTGTTTGGTTGAGGGCGACGAACAGTACCACGTTTCTAGCCCGTCGTGCATTTCGGGGGACGCGCACTGCGTTGTAGAGCTCGTCCAGATTGGACCTAAACCAAACTGCTTGCGCTGCAAATGGAGAACAACGTGGTACACGGTAGCGACGCAAACGATACCCATTTCTTTGATTCTTGCTTACCAGGCGGTAGTTTCACGGAGTGGAGATCAACGGTGGCCACGAGCTGCTCTTCATTCTCAAACGCTATCATAAACGCGACGCAGATGAATATGATTCCGAGCACGATCGCTATCAGTATTCCAACAAACACCTGATGACGCAGAACACTGCACGGTTGCGGTACAATGAGTTTCCTCGACCACCCATGATCGTTTTCCGCGTTGTTAGATGCTACAATTTGAGTTCCATTTCGTTCCACCCTACTGCTTGTCTCGATAGCAAACTCTTCACGTTGCATTGCAAGTTTGGCACGCTCTTCAACTGAACAAAATGGCGAGAGCGAACTACGAGCAAACCTCTAATTCGCCAATATTTACGTATGATCGCGAGATGAACACCGATAAGATACTGAGATGGGCTAGAGCAACGATACTGCTACGTTTACCACCGTTATTAGCCGTTCGGAGAGTTAAGGTGGCAAGACAATATGAAAGCATTACCCCTTCTCGCCAGCTATCATTAAAGTGGGGTTCACAAACGATCCATTAGCAGCCGTCGAATGAACATTTCAAACACGGTTCTCGTTCTATTTCATTTGCCATGATCACAATACACAAACGGCCTATACCGTTCATTTGCCGGCTACGAGTTTAGATAGTTTTTAAGTTCTCATTTTAGTTGTGAGTCATTTCCCATATTTTTTCAATATGCTTCATGTATTTTAAATACATTTTAAGACGCCTTTTCCATCGAAAATGAACACATTTTGTACTCAGCCTGACCCGATGGCAAATTTATGCAAAAACCTGAATATATGACCCAAACACTTAATATGCTGGAAAGAGAAAAAGAACAAATTTCCCCATGGCCATAGCAAACACAAACGCAACCGCGCTACGTCATTTCAATTGCAATTATAATTTTTATTGGGTTTTCTTGCTTATTGGCTTATTATTGTATGTAACATAGGAAGTAGAAGACGATGCAGGACAAAAGGTGCTGCCCGGTAGAGTACGGGGAAGTAAGCTGCACTTAGACTGGCCACCAGCCTCAGAACCGTGTGGATGTTCTCCGAAAACGTTTTGATGCGAAGAAAATAAATTTACCCTTTTTCTTGTCAATGTGAACCGCTGGGGGTTTTAGTTTAAAGCAGATGATACTGGAGATAAATAAAATTCAAACCGTGTCGGTGCAAAATGGTTGATGTAAGCACAATAAAGCTGTAGTATACGGTGCGCAATGGATGC
Organism: Anopheles bellator; assembly: GCF_943735745.2. Taxonomy (NCBI): domain Eukaryota; kingdom Metazoa; phylum Arthropoda; class Insecta; order Diptera; family Culicidae; genus Anopheles; species Anopheles bellator. The sequence goes on along the minus strand of NC_071285.1, from coordinate 10,971,432 downwards.
CGATTGTTGAAAAAATTAATTTTGTTGTTTTGCAATCAAGCAAAACAATGGAATTTGTAGATCAAGGAAAGATACAAGATACTCCCAGCCCGAATGTTATTGTTGGGCTAATGGGCTAATGGGCTAATGGAGTGACAACAGTGACTTACATTCCGCCTGCTCGAGTGACATGGTGTGCCGGGTATAAAAGACGATAAGGCGAACGATGGGACGTAAGCGAGGAGAATGGTGCGCTTCTTAGATATCGTCAATGTTAAGATCGTCGCCATCTTCGTCGTCTTGCTGCATGGCGGCAACGGCCGCCTTCTTCGGGTCCTGCTTTGCCGGCTCCTTCCGCAACGAGTCAACCTTTGCACGGTCGTCGTACTCGATCTCCACATCCGAATCGTCCTCATCCTCGGAAGATTCCTCTTCCTCCGCTTCCTGCAGCCATTGGATGAAGGGTTTGGCACGCTCGTGAATCTGACCAGCAATCTCCTTGGACACGTACTTCTTGCTCACTTTCTGCGACCAGTCCAGGATAACTTTTTCGTCCAGGATGTCACTGTCGTAGAACAGCTTCAGAATGCCGGGCACCTTCGGCATCAGCTCTTCGGCATGCAGCGAGATGATCTGCTCCAAACCGCCGATAAAGTACTTCTGCGCCTTTTTGTCCTCGTGAGTGAAGCGCAGCAAGAGGTTGCGGTACTTGCGCACCTCCTGAATGATATTGGCCGAAAACAGCAATTCCGCCAGCACCAGCGTAGCCTTTGACTGAATGTCCAACCGACTCGCCTCGGTTGCCAGTTCCCTGTGTACCTGCACGTTGTCCAGCTCACCAGCGTCTCGCTTGCGCTTCACCAGCTCATAGAAGATGTCCAGCCGTTCCTTTTCCGTCTTGTCAAAATCATCCGACACGGTCATGTTCTTTGCTCCATCAGTCAGATCCTGCATCCGGGCCCGTACTGCTTCTTCCGACGTGTCCACCGTCCAGCTTACGTCTTCTTCCTCGTGGGTCTTCACAGTCGCCGTAGTCGCCGACGTCGACATCGATTCATTCGGTGATTCGTCACCGTTCGCCTCTTCTGCGCCACCATTGGTCGTGTTCAGATTGCCGGTAGACTCTTCCCCGTTTTCGCCCACCTTCTTCGCGCGCTTGCTGCGTTTGCCCTCGGTAAGCGACGCGCCCTGGCTGGCCGGGTTCACGTTCGGCGGATTCTTGATTATGAACGTGTTCACCTTGTGGTTCACCTCGAGTGGGCCGTGAAAACCGCACGCCTTGCAGCCCTGAGCAATGGTTCCCTTCTTCGACGACACGATCAGATCGGTTTCGGGATTGTCACACTCCGGGCACAGGACGAACTTACGAATGAAACCATCCAGTAGGTCCTGCAGCTTCGTCGCATCGTGCGAACCATTTACAATGAATCTTTCATTCTGTGATAATAAAATTTAAACAAATAAATTCAATAAATAAAAGAAAGATTGGGCGGGAGTCTAAAGCAAACTCAACCCTACCTTGTAGTCAAACTGCGTCTGGGCTCCAAGCTCGCAACCGAAGTACTTGGTCGGATAGGTTGCCGGGCGACCAATGGCTCGGGCCACTTCCGCCATGTTGACGATGACCGTTTTAATGCCATTGCCCTTACCTTCTACCTTAGCGTTGATGCGGGGCATCTTGTAACGGTAGAAGATGTCGGTGACATTACGATTCACGTTAACGGTAGCCATTTTGCTGACCGGACACTGAAGCTCTCAGCGATTTCTACGTGCACAGCAATAATTTACCGGCAAAGATCGCGAGATAAAGCTGAAAAATAATCGAAAATAAGTATTTATCGATAGCAAAACAAAGTCCAACATTAAGTACTTACATCCGATTACTTGCTGCTCCACGCTCAACGGTGTTCCAAAAAGTACAACAAAAGGATGTTCCGTTTGTATCTTCCTCTCACCGCGTAGCGGACAGTAAAGGGATCGTCGTCGTTTTTGCTTTAATCAATCCGAATCGGCCAGCTTTAAGGCAAAGTTCCAACGGTTGGCTTGCAGGTTCAACGGTCAGCTGCACTAAATGCCGGGGGAAGGGAACAGCATTGGGCTTGTCTTCGATTAGCGAAACCAGCGGCACTGCTGCTGCACACGAGACAAATGCATTTGGGTCGGTTCGTCGTCGTTGTACGGCGCTGGGCGACTAGCTGCTGTGGCACTTCTTTTGCCACCCGGGCGGATGTGTTGGGAAAAAACGATTTCGGCGTTCGCGACTCGCAAGCTGGTTGATAGCAAAAGCATTTGTGGTACGGTGTTGGCGTGGGTCGATAGAAGATCGTGCTTATCTCTTGACCGAGAGCAAAAATTAACCCGTTGGCAAACGCCTAGCAGACACACACACAAAGACTGCTTCCGTTAGAAATGGGCACGTCCCTTGCCAGTCGATCCCAAACACTTTACACGCTGATCTGGTACGATGTGACCCAAAACATTCGGCGCATCGATGTCATTGTAGTCGTATATAGCAGGTGAAAAAAAATAATTGTAAGAAACAAAATTGATAATAAAAAGAGAAGAACTAAAGCGATGCAAAAGAAAAAAAAACTCAACAAACCAACCAATCAACAACCAATCAGCAACAAAAACGTTAAATGTCGTTGCGTAAAATTAATCAAACACAAACCGAATCACGAAGAGGAAAATTTTCTCTGCCGTCACCTTCAAAGACTAAGGTGATGATCGAATGGTGATCGATGATTGAAAATCATTCGGTTTCTCGTATCACGAGTTGGAACCTAGAGTGATCGCCAGATCCGCCTTTACGAGATTTTCTCGACAAAGCGAGACTGCCACCGATTCTCGATACGATTACAAACGGTTACTCATTGATTTGTTCTCCGTTGATTTTGTTGGTAAAGTTTTGCAAACTTGTAATTGGGAGTTGTTGCTTTCGCTGGAAATGGCCACGCCGGGTTTCGGAAGAGGGCGATATTCACCTTTTACCTTGCCTCGTCTTATTCCACGGTTCCTGCTTCCTTGGCCTCCAACTTGCGGGGCGACGCTTATAGCGTACGATTAACAATATGTACGTAATGTATGTAATTCACAGTACCGGTAGCAGTAAACTAGTTAAGGTTGATGCTTATTCTTGATTTAAATAAAATTGGTAGAATCCTATTTTCGAGGGGCAATTTCACGTTTCTCTGAACGGCTGTAATTTTCGATGTCTATTGCTAGAATATTTGGAAGTCCTGCGAAAGAGAAGCAAAAGAAAACCCAAGTCAGTACCTCGAACCATTGTAACGAACATTGAGGGACACGTACCTAAGACTTTTACTACTATGCGAAATCATGCACGTCGTACCACTGAAACTCCGTAATATGGGAGATAGCGGTGCTCCTTTGAGTGCTGATGTTTCTGTGAAAAAAAATAAATCCAGATTAATACAACAAAGCTTAAAACAAACTAATCAATGCAGTGCCGGAGTCACGGTAACGGGTTTGCCAAAGTGTTTTACTTTATTAAGTAGCTCAAATAATCCAATAATATAATGCAGAAATGGTCGCAAGCAATTAACCGCGTTTACTGTGCGACTTTTCCCACGCACCTCGAAGTAGCGCAACATTTGCAAGCTGTACGTGGCATTTTTATTGCTTTCGTCCGAAAATGAAACTATTTACAGCTACAGAGTGCGTATGGCTGATCACATCTGATGCAATCGAAGTACCCTCAGCCAACATTGGTAAAGAAGGCAGGGAATGAAATTCCTTATAGATAGCTATTTTTGGATACCGAATTCGACCCACTAAAAAAGTCTGCGACTGTTCAACTACCTGGATAATTTTGTCACAGAGTACTTGCAACAATAGCAAGAGTAAAGTAAGAAAAAATAAGAAAAATCATTTACTGTTCTTCCTGTGAGAACACTGACTACTTAAAGCTTTACAATGGAGGTGTTCTACTTGCGCTACCGCCTATTTTCAATGCCTTCACGCACAGTAAACTTACCTTGTACGTTTTCTAAATTCATATAAAACGCTAGCCGCCGCTCCAGGCGATCCTTTCTGTTGGTAATCAATTGGCACAACTGTACTACTTCCGACTGTGCAGGCTAACCCGGGGATACACGTTAGGGCTACACCAGCAGCTAACGTCTCAACGGTTGATCCGGTGCTGATTCCGTACGCTGATGGTGCTCTTTTGGGGCAATTCAATGTCTTCACTTTTCTAGATCTCACACTACGAACAGTAGACCTTGCAAAGTAAATAGAGCGAGCGGGATAGAAGCGTATAGATAAATTTATTATACAAAACCAATATAATGTGACGTTCTCAAAGGCTCAACCTAGCATACTACGTTCGAAAACGATTCATCGTCAAAAGGGCATGGATTTATGTTTCGCGGCGTATGCCACGTACGAACCGTACTTGCTTTTGGCGATTACGGCCGTTGGTTGGGAGGTGACAAAAGGTTACAAGAAAAATATGGCGAATCACGTCCATCTGCAATTGAGCTGATTAAGGGACGGGCCATAAGTGAAATGTGTTTGCCCAATCCAAAGGCGGATCGTCTTTCATGAAATACATTTTTTAGTACATAACCCTTCTGCTTCATCATGTAGAACGACCGTTTTCCTCTAATTACGCAAGTTAAAATTTGCCCGTTTATAGAGTTCGTGCACAAATCCGCACAAAAAAACGGAGGAATCGAGTGAAAGGCCCGAGCACGAATCCAATCGCGTGCGTGCTGACAAGAGCGAGACAGGGCGATTGTACCACGTCTCGTATTCTCGTCAGCAAAATCAGCGGGTCCATTTTTAAGAAAAAGAGCCCGCGTTGATGATTTTAATGGCCATCAGAAGCTTCGCTTACTTTCAGAAGCGTATAGCAAAGCAGGTGAATTAGATGTAACTTACACGGTATGCACAATGTTGCCGGAACAAGCACAAATTCTGCGGAGTAAAAGATTTTCACACAACTTCGTTCACAGTTTGCTGAAGAGAAGTGATGAAAAAATGGCAAGAACATGGGAAAACGCATGTCTCCACGGCAAACCCAAGTTCGGTGCGCACGCCACAGTAAGAAAATTTGACATTCGGTATCTCTGCTCTCTTCACTCCCGTGCGAAGGTGCCGGCCATCCGTACGTCATAATATGACAAGGAACCAAACTCGCTGCTGGGCTCGACCGTGCCCGCGCAAGTGCTCTAAAAAGCCCTGCCCAAGGTGCACATATTCAATCGAGACCTGCTTTTTAGTTGTTTTTAATGGAAAATATAGAACAAATGAACAGAACAAAAAAGGTGTACGATACTAAAGCAACATCCGGCTTCGCTTTAACTTTAACCGATCGTTTTGCGATGATTTTATACGTCTGGTTTCGGCTCTGTGACAAGAGTCTCTCGGTGTGTATACACCTTGTTTCGTTCAGCGATTGAAGCTACGTTGCTTCACATAGAATATTGCTTCGCAGAGCCAAACATTTTGTTTCATTCGTTCTCGAGTGCTTGGTGGAGGAAGACGCATTTCGCAGTGTTAATCTTGAATCGTGCTTGGGCAAGCCGACAGCAGACCCCAATTTACAGCAGAACTCAGCAAAGGTAAGCCAACTTTTAGCGCGCAATCGCCTTTCCCCCACGCCTTTAGTCCTACTGTAGCGATATTGTAGTTATGACAGAGGTAAAATTTGGTCGTCGTGGCCGTAGTCAGTTTCCCGGATAATATGCGCATGTAGATTAGGTTAGCTCGGTTTTCAGTGCTTGCTACGCGAGACTCGTTTCGAAAGTCGCTGGTTTAACATGTTTCCCAAAATGCCAAGCACGGCGGATGTGTCAAACACGTTCGATCATGTTTCAAGAAAATGTCGTCCATTTTGTGTAGTTAACCGCGTTTGAGCCCCAAGCCCCGCATAAGCCGGGCAATTTATTGCTGGTTGATATTGTTGTAATATGCATATTTCTACCATTGCGCTGGAAAATAATTGAGGAAATTTTATCATTTTGTCTATTGTGATATATTTGTCCCTAAATAAAGCAACATTTGCCATCGTCGTTAGTATCAGTCCATGCGCTTGTTTTAAATTCTTCGGCCGTGTGCTGCTTTGCTGCAATCGAGTGAAAACTAAGCGATGCTTGAAGCGATCCAATTTAGCTTACTTCGCATTCTGCATTTCTACTGCGCATACATTGTGTGGTATTATGTTCGCTGCGCTCGAAGTCGCATGGCAGAAAGCGATCACATATCACACAGATGCACGATCGGCTGTTGCTTTGTTTTACGAGTTATGAAAAGTATTCGATTTATTTTTAAAAGCGTTGAATTAGTGTTTCCTGTTCGGAAGTCTTCTGATCGGCCAATTGTGCATTATTTAACAATTTTATATTAGATCAGCCATTTCTGGGACGCAATGGAACCAACGAAACAGCAGGGACGCGGTCGAGGCCGTGGCGATAAAAAAAACGCTGCTGGTGCTCAACCTAATTGGAAACAGTCCGGTGGTGGTGATGGCGCCGTATCTGGTAGTTCTTCAGCAGGAGCAGTAGCATCGTCCGTTCCGGCAGGCGGAAGTGACGGCAGTGGAGCTGGAAACGGCGCAAGAGTCAGTTCGTCGATAACGACGGTGGCAGTTCCGCGTGGCGAGGGCGCAGCACAAGGTGGCCGTGGGGCCATCAGGAGCAAGCGCTACATACCAGAGGTAGTAGTAACGCGCCAGGGAGCTAAGAAACAGGGAGTTTCAGGACAAGCTATTAAGTTGCAAGCCAACTACTTCCGGTTGGTGCGGCAGGAGAAAAGTGCGATTTTTCAGTATCGCATCGACTTTGAGCCTCCTGTGGAGGATACGGGGCTCATGCACGCGTTGCTGAAGACGCAGGCACAAGCATTTGGTCCATACATATACGAAGGCACAATATTGTTCCTTTACAATTGCTTAAAAAAGGACGAGGTGGAGCTGCAAGTCAAAGACGATCGCACGGGTAATTTGTATAAGCTGAGGATTCGGTTTGTTGGCACGGTGGATATGACTTCGGAAGCGGCCATGATGGTACTTAACTTATTGCATCGCCAGGCATTGGCAAGCCTGAAGCTGCTCGAGTTGAACCGGCATTACTTCGATCCGGTGGCGAAAATCTCCATCCCGGAATTCAATTTAGAATTGTATCCGGGGTACATAACCTCGATAAGGCAGCACGAGAAAGATGTGCTGCTGTGCGTCGATGTAACCCATCGTGTGGTTCGTACCGACACAGTCTACGCGCGCATGGCTGCCAAAGGAAATAACACGGAGTTCGCAAAAGAAGTGATCGGCTCCGTTGTCATGTGCGTCTACAACCAGAAAACGTACAAAATTAGTGATGTCGATTGGAATACTACACCATCATCAACGTTCACCAAAAAAGACGGTACGGCCATAACATTTTTGCAATATTTCCAAGATACGTACAACAGAAGGATTCGTGACCCTAAACAACCCATGCTGGTGTCGACGCCGACAATGCGCCAGAAGCGCGCTGGCATTTTGACACCGATCTATCTGGTGCCGGAGCTATGTCAAACTACAGGCATAACGGACGACATGAGGAAAGACATGCGTTTGATGCGCACCATCGCCGATCACACACGGATTGGTGCGGACAAACGCATAGAAAGATTGGAAAGGTTCAATAACCGGCTGAATACTTCGCCGGCTAGCCGTGAAGTGTTCACGTATTGGAAAACCGAACTGGATAGGCGTCTCGTAGAGTTACCGGCCCGCGTACTGGGTCAAGAACAAGTATTTTTTGGTGGAGAAAGGAGCGTGCCCTCTGGTCCGGAGGCAGATTGGACGCATGCGTTCCGAGAAAACCGAATGTTCAAGGCGGTGCCTCTGCAACGCTGGCATGTGATATGTGAGCAACGTAGTGAACGCACGATCAATGATTTTATTGGCATATTGACAAAGGTGTCGGTTAAATTAGGGTTCCAGATCGCACCGCCGCAATTGTGAGTATGCGTTTTTATAATGGGTCGATTGTGTGTAGTACAACAAATATGATGTATCTGTTGTTTCTCGTTTTATTTTTAGTACAATCATTCCAAGAGACCATATTAACATGTATCAGCAAGCTCTGAGCCAAGTTGTAAATCAAGATCCGCAGCTTATAATGTGTGTAGTGTCCACCGATAGTGCCGATCGCTATACGGTGATCAAGAAGAGATGCTGCGTCGATCATGCTATCCCAACACAGGTCATCAAATCGCGCACCATTACCCCAAAGAATGGCAATCCTGGTAGCCTGATGTCCGTGGGAACTAAAGTCGCGATCCAGATGACGTGCAAGATTGGAGGAATACCATGGTTGGTGAAGAATCCGCTCACCAGTGTCATGATTGTTGGATTCGACGTGTGCAACGATACGAAGGATAAATCCAAGTCTTACGGGGCTCTGGTGGCTACCATGTATGCCGGAACCCAAAAGGAACCAGCTTACTTCTCTAGCGTGGAACACCACAGCCGGGGCGAAGAGTTGTCGAACTTCATTTCGACCAACATCACGAAAGCTCTGCGCAGCTACCAGAGTCAATTCGGGCCAGATGCGTTCCCCCGAAGGGTAATTATTTACCGCGACGGCGTTGGCGATGGACAGCTAACACACGTGGTAGAGCACGAGGTCCAAACGATAAAGGCGCGGCTCACTGAGGCTTACAAAGCCAGCAAGGAGGATATTAAGCCTCAGATGGCAGTGCTTGTCGTCAGCAAGCGAATCAACACTCGGCTTTTCATTGGGAAAAGCAATCCAAAACCTGGAACTGTTGTTGATGACGTCATTACTCTTCCGGAACGGTAAGTTTCGCTCTTAAAAAACAATCAAATTTTACATGTAACCGAATCGAACATGTATCGATTGATTTACCATTATCCGCTGTAGGTCGGACTTCTTCCTCGTGTCGCAGTCTGTACGCCAGGGCACTGTGGCGCCCACTTCATACAATATCATTTTCAACGAGAGTGGCTTGACGAGTGATCAGCTGCAGGTGTACTCCAACAAGCAGACGCTACTGTACTACAATTGGTCTGGAGCAGTTCGAGTGCCAGCAGTCTGCCAGTATGCCCATAAGCTGGCATTTTTGGTATCGCAGTACATCAAACAGCAGCCACACGAAGCGATGGAAAAGCGACTGTACTATCTGTAAGGTAGTTCACGGCTGTAGGTCGCATTGGGTGCGTGGAGGCGAAAACGAGAAAGCAAAGCCGCAGGTGCCATTCTTACATTTGAATTCGTTTTTGCGTAACTTTAAGGTACGATCGCGCGTACTCAAAGAGTACTGACATAATATTTTCCAGAAATATGACAATATTTCACGACTATTTTTAAAAATGTCCATTTCACAATTCTACTTTCAAAACCTACGATTCGCTTCATTATATTTTTCCTCATATCCGTTATATTATGATACGTTACCGCATATGTACCAGCAGCACCATAATAATCTCAAATGTTAAGATTTTGAAATTTATATATATATTTGCATTATTTTTCGCACAATTTGATTCGCCACTATATATAAGCTTTGCTAATAGCATTCGCAGCTATGATCGAAAATTGAATTTGGGTTTGTTACCGAGGGTACCTAAAACCCCTGCCCTCGAGCAGAACTGAGAATAAACATGAAGTATTTTTTTTATATCAAACCAAACCTGTTTGCGACTTCTAATTCATTCTTCTTTTTCACATACGAATGCTCTCGTATTCCGTTTTCGTTTTGGGTTTATACGGTCTTCGAAATCATCCCGGAACAGCAATTCACTGTGGGCCAGATTAGAAATCGTATTGAAGCTACTATAATATTCCCAAATGGTGGTTCCGTTAGTTTTTTTCGACGAAATGATGAGAAAACACGCATCGACAAAGAAAGAGGTAACAAAACGAAAATAGCTATTTTCGGTGGTGGTAAAACCAGAAAGAAACCCAACTTTCAAGGGGCTGTAAAGATAAGATTATCCTTGTTTGGTATTCGACCTTTTTTTCGTAGGTGGAAGAAATGTTTTAGGCAGAGAGAAACAGAAGAAATTGGGAAACTATGAAAGCAAATGGATAATTTACGACCGACACTGGATCTTTCCATGCCCAGAAAGAGGGTACGAAGATACTGATTCAAGAGTATCTTCTCACAATCTTCCCAGATGTTTGCCCGTATCCTGCTTCGGTTCATGGAAACATTTCGCATTTTCTCTTACAGTACTGTGCCCATCGGGTGGTGATATGATATTCGTTTGGTTGGTTACGGTGGTACTTTGTGCACAACTGGCGTCTTGCTTCGCATTGTGTCGACCATGAGGTCTTGTTGTTAGGGCTAAACTTTGCCTTGTCCTTTTGGAAATCCCTTGCCGGCGATATAGAAAAACGGTTCTTTTGTGTGTGTTACCAATCGATAAGTATTTATTTAACATTTTCAAACATTCGCAAACATGTTGTGAATAAACTTAGGCACCTAAACTCGGATAAAAATAGATAAACGAAAAGCGACGGAAAAGGGTAATTATATTTTTCTGTATGTTATTACCACTTGGTAGGTTGGAGAATAATCCCGCGGTTTGGTCGCGGTGATCGTATGTTCGTTTCATGAAGCAATATGTGCTTAGATGGGCGAAATGACGATTTGTCGCCGGTCGATCGACGGTTGATGTTACGATTTTATTTTTTGCCACGACGATCACCATCCGTGAGCAGGTTCTGTTTTTCCCGCTTATGATTATGATACAATCTTTTACTTACTACACTCAATTGTCCGCGTAGTGCTTCCGGTGTTTGTGCAGACCACAAAACAATAGTTCGAGCTGCTGTAGGCCGTTGGTGAGTGACCGATCGAATGTTTCCGCGAAAATTATAACCCCTCCGTTTGGACATGTAGAAGCCCAAGAAGAGTAAACGGTCGGTATTATGGTGCCGTTAAGGAGTTTGCGGTACATACTTGGTGATGCCTCACGGAACATTCCGGTCAGCTACTAGAGTTATATATACATAGATTTGGATAACATGCGTTGCGTATGTCCGAATAAGGTTACGTGTGACGATCATTTTTTGGATGAACAGAGCCTGTCCCCGAACAACATCCATAGATGTATTCGAGGCCGGAATCGGAATAAAGTTGAATGTAGAACAAGCTACGCTTACCACGCTCCTGTCCCGTTGCCGGAATGATATTCTTGCTTTGGGCGGGGAGGATCGAGCTAAATTATGGTTAAAAACTAGCAAATACACTCGCACCGTCACTGCGCTGCTAAGGCGTGACGCGTTACACTGCAACGAACTGCAGCCACTCAGAAGCACTTAAGGACAGACGCACGACCCTACGATCTAAGAGATAATATGGCCAAAAAAAACAAACATAAATTCCCCGGTGTGGACAGAAAGTAACGTGTCGTGTGCGCGGCCAGGATGGGTTCCTGCTCACGTGCAATTCTGCCCACCATCCAGCAGCCAGCGGCTACCATTTTATCGAACAAAAAAGAAAACTACATAACCAAACGGCCAAACGGGTTGCTAATCGCCAACCTCGTAATTATACTAAAGGGTAATGCCTTCGAGAGCGCGGACCACGCACGTTCTGCGCTCCCGAGATAAGTCCGGCCGGTTCCGATCCCTGCTCCAGCTGGAGCTAAAATTTACCGCTCGGATGTTTGGCCTGGTTCTTGATCGAGGTAATGCTGACGGACACTTTGTTGTTGCTGACCAGATGATGGTTGTTGTTGTGATGATGGTGGTTGTGGTGACCGTTGGTTGTGACTGGTGGTGATGCGTGGTAGTTCTGCTGATGTTGCGGAGACGCACCCCCGTTCGTGGTTGGGCTTGCCGAGGCCGGTGGGGGTGACCGTCCCCCGTTCGCGTCTTGGTAACCAAACTTGGTGCCGGCCGCCGAGTTGAACACCGGAATCCGGGATGGGCTCGCTTTGGTGCTGGTGTTGCCTGGCTGCTGCTGGCCAGCGATCGAGCTGAGGTTGCTCATCGAGCCGCCTGCCTGCCCGTGGCTGCCGCCACCGTGAGACAGACTGATCGACGGGATGGAGGTACGTCGGATCAGGACCGGAATTTCCGTCTTCGAGTTGGAGCGCTCAAAGTTTGACCGAATCTGGTCGACGCCGAGTGGGCGCGTCGGTGGTGTCCGCGGCACCGACGAGGGCGACTCGTACGTCGCGGTGGTGAATTTAATTTCCGCGTTGCGCGGTATGAAGCTGTGCTCGTTGGACATGCGCCGCTCGACCGGTATCCGGGACGGTGGTGTGGTCGGTTTATTGTCCGGTTTGGGCGGTTTCTTCGTCACTATTGGTGGCTTCCCGGGTGGGGCAGCGTGCTGCTGTGCGGGGCTATCCGATTCCTGTCTGCCAACTATCAGCCCATTCTGGTGTGGTGGAGTGCATCGTTCCGCCGCGGTGGGCTGAGAAGCTGCTGGCTCCGCCGCTAGGCCGGCCACCGGCTTGAGCGTGATCTCCGTGACGAATCCGCCTCCTGCGGAGCCGTTGGTCAGCGGGGCTCCTCCACTGCCTCGCCGATTCATCGTGATGGAACTGCGCTGCGGCGGTAACGGCGGCTCTCCTGCTGGCCTCCGTTCGCTCGCCTCCACAACTAGCATTACTGGTTCAACGGCGACGGCGGCGGCGGCGGCGGTGGCGGTGGAGGCATTGGGCGTATGGGCGTTGGAGAAGTCCGGTGGTGGCATCGGTGCACCGAACGGCGGTACTCCACCATCGTCGACCAGCGGATCGTCGAAATCGTCCAGGGTCTGCAGACTAAAGTCGAGCTTCTCGTCGTCGATCATGATGATCGAGGATGGCTGCGAACCGGAACCACCGGAACCGGAGATGGTGACAATGTTGTCGCTCAGCGAGAACTTCGGTATCATCCCGTTCATCGCCGTGAAGCCATTAATGGCGGTCGACGATCGCTGCTGTTGATCGTCGTATTCCAGCGACGAGATGTTGATGCTACTAACACCGTTCGTGTTGCTCGTAAACACCGGCGACGGTTGGCTGCTCTCGGTTTGATCGGACATCGCGGATTCCGGAGCGTTGATCAGTGTCAAGCTGATCGGTTCTCCGGCATCTACCGGGCGGTGGCCACCCTCGATACGGATCTTGCTCACGGTGTGCTCCCCGGCGCTACCATCGGCCGAGATGAACACAGACGGGGTATTCTCGAGCTCTTCCTTCTGACCGAGCAGCTTCTTCAGCACGTCCGACTTTGGGCGCTCGAGACTACCGAACGGATAGCGGGACACCTTAACGTCGTCCGGAATGTTGGTGTCGTACTGTGCGCCAGTGATCTTAACCAGGTGGTTCGTTACCGATGCTGGCTGCTGTTCTTCTCGATCCGACTCGGGCGATTCCAGATCCCGGCCGTAGCCGGACCCGATGGTGGTCAGCGAAACGTGCTCCTCGCTTGGTCTTGCTTGGTCTTCGGCGGCCCTTTGCACGATTAGCGTCGTAGTGCCACCACTGGACACGTCGATCTTTTTTGCTTCGGCCACGATAATCGCTTGAGTGCCACCGACCAGTGGCTGCCGCACACCAGCGGTGTAACCGTTCTCCTTCACCACAACCACGTCTCCGCGATCGGCATCGTTTCCGTTGGATACCAGCAGCTCGCCGTAGTTAATCGCATCCTCGAGATTGCCCCAAGCGGAGGCACCCTTCAAACGATTGCGCTGCAGCGAGCTAAGGCCGTCGGTGGTGACCATCTCTTTCGCATCGACCAATGCGTTCGCTTCCTCGGACATCGGATTGTCCGCACCATTCCCAATCGTCACCGTGGTCGTGGCCGAGTCGCCCGTGATCTCCAAACTTTGAGCCCGCTCGAGGGTGTTGCTGGCACTGCCGGTAGCCGATTTCTGTGGTTCCAGCTTCGAGAGGTCACCCAAACTGGCCGTACGTCGGTTACTGTCGTCTTGCGGTTCCTCCTCGCTGGTCTCGTCGCTAGCCGCCAGTGGCGTCGGACTTGGGGAACTCTGGTGCACGATGATGTCACTCGCGTTCAGCTCGATCTTGTTGCCACGGGCCACTATCTTCCGCTGCTCCTGCTCCACGTCGGATTCTGTGTGGGAAAAGTTCAAACTGAATATAGGTCCAGATCGCCCCCACCCCCCGTAGACCCCACTCACCATTATCGTGGTGCTGGCCGTTGTGCAGTTCCTCCAGACTGTTGGTCCTCATCATGAGCTCGCTTTCCGTCAGTGAGGACGTCTTTTTGCGGTCACTTTTCGGCGTGGAGCTGTTGCTCGGTCCGCGGTTCGCTGGCGCACCGCCATTGAACTGCTCGATGTGGCTGATGCTGTCGAGCGTACAGTTCAGGACCTCTTCGGCAAAGTTGTCGGAAAAGTTCATGCGCCCAATCGCGGAGCCACCTGCGGAATCGATCGTCGAACTGAAACTTCCGTTCGGCAGCATCCGACTATGGGCACTGCCACCATCCGCCTCGTCCGTACTGCTCAGGTTGGTGTCCATCGTCACGGTGCTCTCGTCCAGATCGTGCGCCTCGTTATGCGGCGGACGCGGTGCCTTCCCTTTACGCTTTGCGTCTGCCTCCGCGCTGCTGCTGGCCATCGTAAATGGACCAGCGTTGCCCGATTTGCGATTGTCTCGTGCTGCGTTCGCTGCCTGCATCATGAAGCTCGGCACCTCCTGCGGAATTCCGGACGCATCCCGGCGGATCCCGCTTGAGGTGAGGCTGTTCTGTCGCTGGAATTCGCCGATCGCTTCCAACTGGTAGGTGGCCGGTGTGGCAGCTACACCGACCACATCCGGAACCGTCGCCATTTTCGGCTCCTTCGTGCGCTTCTTAACTTCCGGTGGCGACGGAGAGCGACGGGTGCTCTCCTGGTGCTGCTGCTGCTGTTCGTCCGACTCCTTCCGCTCGAGGTTGGTGTTGTTCTCGTTGTCGGCCTGCACCTTCGTCGGACTCTTGCCGAACAGCTTATCGTTCACCGACGGCGGAAACACCCGGATGCCGAACTTGTGGCCCTTCTTGACCGGTGCAGACGCACCCACGTCGTCAGCCATCGTCGGCGAGGACGCCTTCCGTTCGACGTCGGCGTGCTTGGTTTGGAACTTCTCTTCGATCATCTCGCGCATTTGCTGCTTGAACGAGTGTTTCTTCGGTTCCCGCTCGTGCTCCTTGTGGACCGTCGGCAACGGTCCCTTGCTTCCGGGCGCGGCCTGCGTAGGGCTTCCGGCTCGATTGTTGTCCATCTTCAGCGGTGAGTCTTCACTTGGGAACAGCTTTTTCCGTGAGTTGCGCTCAATCTGCAGAGAGAGAGAGACCGCCCACCGAATGAGTGATTCGTGGGCCGATATTTTGGAGGTCCCGGCGGGCTACCTACCGTGTTGAGGTCCGATTGGCTGCTGGAGCGGTACAGCGGGTGCGTGAGACTCTGATGTCCCGGTTTCGGGCTCTGCGTCTGAGGCAACACTGGCCTGGTGCCACCGACCAGCTCGAGCTGAACGTTGTATGGCGAGGCGTAGCTCAGGATGGTCATAGCGTCCTCCTGTACGATGTGTCGGAAGTCTATCGTGATGCTGGTTATTCTGTCACCTGCAGGAGAAAGTAGGCGCGCAAAAAAGGACCGTAAGTAATGCTACGTGCAGATCGCTTGCTTCACTGTCCATGGAATACCCCTTTTGATTGACCCATCTTATCCCCATCAGCAATGCCGCCATCATCGCCCCCTCATCAGGGTGCCTTCCAATAGGTACCTCCCTACGCATCACGATCACGGCCAGCAGATTGCGCCAAGCGCACGCTCTTCGCACTGTGGGCATCGTTGGCCAACGTCGTGCAATCCTATCGCCCCGACAATGTAGTCCCGCCGGCGCACGCAATTGGCGGACGCGGACATCTAATCGTCGAAGGTGGGTCGGCCTCTGGGCTGCGAACAGCACGAGCGCGGCTATTACGGTCCAGTCCGAGCTTACGTAAAGCTAGACATGATTAAATACTTGCAAAGTGGCGCGCACCAGTCACACCAGAACGCTTTCGGTAAGCGCCTTCCACGACGTCTCTATAACTGGGGGCACTGGGTCGGTGGACGGAAATTGGGCAAACAGTGTGTTTATTCTACTCCGTGTTGTGGCCAGCCGTGGGTATTTTACTGCCTACTCGCGGTAAAAGTTAATGACCGCGTGCCCCTCACTTGACTCGATGTAGTAAATGGAAGTGCAACTCAAAAATTTAAAAAAACCAACCTTGCAGAAGCTGACAGATTTTGGTTCGGGATGCCTCTTAGTGTAACAACCATGGCTAACTTTTAGAGCGTTAACTTCTGCTGCTAAATCGTTAAAGTGTTACAGAAAGATTGAGCATCATTTAGAAATATTATTTTAAAGTAACCCTAACAGGAGCGCACACGAACGAATCGACTTCTTAGGCTTGGCTTCTCGCGTACTTTTGGGTCACTCGATTATTATTCCGTAGCAAACGGCAAATGCTGTCCCCGGGGGAAGCATAATCAACCACCTAATATCGGAGGCTGACTTACGGTATAACCTTCACGATATACAACCATCATTTCACCACCAGCAAGATCGAAATTCTCAAGATCTTGGCCAGCAGACATACGCGGTCTTGCCAATCGGGAAGGAGCGTGGAATTCGTACCACAGCAGGGCCTACAACGTTGCAATGTGGGGGCCGGTCTCGAAAGGAGGTCCATTCGGAAGATTGAACGACAACAGCAGTGTGCAGCAAGGTGCAGCTTATCCACCCGGTACCAGTCGAGAGATTAGGCAATTATGCTACGGTTAACCGGTTCGTTGGTGGTGTTGTGGAAGTGCCACTTAGGCACGCAGGCAAATTTGGAACTTTGGCCGGCAGTGACTAGGTCACAGTGAGAGCTTGGAGCTAGTGAAATGAAACCATGCCGGCGAATGGATCTGTAATTGAAACGAATTTCATGTTAGCATTAAAGTGACCTGATCACGGCGATGATAACGACCGCTTGACGGGAGCCCTGAACATAGTGATCTAAATTGATAAGCCAGCCCTCTAAAAGGGGTATAAAACGTGGCCAGGAACCGGTTCCTGCTTCACCAATTGCCCCAACGGCTGTGGCAATGCTAACAAGTATTTGATCGAATATTGATTTGAAGCAGCTAAGGATTGGTTCTCTAAAGTCTCAAAGTCGGACACGAAAATCACGTGCAGGTCCAGCGACCATCTTAACCATTACGTAATGGCCACAGGATCACCTTTCATAACCACGGTTACGGTGGCGGCGGTTCAACCATCGGAGGATCGTTCTGGAGGATAGATTACTGCCACACCGTTTTTGCGTAGAACGTTCAGCCCAGCGTGACGTCAAGCGCGAGGGTCGCAGGTGCGAGGTGCGAACCGAAACCGGGACGGGTAAATATTGGACAACTCAACTATGCCAAACACACACTCCGGCCACGGCCTGGGCGCACGGGCTGACACCCGGTGTGGGCGATTCACGGTTGCGTGCGTTGTCGAAAACAACAAAACAAAACAAAACACTAGAACGTGAGCCGCGGCACGTGTTTGTTTTATGTCACCTGGTTGTGGTGCTATCTTTAGGACCCCGGTGACTATCAGATCGTGGGCACTGGGATGGTGTAGGCTCTAAAGCGGGCTCGTCACTATTTTGTAACCGGGGTCCACATTCCGATTACAGGACATCCATAGATAAGAAACACGAGCAGCAGGGTCTATGATCTCTCCTGACTTTTGCTGAATTTTCAACCCCATACTTAACCCCATTCCGTGATTTAAAAGTGAACATAGCGAGTTTTGGAAAATTGATTCCAATCCAAGTACAGCGAAAGGTCCCAGGACTTCAATTACGGATAGCTTAGCTCAAGAAAGATTGATCGCCCGCCCGGGTCATCGAGTGCTCGGGCATGGCTAATGTCAGAAGTGAAAGCCCGCCGCCGGGGGACGTCCTACCGAGAGTCTAGATGGCAAAGCGTCGGTTCTTTACTCGGTTCCTGCAACATACGTGTCTCTGTGTCATCGAGCCAGCCAGCCAGACCAGGCTGTTATGTAATTAAATCGTCGCGTGAGAAGTCATCGGACATCATCAGCAAACATGTTTAATTGCGGCCCGATGAGCATGATCGCCGATGATGATCGGCTTATAATCGCACCGCGCCGCCGCGGACGTCCGAGCGTCACCGAAAAGGTGTTGTTTACCTGTGTTTACGAGACCGGCGGCCGGACCCTGGGGCATTACTTTCTTCACGAAGATTCCTTCCTTCAGTCCGCCGTACACCTCGACGCCCAGCCCGGTAAAGTCGGAGCCGCGCAGCGATACCAGCCGCGGTGCGGTCACCTGTGGAGATGCGCGAAAGGGCACGGCCCGGTTAGGTTTCGTGTTTTGTCGGAGCGAGCCCAGCTCTCCCACACGCCGCCTTACGTTCACGTAGCTATCGTCGACGGTTTTGCGCTGCTTCTCGATCGTACTCTGCTTCGCGGTCCAGCTCGGATCGAGCGGGGAACCGGTCTTGCTGGCCGGGACGCCACCACCACCACCACCACCACCACCACCACCGACACCATTGCCGCTCGTGGCCCCCGGAGCTCCATCCGTCTTGAACGCCGGATTGTCGAACGCGTAGTCACCTTTCGCCGTCGCCTCCGGGTCTTCCGGCATCAGCTGGGGATCTAAAGGGTAAACAGAGAGAGAGGGAGAGAGGCGGTTGGTTAAGAGATAAGCATAAAACGCAGAAAACGGAGTAACATCAGGGGGATGATAAGTCGTTTGAAGTCGGTGCGGTGCCAGACAACATCACACGGCCAGCACCGAACCTCGAAAAAGCTCAATCTAATTAGCACCCATTAGCGGAAATGTTGAAACCGAGTTTCGAGTTTCGTTTTCGGTTTCGGCTGCTGCGTTGCCTAGTTGCCTAAGGGTCCCCCTCGAGAGGGCTAATCCGATGCGCGAATGTCCCCTTGGAGAGGAAAATCCCGAGCCCGAGGAAGCTGTAGCCGAACGAATGGAATTCACCGTTGAAGGTTTTTTCAAGGGCAAATGCCTGGAATATGGTACTGGGTTGGAACCCCCGGGCTGGCAGCCCATAATTCCGTTTTATGTGTGTTCGTTCAAAATAACTTCGTCCACCTCGTTGCAGAGGAAGGATTAGGATCCAAACTCGCGGCCCGTGTGTCCGCTGGCAAACGAGAAGCGTGCGCTCGCCCGGACTAGAAAGTCGGCCGTTTCGCCGGCTGCGGATTGCTGTGCGAAGATAACAACCACAACATATTACTACAGTTCTCGCGGCCGGCAGTTTATGATGCTCGAGCTTCGGGTTGACACGACCCAGCAGAGCCAGGCCCGACCCGTCCCGGACCCACATTGTCGATTGTGCTGATTTCGGTTGTAAGCCTTTCACTTTATCAATCACACGTATACGTATGTATTCCATGTTTTCGCCGCGCCACCCAACATAAGTCCCCCCGATTGGCCGTCGACCGTCGGGCGCGTTGCGCCATCCGTCGCTCTCTTTCACTTTCCATCGTGTGCGGCGGGCGATCGTTTTGCGTACGGCGGCTAAGGTTGGCCACTAAGTATTGGAAGCACGCAGACCCACACGAGGGCACACGTCGCTGTTGCTGTTGAGCAAACGTCTCTCTGGCACGGCAGCTTGCAGAAGGAGCGTTCCTTTGGCCATGTCGCCGGCGAGCATTCGCTTCGCGCTGGCATTGATGTGACCGAACAAGGATCGCGCTGCCCTGCGCTGTGGCTGCGCTCTGCGCCGGAGGACATGATTGATGAAAGAATATTTCGGAAGCGAAACAAGATCGCGATAGTGTTGCACTCGGCAACCGACAACAACCTTTGCAACGATTTCATTTCGTAGCGGCCGCGCCAAATGAAGGTTTGGTGCCGCAACTTTGAAGATCTTTATAACGAGGAGCAGCAGAGCTTAGACCAACGTTCGGTTTCCATACGACTAGCGGTGGGGTTTAGTAGCATCATTTGTTTGTTGAGACACAGTAACGCGAAGTAAGATCACTTTGAGTAATGTTTTATTTATAAACTCATCACGACCCGTCACTACACGAATTCGTTGGTATCAAGAAAATGCCCCCAAACCCCGATGATTGATTGATCGCTGTCGGAAGACGTATAACAGTTGACCCGAAACCTTCACACAGGTGCAGGGCCCAAAAGGCAAGGCCCCTGGGCCCAAGTACGGCGCAGAGTGCATTCCAACGTTTCCGCATACTTTACGCTGCCACGGCCCCGGCGATCGCCCCGCTGCGATCCTAGCGGGTGTCCTTGCTGTGGGAAACGACTTTAAAACGCTCGGAAAAAAAGGGGCGTCCGAAAATGCTGCCAATGCATGCGAAGTGCTCAGGAGCTGAAATCACGCCTTGCGGGGACCGGACCGGTAATTGGCCGGCGGCCGAACAGCGCACACCACTTGACGTGACTTTCTTCTTAAGATTGAGAAATCATCCCCGCTCGGGGAGGTTTTTGTTTCACCCGTTGCAACCATTGCTCTGTCTCCGAGACTGTTTTGGGGTTTTGGACACCAAAAAACCGAAAATCAATTAGAGGAAACACGGCAGAGGCCCCACGAAAAGGGCCTCGGCATCCCCGTGGCAGAGCACAGCAATACTAATAATGATGGTGGGCAGCATGTAATAACAATGAAATAAATGCGTTCGCTCGTCGAGCATGCAAGAGGTACGTGCAGCTGATTGCCCTCGTCCATGTCGGGGAGGGCGAGAAGCAAAACCGGTCCCTCTCATTGATCGATCGGTTGCGATATGGACGGCCAGGCCCTTTTTCCTTGCCGAAGGAAGCCGCTGGCTGCCGCTGCTGCTGGATGCGCTTGGCAGCTCGGTTCCGACCGGTTCCGTTTTGCAAACCGTTGTTTGACCACCATTGTTCCCATACTTCGGGCGCCCACAGGATGTGCTGCCAGTGTCAGTGGCTTCGTCGATGGGCTGACCCATTTTCTTCGGTATGTGCTCCGTCCGCAATCCACGGGGGAGCGATGGGCGAAAAGATGTATCTTAACTTCCTTTTCTGGTGCTCCTCTTCCTTTTTTTTTTGCAACGCTTTAAGGTCCTTGCCCCCTAAAAGGTCGGGATTTATTGCTGGACAGGTAGTCATCTGGACAGGTTGCTTGGCAGGTCGTCACGAGGAGGACCGTTGTTTTGAGGGCCATAATTATAAGATACTTCCGCTAGCAAGATGACTTACGATGTTTTATTTATCAAACATTAATAAAAGAAAAACAATCGCAGAACATGTTAAGTGATCAAAAGATTGAAACTTTTTGGTTTTGGTTTGGGAACCGTCTGGGGATGGATTTATTTCCCCGATTCTCCGGGCGGTAATTATTTCTCCCGCTGGCAGGCAGATTTCGAAATCCTCGTAGCCTTTTCCGCGTGCACGATCTTCTACAACACATGATCCTCCCGGGCAGTACATTCGTTCGGAAGGGGAGCGTGTACGGGAAAAAATGATCATAATAATACAGGCACCAAGCGATCCACTCTCCAGGGATCACACCCAGTCGGTCGCTGGGTACAATTTGAGCCTGACAATGGCACAATAAACAACCAGGACCCAAGACGGACGGACGGACGGGGAGGCCAAATAACAATGTCCGTGGGGAAAATTATGCGACCAGCCCCGGGGGCCAGGAATGGATCGGGGTGCGGTGCGTAGACGCGTTGGCACACACTTTGTAAACCCACACAGCGGCACGGCGGATGCAGCGCTCGGCAGGATCTCCGGAACGAACCACGCACGGTGAACGGTGCCCCGTGGTGGAATCAAAAGAAATTGATTTTTCTTCTTCTCTTCACTTTTTGGGCCGAGTCCTTACTCAGTCCTGTTCGCCCTCCCCGGGTTGATTGTTCCTTTCGATACGCCACTCTTCTGCCGCACACGGCTGAGAAGTGAGTCAATCAACGGGATTCTGATTGCTGTACCCACACACCGCCGAATCCTGTCCACGGCGGGTTCGTCGCTTCCGCCACCGGTCGATGAAATCTTTTGAATTGCTTCGCCACTGCAACGCGCTCGTCTTCGAAGAAAATGAAGCCCTTATTCGGTCGGTTGGGGGCGAGTGTTCTTCGAATCGACGAATAAATCCTCCCCGAGAAGCGACGACCGTCAGAGAGGTCGAAATATGATGTTCCGACTCAATTTATGCTGCCTTTTGGGCTGGAAGGCTCGACGATCGCGTTGCTGACGATCATTATCGCAGTGAGCGACGGTAAGGAACGGGGAAAACAAAACAGTCTCCGTCCCGAGAAGGGCCTCGCACTCGAGGACGCCGGGTCCTCACGGGGGTAGAAGGCACCCGATCCAGAAGTCAATCGTGTAGAGGGTCAAAAGAGGGCGGAAAAACATGAAATATGACAATCGTTTATGCGTGTCGGGGAACGGTACCCGATAATGTAAACATCAACCCCCCGCCCCCGGTGGCCAGCGCTTCCACCTGTTCCGTGGGTCTACGGAACAGGTCGCGTCACCGGTCGCGGCGATCAATCTTCTCGTGGAAGGTGGTTTTTTCGAAATATCGTCGGGAACCTGTTTTTTTAGGGGACTTAGGAATTTAGGGTCCCCGGAACGCGGTGACGTGGTGTCAAATTTCCGTCACCAACCGACCAATCCGACCGTAGCCGGGGGGCGAAACTTTTTAATTCGCGTGGCACAGCCGAAAGGTTCGCCAATTTCGCCAGGCCGAAATGGCTGTGGTGGAGTAATCGTGGGTCGCGCGCGGCGTGAAAGTGAAACCTAAAAATCACGATTAATCTCCTAAATCGCTGTCTGGGGCGTTACGTGGCGCTTTAGTGGCGCAGTTTCTGGGGACGGGAGATTTTCGGGAATTCGGTTTCTTTCCGGTCCGGTTTATGTTGCCATTTCAAGAGATTACGGTTTGAAGTTTAAAGTCTATGCTTTTGGCCATCGAGCGGCGTTGAGCTTTCCATATTGCTGCCTATAATCAGGCAACATTCAGGGAGGGAACTTCAAGGTTCTAAACGACCCAAAAAAAAAGCTTAATATGACCGCAAATGGACAACGTTTACTTTTGAGTTTACTTCCAAATGCCATTCATCAAATCAGGAACTGATTGGAGAAAACGAATACTAGAGATTCCGCTTTTCCGAAAACTGAAAACCCGCCCGTATGTGTCGATCCGTTTCCGTTTAGCGGATGCACCACATTGCACTTGCCGGAACGCCGTTTGGCTTTCGCTCTCGTTGTTTTATTTTTTGTTTCGAAAGTTTATCTCCAATTGACTGTCACTTTCGCTGGCCCCGAAATAAAGAAGACTAAACAAAACGGCAGTGCCAGTGGTAGACACTGTGGTAGACGCATACAAAAACGCGATGGAAAAACGGTTCACAGAACGGCTGCGGCGGTGGCGGCGTGCAACCCGAGTCCTGCAGTCTGACCGATCGTGTGAGGGCGGCATGGTGCTTCGCTCATTAGCGGCTCTCTCGCGTATCGGGATCAGCGGTACCGAGCGTTACTGGAAATAATAGGACGTTAATACCATACAGTCGCGTGGCCTGCGTCTCGTTTGCTAATCGCCGTCAGCCGCCAGCCGCCAGCCGCCAGCCGCCAGCCGCCAGCCGCCAGCCGCGAGGCCCAAAATCTGCGCGCAGACCGGGCCTCACGTGGCCGGATAAGGCATGGCGCGTAACGTAATGGTTTGCAGTTGCCTTCTTCTTCCGAATTTTCCTGGCGATAAATTGCCTCACCGCGCTGGATGTGCGCTTTCTTGGCGGGGGCCACCGCTGAGCGTGACAGAGATTTGAAAAGCGGTTCCCCGGGTGCGCCGGGCGCAGGGAGTTTCACCGATCGGAATCTGGAAGCGGCGCACCGGAAGCTAACCCAGGATGGGGTCAAAATCGAACGTTGGGCTGACCGTAACACATACACACACGTGTCCGCAGTTGATTAGAGGGCCCCGCGTGGGGTCGCGTGCAGGAAAGCGGCCCGGATCGTGACAGTGCCCCTCATAGCCTCATAAGCATATCGTGGTTGCCGATCGTTACACGCGTGCCCGCGCATTTCGGAGTATAATTTTAGGGAAATGTTTCAAAACAGTGATTAAGTCACAGTTCCACTTAGTGGTGGCCCCTTCGGAGGGTCCGACCGGGAGAGAAGGCGCCCCAGCGCCTGTGCAAGTTCCGAAACCTGAAATTAGTTGATTGCATTCGTAGCAGCAGGAGTGCCAATTATGTTGGCGTTTTAAGAATCGATACCGGTCACGCTTACCGCGGGTTGTGTAGTGGATTGATTTTTGCGCGCGCCACGCGGGTCTTTTCTCTCTATCTCTCTCTCTGTTGGTCTCGGTTGGTCCTCGATCAATTAAGAGAGGGATAATTTAAAATCAGGTTTTCACCTGATCGCGGGGCAGCAGGCTGGCCCAATAAAAGCTTATTAAATTAAGTGCTAAACACATCGCATGCATCGACTATAGTCTCAGAGGACAGCCTGAGAGTGTTTGGAAAGAGCATTTAGCCAGTTGCTTGTTTCGATCCCATCGACGCATTCCCAAGTCTGAAGTCGATCTCGATCGATCCACATTCAGATGCCACGCTGGGGGCTCAGAACACTCCCCACTCTGGCAGCTGGCTTCGTCATCAGCCAAGGGGCCAAAGTAGTGCGCCTGTCCCGAGCATGCTGGAAAGTCATAAACATTTACGCTACAAAACACATAACCTAGTTTTGTGGCGCAGCGCCCCCGAGGTGCCGCACCGCATGCGACCACCGCAAAGTGATCGAAAGCAGGTAGTTACCGACACGGAGCCAGCACGGACACGGAGCGTTTCGGCGCGATCCGGTTTCATGCGCCATGTACCTTGTTTGCTTTGGCAACGGGAGCTTTCGGGGTGCTGCTGTCTGTTTGAATTTTCGGTCTCACATTCTATTTATTTATCGAGCACTGTTGGGCCCCGTGTGAACCCTTCTGAACCGGTGCACCCCTCCGAGAGTGGCAGGAGCATAAAATAGAACCTGGCGCAGCCATCCTATCCACCGTCAACGAGTCGGCTAGGTTCGGTTTGAGCACGTCACTTGGCGATCGCTTCAACAGCTGATCTTTTAAGCCCACGGGCCACTTGTTTGGGCACTAAGCTGACAGGACGCGGGGTTCGTCTATTATTCTCTTCGACGCCTAACGTTGACGATCAATAACAGGAGCTACGTTTGGCCGGCCACAATTGGGCAACGTAAAATCGAACACACTTTCCCGAAGCGGTCGCGTAACGACGACGAATGGGCGAGATTAATCATCACTTTGTCCAGTGGAAAAGCTCCGTTAAAACTTTCTTCCTATCTTCCTATCTCTGCTAATTGAAAGTAAGTTATTGAAATGTGAACCCTTGAGCAGGCACGGCTCAAGCTGGCCTGATCGCAAACTTAATTGCTACCAAACAGTTTCTCCAATTAATCGTGATGAAATACGGCCGTGATCTATGAGCGCTTTTCTGCTGCGTTGAATAAATGGAAAATTACATTAAAACATGGTGACAGCTAGCTAGAGAGAGAGAGAGAGCCCGCGCACGACGCATAGGTGGGCTATATTCACGGACTTTAAAAGCAAATCCATATTCTGCGGCCAAGAAGCCAAGTGGACCGGTACGCTACTCCTTGACGGTACGCTCTCCTGCTGATCGTCCACCGATCGCGCGGCATGCTCTTTGTAGTTCTGCCGGCCCGGTGTATGTCTTTCTCTTAATTTACCATTCCTCGCTCGCTTCCTCGGGTCGAAGCCGCTAATTGGTGGTGTGCCGGGTTGTGCTGCTGACAAACCTGCGCTCGATACGCTCCTGCCGTCGTCAGGGTCACGCACGCGCGTGGACTAGAGTTCAATTTTACGATGTCAAACCGCGAATGTCCTTCGATCGTCGGCGGGGAATAGTTTATAGGGGGGGCAGAAAAAAAGGTTCTCACGCTCGACACTCCAGATCGCGTTTTCGACCGGAGCTAGCCGGGCCAGCATATCGCTCGCGGGGCTAATTTGTAGGAATTCGTCACATCGCGGCGCGTTAAGAGAAGTTTCTCTTTCTCGGCCGGCAGCGGCATTCACGCCATGGCAGAGGCCAGTCCTTCGCAGCGCAGATTTTGATCGATCGCCCGGACGTGCGAGCGCCAGCACATTCCACCAGCGCCAGCACGCCGGCCCGTATTTAAATGAGGATTTTATTTTTAAATGCAAACGTCGAAAATAGAACGCGCGAGAGGAAGGACGGTGGGCGACGCGCGGTCCGTGAGTTTCACTTCTAAGACCTCTCTGGCAGGCAGCAGGCATGCAGGGCGAGGTTCGTCACTTTGAGTCTTTCGTCCGTTCGGTAGACGCGAAAGGGGGTAAAACAAAACGCGCCAACCCTCGGCGGCAGAAGACACACCTTTCGGCATGGGTTAATGCTCGTTGGCGCCTACCCAACCCCCAACGGTTGGGTGTGGTGTCCCTTTCGGGGCGCGCGCGCGCGATCGTGTACGTGTCGCCATGTGCCTTGTGTGACAAAGAAAGTGCACTAACCCGTGTAATGTTTGCGGGCTCGCGAGCCCCGTGCTCGTGGCATGCATAAAACATTTCCCGACATCTTGATTTTCGTTTCATTCCGACCGGGCACAGCAAGAAGGTTGAGCCCTCTCCCCCAGTGCGCCACGCGGCCACGAACTTCGCAGCGGATTGAAAATCGAAACTCGCGAAACTCCACCAAAACTCTCACTTGTGGAATGTTTATGCTCGCCGTCGCGAATGGTTTTTAATTGGCCAGCCGCCACGAGGGGCCATTCTTTTCCCGTCCGGTCCCCGGGGGGGCCGGGACCTGAAAGTGCATTACTTTGTTGAAAGAAACCAAAAAAAAAGGGAGCAACAAAACGGCGGTCCCCACGAAATGGAGGAGGATCATCTTCAACCCAAGGTCATCCCCATTGTGTGTGGCCCAACGGGGCCCAATCAGTAAATTACGGGACTCGGAACTCCCGGTGGCTCCCAAGCTCGTAAACCGCCAACCGGCGGCCATGCCATTTGCGGTTCAGGCCGCTTCAACAGCCTGCCAGGTCAAAACCCGCCCGCCCCGGGGTCGGTAGTCGGCGTGCCGGATAAGCCGGTCACCGCGACGTTCACTTTCAACCGACGGCAGTTCGCACACCCCCCCAACTACCCGCCCAACCGGGTTCAGTCACGTGGGAGGTGAACGGGAGCACGATTAGAGTTTGTTGACCCTCATCACCGCCGAAGAATGAAGGGGGCGAAAAGTGAACTCACGAAACGGTGACTCCTGGAAAAAGTGCTCTTGCTCCGTGCGAAAGGTGCTGCCGGGGTGTGTGAGAAGAAAAAAACGACAAAACAGATGGCGCTCAGGTGTGGCGCATTGCTTTTTATGCAACGGCAAATCCGTTGTAGCCGGTCGCGAACCACTTTATGTGGCGGTGACTCTTACGATGGTACTTAACTTATCGATTATGTGGGTCCGCCTTTTAGGCCGCCGCTCCGGGGTCCGGGTTATCGGGCGATGCGATGGCTGCTGTTGCGTTGTGCAACCGTGGCGCGGGATTTGCGGGATAAGTGCAGTCGGGGTTTAATGTAATAAAAACGTAAACGGCACAATTGTGAAGCTTTACGAGCTGCTAAAATGATTCGTTTTTTTCGTTTCAGTGCAATCGGTGACCTCTTTTGGAAAACTTCTGGTAACCCGCCGGTGGGCCGTGGTGGAAAGTCTGTGACCTGCGATCACCCTGAAAGGCCACGGTGTTCCCACATGCACGCTGCGCCGTATGCCTGCATCCAGCAGTGGCAGCTTTCGAGCAGCTGCTCGAACCGCTCGAATTTCCGTTTCACCAACCGTCGTGTGGCCGCCACAGATGATTGGATTAAAAATTGCGTCGACAACGCGTCGCGATTGAAATCAGCCCGTAGAATAATTTAGTTGCCAAACGCCAAGGACTCTAATTTGAATCGATCAGTTTATCAATATAATACAAAGTTCCATTCCATCCATTTCGTAGTTTAGAAATCACAAGGCTGACACTGAAACTATTCACCGAAAGTGTCAAACTATTAGTAGAATGTCTGCCGTTTTGTTTGAAAATGAATTGTTCAACAACAGAAAAACGTGATAAAATGAGTAAAACCTGGGTTCTTGACGCAAATTTAACCAGCAAAATTTTAAAAATTCAAAATTGCCCTAACAGAACCCTATTTTATCGAAAACGATGAAGAGAGGACCACTACCGTAAACTCCGAGAGATGCTGTCATTCGCCTAGTTGTGGACAGAAATGTAGAAAAACGCCATTGAAAAATCGACTTTTGCCATAGTTTTTTAGGCAGCCATCTGAACAATGTTGTGTTTCACGCATAATGGCAAAGTACAAACTTTATGATAAAAAATATTTCATTAAAAATTTTATATTTCTTGTGTTTTTTCAAAATTCTGTTTTGAAAATAATCATGTAGCCCTTGATTGAGCCCTTTCAACAAGGCTACCGAGTAACGTCCTCGCCTCCTTCGATAGATCGAGTTTGAAGTCGAAAACCTCAATCCCAGTGACCTGCGATAGCGAAAATCGCAACCGATTTGCGTCCGAAAGTATTTCCATCAGCATCCAATTTCCGTCCACACTCTCGAAACCGGACCGCCGGCCAGTGAAGGTGACCGGCGAGTGATTGAACCATCGTGCCGTGCGGTGCGCAGTGTTCCCGGTGTGATAGTTTGTCTCCAATTTGCCAACAATGTTTACGCTCTCGACCCGAGGGGCCGGAGCCTGCGTGTGTCTGTGGCGTGAAAGCTCAGTTCAACCGACCACCCGACCGCCCGTCCGGTTCGGGCACGGTGGCAAACCGTTTGCTACATTTGCATCGATCATCATCGCCCGGTGATTGCGCCTAGAAAGTTGTGCGCCAACCCCAGGCACCGTGGCCGCCCGGTTTTCCCGACCGTCCGCTTAATGTCAAAACGGTAATGTTTAGTAATTCAATTTTCCTTTCCACCACCACCACCAGCAGCTTTCCATCATACCGCCCTCCCGCCCGGGCTGCGAATCACGCTGAGCGCCGGTTCCCGTAGCATTAATCATAAAATTTGCCGCACCGCCCGGGGCCGGTAATGATCGGTCACAAGTGCGCTCTAGCAATCGGGAGCAAAGAGCAATCGATTGGTCGGGGAGGCGCACGTGGCGGCGCAATCCGTTTTCCCATCCGAGCTTCGTCGACGTTTGCCCTTCCTTATGGCAAACTTTATGGCAGCTCTTTCCCCGGGCCGGTTAATTGGGCACTTGGCGGATCTTCAAAACGCGTAGCTTCCGAGCCTCGATCTTTACGGACCCAGCAGGGAAAAGATTGGCGGCCAACGGGAGGTTGGTGTGTGCTGTGCAAACATACCCACAATCGCGAGCAAATAAAATGGTTCCAGACCGTTAAAATCCGGAGCAATCGCGCTCGTCCAGGCGGTTAAGTATTCTGGAGTGCCCCGTGCCCCGGATAAGACTAGCGGTGTTTAGTGTCCCCGATGGTGCCCCCCTCCCGGTATTGGCGGTTATTTACGTCCTGTCCGACGGTGCCAGGAGGGTGCTACAAATCAAAACCCTGAACGCCAGACCATCGCCGACGCAGCCTAACCTCACGCGCATGTTGGTTCCGGACCGGTAACCTTGCTGCCCGTTAATTGCCATCACCATCCACGGGCCCATTTTTGTAGGTCGTGGTCATGGTCATCATGTGCGGGCCAGCTGAGAGCTGACGCGTGACAGGCGCATGACCCAGTTCGTCCCAGGCAAGCGGAGGGAACGGCGCATAGTGATCTTAGAACTGTGAACGATATTTACCTGTCACTCGATCACTTACCGAACGATCGGACGAGATTGCTATTGGCTTCGGTTCCCGTCGGGATCGGGCGAGCAAAATCGACACAGTCATCGGCACCGGCAGTTCTGCAAGCACTTTGGTTTCCCGCCTGGTATCGAATACGTGGAACACTGTTTGAGATCTGGCATTGAGCCTGTTCGGCCCTAGAAACCCCAAAGTCGGCGGAAATAAAATTTGCGCCACGCTCAGCGAAAGTGAACTAGTGTTGACGCAAGCGCGGGTTCAAGTTCTTCGAAAAAGGGTCTCTCGGATCCAACCGCCAGGTTGGTTTGGGGCTTCCCAAAAAACGGCACCCCACGGGCTAATTGCACCGAATCGAGGGAGAAATCCTGCTTCCGGCCCAGCTCGACCCGCGGGGCCATAAATAACGAACCCAAACGCGCCAGGGTGCATTTCTCGGTGACGTATTAACGGCCGATCGACACGTGTTTTAACGCGCAATTAATGGGCCCCCCCCATTCGCCCGAAGGCAATGAAAGCGGGTCTTTTAATCGACTCTTCTCGGTGATGCGTGCGGGATCGTCGTTGATCGTGTCGTTGGTTTTCGGATAATTGAATTCAAATTCTCAACAACCCCCCGGCGACTGGCGACAACCGACAACCTTTCTTCTTCGCGGTGTCGCCATTTGTAGGAGAAAGGAGAAAAGTGCAATTCATCACAACGATTTTAATAACCCATTCGGCCCAGTAGTTAATTGCAACATCGGGCCACGACAACACAAAAGAGATTGGCTCTAGCAAGACACTCTCGGTTTCGGTGGTGCTGTTTTAGTTTTCTCTCTCGGCCTCATCGACCGCACCTGGAGAAGGAGTTGGAAAGTGACGCAGCCGTTTACGGTTGACGATGGTTGATGAAGAGTCGAACTCGCTCGCCGCCATCCAACAGGGACCGATCGTGCCGATCGAAGGGGTTTCCATTACGTTGCAATTCTCGATTGCAATTCTGCGCACCCCAACGCCAACGAGTTCCGCCATTCCACGCGTGGTCCGAATCGAACGGGGAAGACCTAATAAATGATAGGCGTCCGGGTTTTTTCCTACCCATTGCGACATCTTAAGACACGAGACAACAAACACACTCGGGCTCGAATTCCGTTCGTGAATTATCCACCGGTAGAATCTAAACAAATTACTCAATCCCATCCTGTGGTCACGTTCCTTCCCCCGAGCGCCCCATGTAAACAATCGTTTTAAACAAAAATTCACCTCACTGCGCCCGTTGCCCTTTTATGAAACATCTTTTTGTACGTGATGAGTGCCGGGTCGGCGAATCGGGCCCGTCACGTCACTAATCAAACGGAACAGACTCGCCACGACAGTGCTCGGTGACGACGGAGCAGATTGTTGCTGCTGCTGTTGCTTGCCAAGAGATTGCAGCGGAGCCGAAGCAAGGTGTTCCGAACCAGAAACCTGTTCTCGATCCTAGCCCGCACCTCCCGAGCGTGGTGCCACGGTGGCCACGACATAAATACGGGGACGGTTGAAGGTTAAATTCCCTTCGCATCGCCGCGTGAAGCGATCCCAACGAGACGCGATCGCTTGCGCCTCGTGTGTTCCGGATCCCATTTTTCCGCATGCCATTCTCGAGCAGGCTCCGGAAGGCAATCGGGAGCGGATTCTTGTGGGGCACAAAATTTAATTGTTTTGGCACGAGTTTTTTTGGTGGCGCCAGAGGACAGGGCGCCAGATAGCCACAACAGCTGCGTTTGGTCACTTTGCCGGCATTTCTAGGCTCTTCCGGGCGACGGACGGACCTTATTTACCTTCGCCGTCGTCGCCGCCACCGTTAACACCTAGGTGCTAAATCGGTGCTCCACGTGAGTGGCCCTTTGCGGTTTGCCGCACGCCAATAGAAAATTGATGTGAGAAAGTTATTTATCTACCGGACCGGGCGCCTTACGGACTTTCCCTTTTTTTTTGTTGGGCACAAAAAGGGCCGCTCGAGAACTTTGGCCCTAGCCTAGCAAGCCGACCGATTAATCGGCCACGTTAGCGGATAAAGTGGAATTTAACGAACGCAACAAATTGGCGATCAGATTGGCGCGATCGGGTGGCAAGCAGACAGACCGTGGCGATTAATGGTTGTCGGGCGGGTGCGGGAAATGAATCCTCCGTCACGATCCGTGACTCCTTTCGCGGACCCAGAACGGGTTTCGAAAACGGCCGCGGCCTGGTTCTCTGGCGGTGAAGTGTTTTATTTTTAATTTCCTGTGCCGACCACAGCAAACCCCGAACGCGCAGCGTTGCCTCGCCCGCTCTATCCTTTTTCGTTTTTCATCTTTTTGCTGCCGGCCAGTGCTTTCGAGTGCCACGCCGACTCGTGGCCGGCGTGTCGGCGGCGACCATGAACATGAGCTTAATATATGTTAAATACCATTGAATGGTACATCCCAGAAATAAATCATTGCCCAACGCCCGGCCGACACCAGATCGGGTCGGAACGATACTGGTGTGGCCGGGGGGGCGCTACCCGGCTACGGGTTTTGTAGCACTTTGTCATCACGGAGGGCAGCGGAATGAGAGCCCAGTTGTTGTTGTTGCCTCTTCAGGGCAACATTCCATTCGGCTGGCGAGAGGACGGCAATTTATGCGCGATCCTTTCGGACGACGCTTTAATGTGGTTCATTGCTCTCGGGTCTCGAGTTTCACTTGGTTCGGGCAAAACCAAACATCGTGCCCGGAGGTCAGAAGCCCAAAGTTTGCAAAATCTGTCCCAAAACATAAGCTAGTTGGGTTGATGGGGATGAGTGACCCCCCTCACAAGGATGTCCGGTTCGGGGTGATTGACCCCTGCACACGGCACGATCGGAATCCAAAGTCACGGCCACCAACACCGACACGGGCACGTTTGGCACAGTTTCGCTTTTCGCGATCCGGGGGTCCCACTTTCGTATGCAGCCTATGCCGGGAAAGCCACCGCGCGAAGAAGCTCCCCCCGGCCTGGCCATCGGGATGTGTGCATCGAATGCAAAAAAGGCCCCTGATATGGGGCGATCATTTCGAGGCTGACCGATCGGTCGGTCGGTCAGGTTCCGGCTTTTGTTTCGACCGACCGGTTTCGGGGCAGCTGCTCTCTCTCTCTGCCTCGTTAGACCCGGACCCGGTGATCGATGTCGAATTTCTCCCACACCGGCGACCGACGACAGGATGCGCCACGAGACGAGTCACGGCCACAAGTCGGTGGCTCGGTGGCCATCCTAAGGCATTCCCTCGTTTACGGGGGCAAAAACAAAAAACTTCGCAAAAAGAGAAACTAACCCCGACACGACACACATTCACCTCGGGTCCGTTTTTTTTTTGTTTTGTTTTCGCTCTTTAATTTATTTGTCAAATGCCCAACTTTCCTGGCGGCGGATCGTGGGGCGGATCATGATTGAAAGTTAGAAAACGCCAGGTATCGGTTTGGCGAGGTTTTCGGGTGACATCATGTCGTGGCCGGTTCGATTTCATGCGACACATTAACCAGCTTCGGGGAGCGCGGCCGTACTGGGGATCACCGTTAATCCCACGGAGATAGGGGGAGAGAGAGAGCCAGCTTTTGGAGTCATCAATAGGTATCATCAGTTACGCGACCCCCGGCCCACACGATGAGCAAGATTTATGAGATTACAGTGCTTTGGGGTTTCTGTGGAGAAAATATTCCAAAAAGAGCCGAGCGATCCGCGCCACTAATGATTGCCACCGCCGCGGTAGTCGTAGGAGTCGTCGGAAAGCCGAGACGACCCGGGCCGAGCTCTTCCTCGAAAGTTGATTAATGACAAAATAAGACGTTGCGGCGTAATGATAGTTTGGCGCTCGCCCCGAACTTTGTTTATCATCATTAGTAAATGAATCCGTTCGATTGTTAGAGGTTAAATGAATCCACTGGACGAGCGGCGCCATTTTGTTTGATTTTCATAATTTTCAAAACGACCGGGCCCTTTTTGGGGGACCCTCGTTTGCAGGTTCATTATTTGCTGGCCCTAACCCATGGTTGGGATTGGCGTCCCGTGGCATTCTTAGAATGCCCCGGGACCGATTGGCTGGGCCCGATCGGGGGTCGCGCAGTCTAACTGTAAACGGCGTCTACTCGTTTTGATATCTCGTCCCTGCCATTTGCCTAACGGTGAATAGCGGGGAGCAGCACCGTGCCGGAGCGCCAATTGAGCAAAACACATGAGCCAGCGCCAACGTACAAGCGCCGTTAGCATGGTAGTAAAGAGACGATGGCCGGAGCAGGAGCAGGTTACCGAGCAGGATCAGGATCGTCGCGTGTGAGTGATAACAAGTTTACGCAGCCCCAGCTGAAGCTGCTGCCGTTTTGCTGCTGGCTGCTGGCCACATTAGAATGGTTTGTTACGCACCATTTGACCCACTTCTGGGCACGGGTTAACGGGCCGCTGCCGATGCGCTTCTTGCCGAAGGACCCGAGTTCATGCAATAGTGCAGAAAAGAGACTCCAAATAATGACCATCATCGTGGCGTTGACGCGTGGTTGGCCTCTCCCCCCAAAAAAAAAAAGGAAACAACAACGCACGTTGCGGCGTGTACCATTAAAGGGTGCATTAATGTGCATCATTTTTCGCAAATCGCCGGCTCGGCGGGTATGTAAATAGCGCAAACTATTAATTATTTTTTTCCGTTAAATTTCACTTTCAGGCCTCGCGCACGCTT
This sequence comes from Anopheles bellator, assembly GCF_943735745.2. NCBI lineage: Eukaryota > Metazoa > Arthropoda > Insecta > Diptera > Culicidae > Anopheles > Anopheles bellator. The sequence continues at coordinate 10,936,977 of NC_071285.1, read as the reverse complement.
TCGGGGCGCTTAAGCTGGGCCGCAGAACGGGAACGATCGGATGTGAGGCGCGCGCGGTTCGTTTTCACCATGCAAAATTCATGAAAATGTTAATCAAGGGAACGCGCGGGCTACGTCGTCGTCGTCGTCCTCTGCGCCGGTGCCGCGCTGAGGACTTGAAGTGCATTCTCCACACCAAACGGCGTCATGTGTGCTGCATGTGGGGTGCCTTTCTCTACCGCCGGTTAGCGTTAGCGTTGTGGCACGGCCGTACCCTTAAATCGCGCACTCTCGGGGGTCGATCGTGGTCGCTTTGCTGCGATCACCCGATCACCTTGAACGGACTGATCCCCCCCTCCGCACCGGGCACACCGGTCGCGGTTGCAGGAGGTTGGTTCGATGGCTAAACGGCGTGTTTTGCATTCCAAAGCGGTGGCCGTCAGAATGTTGCCGCACGGCTCTTAGGCTTGGTACCGAGCCGACCCGAAAGAGAGAAATCCGCGGTGGTGCCGGAGTAAGTTGTTGCCGTTGCCAGCGCAACAAACACACTACGCGGCTACTGCGATTAATTTGCCACAATTAGAAAAGGGCTCGAGGAAGGGTTCGTGTTCTGCTGTACGGGTGTCGGTCGTTGAAGTCTTTTGTGCCGTTCTTCGATTCGAAAGTATCCGATTTCAATGGGGGCACCATTCCTATTACGTTTTTGTAACACGCCCGTTGCGGATGGAAAACGAGATGATAACACCCTCCCGTTCCCCCCCGCGACTTTTGACACTTCCTGGCGCGATCATCAATGTGAGCAATTTTTCACATCAGCCCTCGACAGTGAATCAATTCACAGGCATCCAGCGCATAAACACCCTGCGCGCGCAACAATTAGCGTGTAAGCAATTAGAAAACACTAGTTAGAGCCACGGAGAAAATGGCGGGCGATCGAAGGATGAAGAGACTTTCATTCCCCGATTATCACGCGGCGCATTGCGTAAAGCGCGAGTTCCCAGCTCGGATCGGAAATGGGGATTGAATCATACTTTTCATCAAAATGGTTGGCCCACGGGCGTCGAAGATGTTGCTCAATGAAATGGGGAATGCACGGCGCGGAACAAAGGCGCGATAATGAGTGCGTTCATTGCACCGTGGCACCCGAATCAATCAATAATCGCTCACGTCGTCGTCGACCGGGAGCCGCCATATTACGCAAAGCCGATGATGCTCCGATGGGAAGCGACGCAGGGCGGTTGCGGTTTTCTTTCGCGGCCACCCAGCGGTGTATTGGTGTGATTTGTGGCACCCTTGAGGGGTGCTCCCCACCGCCGCCCCCCGCAGCAGGTTGCACGATCGTCGGCGATCAAACGGCCCGATCCCGAGTTGCGGCGAGGAACCAGTCGTCGAACCAGTCGCTATCAATTAGCTAATGTTTTAATTGCGGCACGGCACAGGCGGATTTCGCGGCGCAGCAATCGATTCCCAGCCGGGTCGGGTGCCCCTCCCAGCCGCCACGCCCCGTGCCTTCACACTCTCATTTTACGGGCGCACGAACATCACACCCGGCCCGTGTGGCGCATCCCGGAGCTACCGGGCCAAGCCGGCCATTTATGTCATTTACTCCCCACGACCAGCGGCGAAATAGAAACGAAACGACACCCGCTTGATTTGGCCCGAGCGGGGATCGCGGGAGATCCGCCAGCGAAACCGCCCCAACGGCCTGTGCCAAAAGGAACCGGAATCCGCATAGACGGGGTGCGGCCCCCGTGTGTGCCAGAATGTGCCCCATTGCCACACGATCGACGCTTGCGATGGCGGCGCTTCCTTAAGGCCACTGAGCGTCATCTTGATTATAGGCTGGCCGGAGGCCGCCGCAAACCGGACAGCAGCTGTTGCTGTTGCTGTCGTTGGCGGTGATGCGCGGTTCGGGCGGTAATTTTGCGCTACACCGTTAATGCGCTTATCGCGGTAACCGGTTGTGTCCCCTCCGATTTAATTTATCCCATTTATTTGCCGCCGCGGATGTGTGGCGGCCATTCATGAGTTGCGCAAAAACGGTTCAAGCTGCGGCGCTGCTGCTGCTGACGCTGGGACTAGCGAAAACGTTTCGGAAACGGCAAGTAACTCTCTCTCGCTCGCTCTCTCTCTCGCTAGAGGATGGTGATCGCTAAAGAAATCCTCAAAATGTCACTGAACTGAACGGTATTGTACACAACATAATGCAGACGGGCGAGAAAAAAAGAATGGGAATAAAACAACGGACCTCATAAATGGTCAGTGCAAACAGAAACTTTCTTCGTTGGCAATTTCGCGACAAGCGCGCGCCATTACGACGGCTCCGTAACATACCGCAGACATTGCGGGGACACATTTCAAACCAACAATCCGACAACGTTTGTGAAAGTTTCCGTTCGCGGGATTTTTGTCACTCACGGACACGCTGAGTAAACTCCACATCATGTCACCGCCGGTCGCGGTGCCACCGAAACTAATTCGCCCCCCGTGTTTATTTGCTCATAATCATTTCAGATGATTCCCCGACGAAAAGAAGAAGATGAGTGATTGGCACCTGAAGGCTTCCAATCAATCGCGGCTCAATCAACCCCGGTGCTGCGCCTCCCAACGGACCGAAGTGGTGATGGGCATTGTGTCGAACGTTAAATTCGGTGCCGCTTTGCACGTACTGTCTGCGTTACATAATAATAATGTCGAAAAATAGCAACGATCGGATGCTGCGGAGACGCGCCACGGTTCACCAAAAGAAGTCTAGCCAGCAGCACATTAGGGTGTCGGAGGGTGTCGACAAAAGTCGAAACCATCGTTTCGGTGCCCCCGGGGCTCTCGGTGCAGAAGGTTAATTCTGGCCTGGCCTGGCCTGGCGATGTGCTGTACCCGTGTGCTTTATGATTCCCATTGCGGTAGTGCGGGTCCCGCACACAGGTACTCCGATTCCGTTTTATTTGCATGCCCGAAATTTCCCACAACCGGCGAGTTGGACCCTACCCGGGACAGGTCGTTACACCCACCACATCACCATCCGCCGGACCACCGGGGAGCGACTCGATCGGAAAGTCCATCGTCCCTAGTTTTACGATCACCCCGGAGCCGTGGCACCACCACCGTGGTGAAGATGATGGACCCGCCAGGAATAGAATGGCTCGTCTATCGACGACGGCCAAACTGTCCTCCTCGAGGCGTACGCGACCACACAAACACACGTCGATTGAAGATAAATACCATAAATTACGGTATACGACCATCATCATCGTCGTGGCCCGGCTCGAATGCTGCTTATATAATGCTCGAAACATTGGGCCGATACGGGGCCGCAGCTTCCATGCGAAAGACGCTCGGAGCTTAGAATATCACCTCACCTCAGCTCGGCAACGGTAAAGATCAAAATTAATAATATTCATATCCAGGCCGGGGACGTACCTTTGCCGTAAGGAAACCAAAAAAAAACGACCCCGCTCAAATCAGTCGCCAGAGGCTGACGATCGACCTGGGGATGGCCGCCGTAAAGTGTTGCGCGACTGTTGTGACTGTTTTGAATAAAATACCAATAACAATTTCCGAAGCCCGAAACGCCAAAGAAAACCCGTTAGAGAGAGGGTACCCGTTCTCGATCTCATCCACACCACCACCACCACCAAGACGGTGGCGATCAGGAAGAGATCGAGCGAGTCGAATGTGCTCCTGACGGTGGCATTTTTGGATGGCTTTCGTCGGCTTCCCTCTTGAAGCACCCAGCCTGAACGAGGAGGATGCGCCGCCACCGAAAGTGCAGCGTCGATCACGTTCGAGAGCGCCTTCGGCATAACGCGATGACACGCGATGCTATTGCGTCACCACGCGGCAGAAGATGTGGTAGCTTCACGGGTGACACGGGGCCCGGAGCTGTGGCCTCACCGTGAAGGGCTCTTGAGAGTTGAGGTTGATCCGCTCCAACGAGCGAACTCCCTTCGATGTCCTGGTGTGGTGGGGTTTGAGCGCACTTCACGCCGCCCGCCCGCCATTAGGTGGGAACCGCGTTTTCAATGGAAAATAAATCAATCCGCGGAGTCACGGAGCGGAGGCAGGCTGTTAACATTCCTCGGGACCCAAATCAGCACGCCGAGCCGAGCGCGTGCAATAAATGTTTGGTGGGCACATTAACCGACCGCAATCCGGATCGAATGACTGGATCGACGCCTGTGGGGCAGAATAGATACATAAAACTTTATAATCATTACTTCCTCCCACATGCTCCTCTTTTCGTTGCGTTCCGGGGGCGCGTGATATGTGATTGAGCTGTTGATTTATTGCCTCCCCCCTCCCGGAACTCGCTGCTGTGTTCTGGATGGCAACATTTTATGGCACCGTCGCGCAATGCGTGCAAGATTAGCCCTTTTTGTGCGCTTTACGTGAGGTTGTAATTTTTTAAAGGCGTAAGATCGAGAACCTATTAGGCCCGATCCTCGCGACTGTATCATTGTTCCATCGAACGCCGAGATCGAACGCAGCAGATAGCAGCGCCGGAGCGCCGCACGGCCAGAAAGGCAAATAGAAAGTGTTTATCATCATCAACTCTAGTAGCCTCGCGTATTCAGAAGAAAATGAACCCTTCAGCCGGAGCGAGCGGAATCCATTCTTCGTGGCAAGCAATCAACATTTCGGTGGACGCACCGGGCGCAATCGGGCCGGAATTCATTAATGCTGCCCCGGCTCCGACGCATGACATGGCAGCTCCTTTAGAGCGGCCGCCACTCAGCGATGCTCGGGCACACCTCAGGCACACTGCCACGCAGCTTCGCATTTAGTCGAAGAATTCAGGTGTGACCTTTCGCGGACGCCGACGGGCGCTTGACACGACTTCGAAGTGATGGCGGCGCGAGCGATCAATCACACACTCATCGTCCAGAATGATCATCCCGGGGCAGGGCAGGAAAGATTCTTGTCTCTCGCGGGTCCGTCCGTCGTTACGGGAGGGCAAAAAAACGCACCGCCGTACAAGGTCGTGGTATGTGCTAATGAAGAAATTATTCTTCGGCCCCTCGGTCGTCGTCGTCGTCGTCGTGTGTTTATTGTGCAAACGGATCGAAACGGTGCGGTTTTGCTGTGGGCTGTGTGGGGTTGCCCAACGGTTGGTTGGGTTGCAAAATTCCACGACCCCAACGACGTGCCTGTCGCCATTTGTCGTCGGTCGGTCCGGCTGGCGCGTCCGGTCCGGATGATGGTCGGACGGATGGATCGATTGATTAATCGCTCCGAGAACGCCGGGCCGTGGCCACGGGGCGTTAGAGGTGTGGAATGTTGCGCACGTGGAGTCATGTTTTCTCCCGCGGCCAGTCCCCATTCCCCGCCCTTGGGGCCGGGAATGGTGATCAATTCGTGTCAACGGGCATGTAGGGAGCATACTTTTTGTTTATATTCACCGCTCACCAGTACGCCCGAGCGCCATTGGGTCAATAATCGGAAAGGGATGAACGGTGTCGTCGGAAGCGTGTTGTTGTTGCGTTTGCATACCTAGAAGCAGAAGAGACATCCAATTAATGACAACTTCGGAGTGGATCAAGACATTGTAGCAGCAGATCATCAACTAATAGCTTTAAGCTTTCCTTAATTATTTTTTTCGTTGGAAATTGACTGTGAATTATTCGATTTAACAACGTAATTAATATACGCAATTTACTTCTTGAACAATTTCTTGTTTCAGACCCCAAACTTTACGCTCCTCGGCTGAAGCCTTAGTATTGATCGCCGTATCATCCATCCGGCATTGTAAGATGCAACCATTCTCGAAGAGAAGATGACAAAGAGGACGCCACATTGCAACATACTTCTGTGATCCTCCGAACCGGATGGGTGTGGTGTGTTTACGTCTGCCAACCTTCGACGACCCACGCCAATCAACGCCGCCAACATGGCCGGTGATCCTACACGCCATCGATTGAGTAAGAACCACGCCGAGAGGTCGCGCACATCATTAGAACTCCATCGCTCAAAGAAGTCAGCCCGAAGGGGAAGAAGAAGACCGTGGCAGTCTGTTCGGTAATTTATTTCACGGAACAAAGCCAAAGAGCTCCAAACAAAACACTGACACCGACATCATTTACTCAGATTAGCTACACGCCGAGCCGAGACGATCCAGCAACAACCCTGACGGGCTAATCGATTATTAACGAATTTATCTGACCGTCCACGGGGCAAAGAAGTTCTCTAATTCTGGGTCCCTTCGAATCGTCAACATTTCGTCAACATTCGCCCATTCATAACGTGGTGTGCTGGGTCATGAATCAGAATGTAGTGTGTGACCATTTATGGCCGAGAAGCTGGCTGAGGCCACCAACGCACCACCCAGGGCCCAGATTTGAATTCACTTTCCGTTGCCAATGGGGGTTGCATAATTGCTTCATCCACTGGCAAGCCTCAGTCGGCGCACTCGCGTGGTGAGTGGCCGCCCAATCTTGCCCCGGTTGAGTCACGGGCTGCGGGTCGGTTGGGGGAAGGCACACGATCTTGCCAAAAAGGTGAAGGAGGCGCGGCCGTCGAACAGCAGAAATTATAGTTCCAATCGGATCGCAGCCACAATTGCGCCACGATGCCGATGCCGATGATGAAGGTGAATATCGCACGCAATTGCGGCGCACTGCGGACAATTGCCGGGAACCGTAGGAACTGAGGCCAATGGAAAAGGGAAGCTGGAGGGCGGTTATGCAAAAAGCACCACGCCGCCCCTCTAACCCAGTTTAGCCCCCCCGGCACTCAAGTGAAAGGAAAAGTTCCGTGTGACGTGCAAATAAGAACCGAAATCACTTTCTTCTATTGGTTTAGTGGTTAAGTGACCAGCCTTCGGGACCCTTTCGAAGCTGTTTGTTTTACTTTCGACCAAAGGCCATGGTAATTGTCGGCACTCGACGTGTTCCGAAAAATGTGTCCCTAACAAGGTGGGCCATTGTGACCGTTACGAGATGGAGGGACATTTTTGGAGGGACCCTTGTCAATCCACGGTGTGTCGTGGGTTCGAGAAAGTGTTTGTCCAAACAACAGCCCTCCACATTTCACACCTAGTTGGGCAACGGCATCCGAGCCTAGAAACTTGAGCCCGAAGGGCGAGTTCATAAATCTTGGGCCCTTTGGGAGATGGGAAAATATTGACGCGGACATCGGATCGGATCCTACGTCGTACGATAAGGCTTTAGATAACGCCACCGGCGGTTATGACAGCGGGTTTCGGGTTGATGCCGGACGTTTTCCAACCTGTTTTCGTCTCTTCCGCCCCCAGGGGACCCCACGTGATGCTTCCCACGGACCCACTGCGGTTGGGATGCAAATCGTCCGCCGGACACACCACAGCTTGGGATGAGATATTCGATCGAAAGAGACCGCTCGGGAGCGGGATTCCCGAGGTCCGATCGTGCGCCGGACGTTGTTTCGAAACGCTTCCCTTGATTGAAATCATCATCATCGGGGTACCAGCTTCATCAGCTTCATAATCATTGCAGCATTTCTTCGTCCCAGACGAGAGTGAAACGGGTGAGAGTGGTCATCGGGACGTGCCGATTGATAAATCGTTATGCGATCGGCCAGTGCGTGGGGATGCCACGGACACGGGACAGGAAACAGATAAACAACAAATCCCCAAACATCTGCAGCATCATCTTTATGTTTGTTTTGCTGCCGAGCCCTTCGTCGGCTCGGTGTCCACTTTCTTTCCGGGCCGTTCGTGTTTGGAATGTGGACACCGTTGCGTGGATCCTGATTCGCTCGAGCGTCCTTAGCACATTCGGAAACATTGTAGATCGCTGTGTCTTTAGAAACATTGTAAGCAAACTGGACGGTCGTAGCATTCAATTAAATACCGCTTAGGGCGGAGCATCTGAAAACTGGAGCAATCAGCGCAGATAACGGATTAAATGACCAACTTGCGTGATGGTAAGTTTTTTTAAAACCTCATTCCGAAAAAGGGAATCTAACGGCCACTGTGTTGCCACACAATGCCGGCTCGCATTCCATGCACAATAGACTGCAAACCACAGCGGAGCGGTGTGTCGCACACCATCGCCGACCCGTCAATCAAACGGCCGGAGACTCATTATGCAAAAATTATGTCAAACCACACGGCAGCCTTCCGAAAGGTTCTTGCTGGTCTCCGTGTTGTCCCGCTGTCCGGTCGGTTCGACGTGTCCCCTCCGCCATCGTCCCTGCCAGTCCATTCGCGCATCGCGTTTCTTTCCCAGTTCCCATCACACTCCGGGGCCGTGGTCGGCTCTGGTGCGCTCTCATTTGTGCCACTATTATTACACGATTTTTATTATTTATTATTGAGGCTACACTCGGCGCCCGCGGGACCGGTCGCGCAGAATACGCCGTTAATGCACCGGTGTGTGCGAGTACGCCCAGTGGGACACGGGGGCAGTTCAGTGCCAAACCCACCGGCCCCGGCCCAAGGAATCAATCCCATTCCCGTGTGCCCGAGACCCGAGGCCGATGGAATTTCAATATCACCGTAATTTATTGCGCTGCTCCAGTTTCTTGTGTTGCGTACTTTTCCTTCTGCCTCCTTCTTTCGGTTCGATTACGATACCGGCCGCCGGCCCCACGGGCTGCTGGGTGTCTGCGGAGACCAAGCCGGAGAGTGTACTGAGCTATCTGGCCCCTCTCGGTGCACTTTCTTCCTGCACCGCAAGCCGGGTGAACTTGATTTTGACGGTGTTGACCCGGGCGAAGGAAAACGGGCACCAAAACGAGACGAGAACAGGGTCCGAAATGAAGCGCTTGATTTTTCCGCCCAAAAAGGTGGCGATCGGCTAATAAAATTATCACAAATGACTTAATATAACGATTGCATTGCAGAGGGTTGCCACGAAAACAGCGCCTCGAATTTGCAGCTCAATTGGCCGCACCAATCGGTCTGCAGTCTTTTGTTTGCAAATAAGCGACGAACCCTTGTTTGTGACGGGCACCGCTTAATGACACGAAAATAAGCATGTTGACTTGCACCAAGCGGGCCTTAAATGTTGGCATGTTGTTTACCAACGAGCGGGTAAAAATCGAAAACCGGTCAGATAAATCACACGGCGCTGACGTTGACGCGGTTCGCTCGCTCGGTCCCCGCTGTCCTTCACTGTGCGCGAGGGTCAATCAAACAAAGCGTGCGCGGTCACTTTTTGGACACCGTGATGCCGATGCTGCTGGTGTAAAGTTGTCGCTCGATTGGTCGGGCCGATGACAAACAGGTTTCGCGCGGATCGATACTGGATCGGCGCGTTTCGCTTGGAGCATCCTTTTTGCGACTTTTCTCACCCAATGGGGCGCCGGAGGTGTTTTTGTATGCAAAGTGGCGGTGGCGTATCTACATATCACTCCAGCCCGAACCGGACGGGCTGATGAGTGCTGATGGAAGCTCAATGTCAGAGATATTCTAATTCGGGCACTCCGCCGAAAGGCGCGAGTTTCGGGTTACGCATTTCGACGCACGCTGCTAGAAATCTCAAGCAAATCAATTTTGTGCTTCGAAACCGTGGTGGCCACAGCAGTTCCACTCGATTCGATTCTAAATTACTGCCTCGATTCGGGTCAAGAATGTGCGATGGCCGAGCGTTGACCACTGTCCAAAGAAAGGCTCACCCATAGAAGGGGCGCTGGCTGGTGCGTGATCGTCACCGTCAATAGATGTATATTTATTGTGTGGATTATGCGAATGGAATGCCCGTGGCCAAACATGGGAATGGAGAAAATTTTGTCACATCCGGAGCTAGCGGAGTTGGAGCGTCCCGCAATGCGTGCAAATGCTTCACGGCAACCTGCCCAACCGGTCCCGGGCCCAAACAGGAACGGGGCAACGGAGTGTGTTTGGTTTGACGATGACGAAGAAGTTAAAACAATGACATAAGACTGTCCCCAAACGACATTCGGATGCACGTGCGGCGAGGCGAGGCAAAAAGTACCGTCCCGTGCGCTGTAAAAATCAACCAAATCGTTGCTTGCTAATGCCGCGATCGCCAGCTCGTCAATGAAGAACGTTCGGTTGGGGCGGGAAGAAGAACGGCCAGCTGAACTGGGGGAAAACCGCACCATTTTACCGCTTGTCCATTCACGTCGTATACCCAGGAAAACGGGAGAAAACCACCAAGAACTCCGAGTAGCCGAGTTAATTCGTGGCCCGATCGATCGATCGTCAATTTCAAGACGCAATTATTCACTTGATTTTCTTCGCGATCGCGAGCGAGCGTTAAATTCGAATCATTTCCTCGCAGTCCGGCGCCGATAGAACCGCGGACCCCATTCCTGGCGTATGCTTTGCGGTTTTGTTTACATTTCGGGAGTGTAATGTTTGGCCGCGTTCGTAGCCACAAATATTGACCCGGTGCTGGCTGGCTGGCTGGCTGGTAGAAAGAAGCGGCTTAGAACCGGTACTCTTGAGCGGTGGTGGTGGTGCCAATTACGCCATTTTTGGCGCGCCCGAGAAAGCTGGGCCAATCTATCTTTCCGGATAAGGAATACGACGTAACCGATGCCGGCGGATAGGTGCCGACAGGTTTTGGGCGTTAATCCACGCCCAAGATTTCAGCGGCCTGCGTGCGCGCGTGTGTTAATTACATTTTATTATTTCCAATTGACCCACTTGCGGAGGCGAAGGTATATGCAAAGTGCTGCGCTTTCCCACCATGCTTATCGGGCGGTATCGATTGCGATTAAATTAATCGTAATCACGCTTTGAATGCGATTTAAATGCAAAGTTTGATGGAGCCTGCCGTTATACTTTGTTGTGATGCAATGTGGCACCCATTTTTTAAAATTTATTCGAAATCTTTTTCATTTATTGGAAAAAACAGTCAATGGGCAATCGGAAATATTTTATTTTCCATTCAAGCTTGCGTAACTTCGGCAACCACATATTTATAACCATCGGACATTCCGAGCTCCTTCCGCCACCGTGTCTTTCCGTACGAAATGCAGACAGACATTTTGCATAGCGAAATAGTTTCCAACCTCATTCTATCACGTCAACAATTCGTCGGCCGGCGTTACATGTTCACCAGCTCCAAAGCAGCGTGTGCCTAATCGTACTAGGAAGTTGGCCCGGCTGGGCCTCAAATAATATTCCGCATTTTTAGTGTCACGCCAGTTCGATTGCGGCCAGTGGCCCACAGTTGCGTGAGGCGGAGCCCAAACCGGGCGAAGAAATCGAGGGCAGGCCCTTCAGGCAATGCACTCTTTTCGCGCAACTCAACCTTGCTGAATTATGGAATGGTACGTGAAGAGTGAGAGAGAAAGATTATGTGATCGCCTATTAAGGACTTCCGGTGGCTTTTCGGTTGCGACCATCAGAAGAGCGGACTTGCTGGCAACCGTTTTATCGATTCTACGACTGGAATCTGACTCACTGGAAGAACCGAACGAACAGATTGAAAATACAGGAACCCAAACGGCTCCAAGTTTCATCCGAAATGCACGAAAATTGCATTCCGAACCGCTATCCTACAGCCCCAGCCCAGCTCGCCACAAGTAAGCCACAATTACGGACAATTAACTAAACCCCTCCTCACGTGCCTAAGGAATGCCTTCGGAACCGTTATTACTGGCTGGGTGCAGTTCGCGGGGAACCCGCACACGGTTTTCATGTAGCGATCTCCCGAAAAAAGCCCCTAGAGCCCTCTAGAACGATCCGATAATGGTGGGAAATATGGCGAAGAAAATCGAGAAAAAAGAGAACCCCCGTCGACCAATAATTGCACAACTAAGTCCGGGTCGCTTGGTGTGTGCTGGACGATCCCGTCTAGATCGTAGATCGAAGATTCGACGTGGAATGTGAGCAACAGCTGTCAGTCCGCTTGCTCCAGATGATGATCTCGCGGCAAGCACACACATGTACACACGTCACAGACCCTTCTAGGAACGAAATGCTCCATGATGCAAGAAGCTTAGACTAATGGTGCATTGCGCGATGTTGCAGCCACCGGCCGGTGGCATTCAGTGGAGTGTGCTCCGCCACGCACGATCTACCGGTAATCGTTGTCATCGTCATCACTCCAACAGTGAGCCGCATTGTAAGAGGCACCTTCGTCAGCAACGCGAACGCGTGACTGGTGATTAGCTTAAGGTCCGTCGGCGCGGGTAATGATGGCCAATTAGTCACTCGATACATCCCCGGGCACGTTGAACAATTTATACACCGAACTGAGCTGAGCAGAGTTCGGCGATGGTTGGAACCATCGCACCAACCTGCCGATTCGTTACTCCAAATGCGATCGGTCGGTCGGTCACTGGTTAAATGGCGAATATTTATGGTGCATCACGTGCGCGCGCGATGGCCGTCAACCGGATGACCGCGATGACGATCGATCTCCGTTTTTAGATCGAACGCGACACACGCAAAGGCAGCTCCAGCGCGAAGGTTATCCCCGGAGGAGATCAAACCCTCAGCGCGCGCTCTCCCCGGTTGTTATGTTTTCTGCCGGTGCGCGTTTTTATGTTGCTACTCGTCGCAAAGCAAAACAACGCCACGCTGCTGTGGCCGTTACATGAATGGAGCGGCTTTGTGGAAGAGTCTGGCCGCGCTCTGGTGACGCTATTACGTAACTGTGTCAGGGAAGCGTCAGAATGCTCTCTGAGATGGGATGATGAAAGCGGAGCAAAAAGTGCTACTTGATGTATCGCAATCACAGTAGGCAGAACGAATGAGCTGCTCGGTCCCCCAATCACAACGTATCGTAGTAGACATCGGTCGTTTGGGATGAATTATTTTTCAACTGTCTCATCCAGTTCCGCTCCTATCAGGTGTTTTCCTGGTGTTACTCTAAAGCTGGCGCAGCAGGTCTGCTACTTGTGCCGTTTTCGAACGTCGAATCTCGATTCAATTTGTCCGTAGATTAGATTCACCCGAACCGCAGTGGGCAGTGGTGTGCGGCAGGTAATTTCTTTAATGGTCTCCCATTTTTCAACCGTAGGATCCGACTTTTAAAGCCTCACTCAATCACGCGCGAGGGAAGCAAATAAAAGAGCGATTACCTAGGGGAGACTTTCACCTACGGCCTATCAGGCGGGGCACGAAACGGTACCGGCCAGAGCGGTTCCCCCGAAGAGTGGATCGATCTTACAGCTCTTCGCCTTCGCCAGATACGCAGGATTCGATGAAAATCAAACACAGCGTGGAACGTGGAGCTCCAGTGACCAGCATCATCCGGCGACTGGGTAGACCCATTTAAACCACTTTTGATGGGGGGGAGGCGCAATTCATCCGAGGCATTTGATTTCTTCCGCCATAAAATGCCACTCGCCAGGCACCAGGCGCAATAAAGACGTCGTGTCCCAAAAGCTCCCCAGACTAGAAACTCCCCAACAGCTAAGCCACAAGCTGAAAGTCCGCAATGTGGCGATGCGAAAGAGAAGGCGCACAACGAAAACGGTCACCTTGACCATTAAAGTCGACGGCACAAAAGTCGGAGTGGAGTCGCGAGTTAACAGATTATCCAAATTGAATGAGCAGCATCACCACCATCATCATCCTCCGGGCACGCTTCATCACTCCATGCCAAGCCGCGAGTTCTGTCAAGAACTCCACCGGGGCTATTGTGTTGGGATCTCGACGCTCCTGGCTGGCCGCCCGAGGCCGTATCGAATCGGGTGTTGATAGCCCTAAAAGCAACTCGTGACCGCGGGCCGCGTGTGGATCCCGAATGCTGTTCGGTGCAGGAGTCTTCAGTGCCGACTTGACGTTTTCGGACGTTGAACGGGGCTTAAGTCAGAGGAAGTGCCTACTGCGGTACATGTCACGCGGTTCCATCCAGTGACGGAGGTCACCTCCGAAGCACCGAACTTCAACTTTTTGTCGAATGTCCGCTTTCACGACGAACTTCTACGATGGACGAGCCTCACGCATACAGGGACCCGGCCGAGGAGTCGCCACTCCTCGGCGCCGCAGCGGTATATAATGATAAAAATTCTTTCCCCGCCAAGAGCCGCGTGTGGACTTTTGGCGTGAATCGTCCCCGGTGCGTTCCACCCATCGCTTCCGCGGTCCCTTCCCGGAGCGCGAGGTGAAACTTCTCGCTAACGGCGCACTCCGACACAAAACCTGTTTTTCGGAGTTCCAACCCCAAACGATCGCAATCGGCAGCGCGCTCCCGCCGTGGACCCGGGAATTCATTTGAAAAGTGATATAAAAATCATCCACTTTGTCGCGGCCATCGCGAGAGATCTGCGCGCGATCTCTGTGTGCCCGTGCCCATGCCCAGCGGAAGAGAAGGTAATTCTCGATGGAATGTTTATCGTTTACACTTGATCCGAGGGCACTTGGTACCGAGAGCCAGCAACAGCGGGGAACAACAATACGACCCAACCTATCTCTCTCTCTCTCTCTCTCGTAGGCGAATTAGGTACTTGGGCGAAAAAGGAACCCGCCGGTTTTGGAACTTGCGGTCGGACGGAGCGGAAGTTGATAAGTGTTTAAGTGATACTTGGCGCTGCTCTCCACAAGGCTTGGCCGAGCTGCCAAAAGTAGGTCGGATACCGCGTCAGCCAGATACCCAGAAAATCCTGATCAAATTATTGCACTCTATTTCTGTACTTCCAGCGACTGATCCGCATTCCCGTACCACACGGCTAGTGCTCAGTGCGGACCCCAACTATTTGTGGATCGCGGCGATCCTCGCTAACGGAATACCACCGAGCACCGCTTCCTGGCCTTTTTTTGCTGGGTGGGAAACTCCTTATCGCTACACGCCCTGCAGCCTGCAGTCGGCAGTGAGGTCACCAGCACCACCAGTACTCGGTTGAAAGTCAGCGCACGCCCTTGGGGGACCGATAAATCAACACCGGAACTCATGTCACCGGAACGCGGCGCAAATGAAGGGGCCGTCCCACTGTTAACGTCTCTCGGGCTTCGCTGGCTGGCGGCTTATGTAAGCGAAAACGCAAATTATCTCGCGGGCAACTTCGCTTCACGGCAACGTCTCCGCGGCGGGGACCTGCCAACCGCTGCAGCGTGAAGGATCTTCCTTAGCGAAACCCAGCGACAGCTTTCGGGCAAAGAAGGCCGACATTCTACGCAGAAGAAGACACCGAGGCTGAGTTTAGAAGAATTTGCATAAACTCGCGATAGACGGGCGCGCGCGCGCGCCTGCACCTATTTCGCCTTATCTTTCGCCACGCCGAGCCTAAGAAAATGTATCAATAATACCTCGGCCGGTTCCCAGGAGTGTGGCGGAGATTTGGAAAACAAGTTCTCGGGTTAACCCTTCTCCAGCACCTCCGCTGGCACTGGCTCTGGGAGCTGCGCTGCAAGGCTGCGCGCTTCTCGGGAGCGCGCTTGCGGGAACTTGTTTTTCCGGTTGCAAAAAAAAAAAAAAACAACAATGTATCTGCACACCAACACCACGAGTCATGATCACGAGTCCCGCGAGTCCCGAGAGTGCGAGCCAAAAAAATCGAAACCAAAACAGCATTCGCCGGGGCAAACGCATTGAAAGCGCTGGAGATTAAGATCGAGAGATCCGACGACGACGACGACGGCCAGCGCTATCGCCAGCGATCGGGTGCCCGCCACGTTCCGGAAGTGGTGGTGGTGGCGATAAAAATTCCAACCAAAACGATACCCTCGGGCAACGGTCGGACTGGCCGGGCGCGGTCGTAAAAGCTGGCCTGACCTCCGTCCACTGATCGAAATCTGAACTCCTCCTGCGGCAAACGAAGGTGCGTTCGCTGCGCAATCTGCAGATCCGAGTCCGATCAGTAAGTACGACCCGCTAAGTGCTTGTTTGCGATCCTGACCCGAGCCGGCCGTAAGACTGTGTCTTGGGGTGTGAAGTCCTTTTGCGGTTCACCTGCGATTAATCACACTCGATCGCTTCGCCTGGAGCGGGTGCTTTTGGGGTGCGTTGTCCATGTCACTGAACCCACTTGAGGCCCGGCATGTTTCGATTCGGACCCTCGAAACGCAAAAGAAAACCCCCCGGTGGTAAGCTCTCTACAACGGGAATGTGCGCCCGATCGGGTGAAAGCTGGGACCTTTGCCTGGGTTTTTGGGACTTAAGATGCAATGAGTTCCCTTATTTCCGACCAAGCTCCAAGAGGTGAACCTTTGAACCACCCGGCACTAATGTGTTGCATTGCGTTATGAGCGCGCACCGTCCGGGTCTTCGTGCTTCGCGGTGCAGAACTCCCATCGGTACAGGGTACACCGATCGGCACTGGTCGATCACGATTGAGAGCGCATCAATGAGTTAATTATCTGACGGACCCGGGCTCGGGAGAAGGAAGGAATCCAAGCGAAACGTCGAGGCAGGGCTAGCTTTGGACTCGGAGCGATCGGAAAGGGCGATTCACTTGTTTTCACTCCATAGGCGGGCCAAAGGGACGTAATGATTTCCAACCCCCAAGGGGGCGTCCACACCACCCCAGAGGCTAGAGGCACTAGACCCCGTGGGGGCACTTGTTTACAAACAAATTGTCCCGATCGTTTCACGCGCTCCGCGTGACATTTGTGCGCCCCGAGTCGCCTTCCGGATCCGCCCGGAATCGACGTAACTGGCCACTACCGGAACACGGACCAGACGGACCTCGGCACCGACACTAATCATACGTCACCGCACGCACGCACGCACGCACGCACGGGCGGTGGCAGGAGAAATTAAAATGCACTTTTCCTGCTGAGGGGTTTTCCCTACGCCCAGGCCAGCACACACCTTTTCCAAACCGATGATCGATGTCCGCCGGTCGGCTTTCTTTCCGGGGGCGGTCCAGCAGACGGGCGCTTGTGTGGGAAGTTGTCGCTGTTGCTTGTCGATCGCGCTACTACAACATCATTACACGAGATCGGTTCGGAAAATTGTAGTCCGTCCACCACGCGCGGGAAATGCCATGTTCCGGACAGTTCCGGGACAGAACTGTGTTATTGCTACGCGTGGGTCGCGTGGTATTTCTGTGAACCTTACTACGGCCGGTATTGATCAGAAAGCCTAGAAATCTGCCTCCTGAGGGCCCCACTTCTATCTATTGTTTGTGGTGACTCTTTGCTTGCACGAGGAATCCTCAAACTTATGTGCAGTGCGTGGGCACTGCTCACAATGGATGCCCACGGGCGAGTAAGTCCGGCTCCGGCTGGTGGCATCGGATCGATCGGATCAATGAACCGCGGCTGCCTTACTTTCTGTCTCTCTCGCTCTCTCTCTCTCTGTGTGCCCGCCTTAAAGGGGTAATTTGCATCGATCAGCATTATGATTCATATGTAAATAACCAAGCTCCCCGTGCTGAGGCCAACACGTTAGGCCGACGATCTCCATGTCGCCATGAGGAACGAGGAAAAGGAACACCGCGCTATCGGCAGCCTCGGTACCGGTGTTCTGGAGAAATAATTGGCCGACGGCTGCTGGCTGCTGGCTGCTGGAGTTAGAAAGTGGCCCGGACCCGAACAAACACAAGGCACCACGCCGATCGAAACCCATCGATGCGTGTTACACAATCGGGCGATACAATTACCGGAGGCTTGAGTGACACTTGCGCGACTCGCGCAGAACGCCCTCCGTACGGCGGTAAATTTGCATTTTGATGTAACTTCCCTGGCAAATTGCCCTGCCCTGCTTGTTGGTGACCCAATCACCTACCGACCGATCCGGAACATCCGTGCGTTTCGCTTTCGTGCGGCGTGTTTTTTCACAAGAAACCAGTGGCCGGTTTTTGATAGCCGGAAAAGGTGCGCAATTTCATAACGTTTCGACTCCCGGCTCCGACCAGGTAATTAGCGTGTCAAACGCGGTTGGCACGGACACCTTCCGGGACACTCGACTTACCTTTACGCTTGAAGATGTAGTTCTTCTTGTAGAGCCACCAGAGCAGTACCGCCATCAGGACCACCGCGACCAGCGTGCCGAAGATGGCACCGGCAATATCGCCTCCACCATAGCAGGATTCGTTCTCCATCCTCGATCCTGGCACACGGCACGGTTCAAAGACACTTTCGGCACTTGTCGACGGATTGTTTCACAATAAAGCAGGGACGCAATAGCGCCCACTCCGGTCCGGGAGCAGATCGTGATCAAGAACCTGCTGTGGTTTGGCTGTCACAGAAAAATCACAACACGAAAAGGGCACTTCGAAAAGGGGATCACTTCTCGAGGCAACGGCACCACGGTTTTCTTCGGCCACGATCACACCTCGTAGGGGGCAACCATTGGCACCACGCACGCACCGTCCCGCCCGTTCGTGATTCTCTCGCTGCCCTTGGCCGCCAGTGTTATTACCCCCTTCGCGTTTTGCTCCCCACAACAGTTTGCCTCGCTCGTTTTAATGCCAAAATTATGCAACCATTATCTGCGATTATTATTACTGTTTTGATGACGATCGACGAAATGGTGATTGTTGTGTTTCTTTTTTTTCTTTTTTTTTGGGGGATGGTTCTTTTCCACTCTCCGGCGACACGCTCCGGCGACACTACACAAACCGCGGGACCACCTGAAGCTCGGACGAGGGTTTGGCTGAGGGATTTTTGCTGGCACCAGACGTTATGGAGACGGAGCGTGATGAGGTGCGTGTGCGATGGGGCCCTTCCTGCACGCATGTGCGACGGCACGAACGGCGCCTTTACGGGTTTTTATCGCCCGATTGTTGTTTATTGTTTTTGGCAGCGAGCTGGCGGCGCTGGGCGCATGGTTCAAGTTCAAGTCGGGCACTGGTGGCGAGCTGTAAGCAGACAGGAGACAGGAGAAAACTGTAATGAAACCAACACCAAATTATAGTACTTCGGCAAGGACTTGCACGATCCGATGCCCGACCGTGTTGCTTAATTTGCCACAAAACACAAGCCCTCACAATCAAAGCGCCGTGTCCGTCATTATGCCGTCTGCTCATCCCGTGAATGAATTTTATGCATTTATGCACCCCCTTTCTAAATGCAACTCCTAATGGGGGACCGCCATTCGGACTCACGGATCACGGCGAGTGCTGCATTCCTTCAATCGATTTATTGATCACTCCATCAATCCACCAAACTTTCACACACCACTCCGGCGACTCGGGATGTTGAGAGTTTAATCGAGCTGACGACATGTATTATATAAATTGAGTGCCATAAAAAAGCCACAATACCACGGCACGCGTGGAGAAAAGGATTTTAAATTACAGTGGCACGCGACATAGTTCCATCCAGCGAGCGCGTTCAGAGTGGCGCATCCATTTCCATTTCTCTTCATTTCCGGTCCACCACCGGGTATCACGGTGGGGCAGAAAATTAATCCCAGATCCCAAATCTGAACGTTTAGCTTGCGCAATCGGTGGTGCGTGGTGTCTTCGGGCACGCCCGTTCGCCTCGCTCGTTCTGCTGTGCCTCTTCGTGTATGTGTGGAAGGAAAGTGGAAGTTAGCTTAAATGATGCAAGCCCAGAGTCGATCGCTTTCAATTTCCCTACACCAATTGCTGGCAGGTTGGGCCAAAAATTGCATCACAAACGAATGAAATGATTGAAAACCGGTAAAGGATGGATCGGTGGTGTAACTGAATCGCGATCGCACGTAAACGGGAATAGGCGGCCGTGAAGAGAAAGATCATCACTAGAGCTCAAGGCTCAGCACGCTTCATTTAAGATGAAGTTTTTTCGATCCGTCATCACTAATCATCCGTAGGCCCCCCGTGACAAGTGCGTTCGATTACGGCTCGCGCTCAGCTTCCAGCGATCGTCCCCCTGGCGGAGGACGGTAGCACTTTTCATGCGGTAAGCAAAACGATAAATAAGCCATCAAAGTGTGCCTAGACACGGGTTGCGTGTCGCCGGTGCCTAAGAATTGCCTACTTGGACTCAGGAGCAGCACACGTCGGTATGTAAACGGTCACAGAAACGCCTCTGCGCGGACCTCAAACGGAAGCGTGTCACGTGCAAGAACCCCCCGCAGGGCGATAGGTGCGTGCCACTGTCACTTCCGGGCCGGGATGCGTGTTTTATATTTTTCAGACTTTCATGTCAAACACATCCCTCTCATCCTGCCGAACTCAAGTAGGGGCTCCCGGTCGGCCGGCCGTCCGTCCGTCCGTCCGTGCGCTCGTACTTCTCGTTTAGAAAGTGACGTCGGGATCGGATCGGAATGTATCGATTTCTTTTCTCCACGCCACTCGGCGGTCGCCACACGTCGTCCCGACCTCTGGTGGGTCCTCGTGGGGCTAACGGCTAACGTTTCGGACTCGAACCATCACAACACCCCAGCCATCCTGCGCGGCCGCCGCAGAAACCCTATGGAACCCCGAGGTGTGTGTTTCTGGCGTGGGCATTCTCTTTCTCCACTTCTTTTCGAGTTGTTATTATTTATCCGCCATATGTTCTCTCTCTCTCTCTCTCTCTCTCGGTCTGTGTTGCTTACCGCTTAACGATTATCCCTCCGGCTTAAATCGACCCGGCCCTAGAGGGTCTCCCGGACCGACGAGACCACGACCACCAGCCGGACGGGGCTGGCTAGTGGCGCTCGTGTGGCGAAAGAAATCGAAAACGGAAAGTGGCACCAACTGTAGGGCCGACGAGCTCACCTACATGGGGCAGGACGGCAAAATTAAGGAGGAAAACAATCGGGGAAGGAAAAGTCCGTTTCTTCGGCTGACGACGCAAATGGAATCGATAAAAACATAACAAAACCACAAGACGCGATTGGGCCCACCGTCAGACCGGGCCAGGCCGGGGGATTATCCGAGCGGAATATCTAAACACATATCGCCGGGGTGTCGCTGCTGTTGCTACTGGTCGTCGCCGATCGGCCGCCCAAGTCTTTCGAAGCCGGGCGGGGGGCCATTAACCCGCGGTGCGACATTGATTGGTTGCAAAACGCGATCGATCCATGCGCACGTTTGACGGCGTCACACACATGCATAACCTCCTGGCTGATCCCTTCGAAGCATGCCCATTCCACAGGTGGTTGTTCTACCCATTTTTTTAATCACAATCGTTTGTCGACGAAATCCCCCACGAGATGTCATTATTGAGCTCATCGAAACCCC
>NC_071285.1:10787263-10915958 GCF_943735745.2 Anopheles bellator | reverse complement strand
TTTTTTAATCAAAATCGTTTGTCGACGAAATCCCCCACGAGATGTCATTATTGAACACATCGAAACCCCCCCCCCCCCCCCGAAAGGCAATTATGTTTTACGGCCAAGTGTTAAATGGTCCATTCTGAAAATTCTGGCTTGCCACCGTGCCACCGGCTTAACGCTGAGACCAAGCGGGCCTGACACCGACCGGGCAGCCACAACCGAGAAGTTGTTGTTGGCCGAGAGCAAACTAATTGATTATTTCTGTATCAGTATTTCTTTTGCTTTAGGACCCGAACAGCCGAAGAAAGTATCATCCGAAAGTCCCAACCACCGATCGCCGAAAGCATAAAGAGGAGAGAGAGAGAGAGAGAGGATAAAAGCCCTCGCAACAGATAATGGTTTATTTTCGATGGTTGTTGTGGTTGTCGCTTTTTTGTCTTCACCGTCATTGGCTTAATCTTTAACAGGTTTTCTTCAGCTTTGGGGTTTTCACTCGTCTCAACGGGCTGCGGGCTGCTAAGCTTCTTTACGGAGGGCAACCGTTCTTTTTCTTTTCTTTGACATAATAAAATTAAAACAGCCCAATTAGTCCTTCCCCGCGTGTGTGTTGTGGGAAAAGATCAATCCACGATCGGTGCACTGATCGAGATCTTCAATTGGAAAAGATCAGTGTGTAACGGACGCTACTCAACAAGCACGCTACAGACGCTGAAGTTGATAAATTACTCAACGATCCATCGTTGAGGCTCAACGCTGACCCAAAACTCCTAGAACCATGAGAAGGGAAATCGGGTCAAACTTTTATTAGTTTGATGAAACCGTTCTCCAAAGTCACGTTGCACAGGATGCACTTTGACTGCCTCGCCGTACTCGGAATGTCATTAGCACTTTTCACTCGTCTGTGCCTTTCAGATAAAGTCCTTTGGAAAAGAATCAGCATCACTTCTTCCACACTCTGGCCACGTATCCTGATCCTTTCCGTCTTGCTCATCGTGATCATTTGCGCAGCATCATATGATCCTTTTCATCGTTCGTCCACGGGTAGCCCACTCTCACGGAATCACATCCTTCGCACCATTGCATTTACCGTTTTGGTTGTTCCGATGGGAAAAATGTTGTCCTTTCCCGGTGCACGCACACACAAACAAAGAAGCACACAACAACGGAGGAATTCCAAAACGGACACGAAACTCCGACAACCTGCTGCTGAGGTAATCCTTTCACCTGCGCGATCGAATGCGAACTAAAGCGATCGCGGCACCGGCACAGACTCCGGAGTACGCGACGCACTCGGTACACGATCGCGCACGGTTGCTGTCTCGCTTTGGCCACCGCACGATCGTACTCACTTTTTCCGCCGGAGTGGAACGAATCGGGCACGACGGAGGCGATGGAAGGCGAAAAGCCGAATGCCGACGGCGCGGGCAGAGAGCAGGTAGCATGCACAGGTGTGCGCTCAAATTTATGAGCAGAATATCGTGAAATTTTAACTGCTTTCCTTTGAAGGATACTACAAACTGAAAGAGAAACGACGAATGCAATAAGGCACGTTAAATGCCAATTATGTGTTAGGATCGGGACTTTTCAACCCATGTGTTATTTCAACTGAGCGGTTGTAGCCGAAGAAGTTAGTTAAAACCGCATAATGTAGAGGGCGCCACGATCGCTGTACGATCGTGTAGCTTTTCGCCCCCAAGCATCCGCCCGTTGAAGCTTTTTGCCCAGCGGATTTTTAAACCCACAATTCGATTCAAATGAATTAGAAATTAAACAGATTTCAAATATTTCGGATACGGTAAGTGTGTTTCTCAATGGGCGAAAATAAATAATACGCTGTTTTGGTTTTGATTTTGCTGTTCATTCACTGGTGTATTGAGAAAATTGATTGATTGGTTTCTAGGTAGGATCACACTAAAATCGAAACAATACGCTTCACGAGATCACTGACCGTTGGCATCCGTTCCGCATCATTCACCGTGCGTCTCCGCGTTCTTGCTTGTTGTACTGAAATTCCTAAGAGTTGACGCTACTAATATCCCTACTGATCGATCAAAAAAGCTATTCTTTGATTGTTTATTAGTTTCTTGTTTCTTTTCCAATCCAACTCATATTGGTTTGCTGCGTGGCACAATAAGTATACCACATTCAAGCCGACTACAGACACGTTCAAAATTCGAAACGGTACCGACGGGAAGGAGATTACAACAACAGGGAAAAAAATCACATCAAACGGCTGCCTTTTTGATTGCTCTCGATGATATAGGGAAGGCTGGGTGGGTGGGAAGGATAAGGTAGGAAATCTGATCAACAGTCTGGCCGATCAACCTGTTGCGGCCGTAACGTAACAGAACAACCAGAAGATGCGCAAATCGCTGGAAGAGAGATTTTATGTAAAGCGCTACGGTGATAACGTTTGTATAACAGTTCGCCTCCCCAGAATCGGTTTCAAATCCCTACGTTTAATGGAAGAAAATAGTAGTAAATATGCATTTTGCACTCTCTCTATCTCTGTCTCTATCTCTCTTTCTCTCTCTATCGCTCTCTAGCTGCGCTACGTTTTTGCACTCCTCTAGTAATGTTTTCAACTGTTTAACTTTAACCCTGCAGCTTTGTTCCCGGTTCCGTTCGGGGGTTTTGTTAGCGGGATTGCTTCGTTACAGGATGCGACTACTTCGCGTGGAAAGCTTACTTTTCTCTACTTTCGCTACTGTTCGGTTCCTACCACTAAGATTGATGCATTTGATCTTCTTTCGATTGCTAAGCACTATCACTCGCCTACTGTTTGGTCTCGTGTGGTCGTCGTAGTCTTCGACTTTGCGTGCCACAGAACTAAAGTCACTGTTCCATCACCTTCTTGGCCTGCTCGATACCGGAAAGGTACGCTCCGTGCACGGTAGAGAAGTACTTTTCATGGCACGCTTCTCCCGCGAAGTGAATGGTAGCACTAACATTTGCAGTACTAACATTAGTACCACCAACATTTGCAGCAGTTGTTTTCGTCACCGTTACACTGTTACTGCTACCGGTTGCCGTCGTCGTCGTCGTACTGCTGACAGTAGAAGAGCTTGCTTTAACGGTTTGCGTTTGGTTTGCTTTGTTTTGCGTGGTTTTGCTGCTGTTACTACTACCGGTACTGTTGCCACTGGTAACGCTGCCGCTCGTCGTGGCAGTATCTGCTCGTGAAGCACTGTTTGCCGTTGCCTTCGCAACCGGCCCCGGCGATGGTTGCTTTTTGCGGGATTCCTCGCCTGATTTGTCGTACTGATTGCATGTGAGAGTTTCGGTAAGATTGGACATAAAGTTCTTTTCGTGGTCACAGTTGACGGAGGTGTAGCTGTACGATCCCCGGATATATCGATTCGAATTCCATCGTGTGCTACAAAAGAGAGAGGGAATGGGGGGGCAAACGAAACGGTTGAATGAGAGCTTCTCGCCGGCGGCAATGTGAACTTACCAGTAATAATTGACAGGTTTAGGTACTTTTTTCTTGGTAAACTTCTCCAGGATGAAAACACAATCACTCACAATCTGCTCGTCGTTCAGGGCTTCCATCTCGAGCGCCCCGTAGCTTCCGATCCACCCGAGCAGCGTATTCGGTGGTCCCGGGCTCAACACATCGAACCCCGATATGAAGCGTGTCCAGTGCGAATCTTTCCGTAGCTCGTCCCGCCACACCAACTGAATGCCTTCCGCTCTGCCCCACCATGGATCGTCGAACTGAAGAAATATTTTGTCGATGCTACCGTACCCGATGCTGCGTATCGAACGAGTGTAACTCTCGGGTAGGTTCGGTTGAAACAGCTGATCCATCGTGTCCTTCAGTACGCCCAACGAGAACGTGACGATCAGATGCTGGCAGCAGTAGACTGTTCCATCGGTGCACTTCACTATCACCTTGCCCTTCGCGTCCAGCCAGCGGATCTCGCAGATCGCCTTGTTGTACACGATCTTCTCCAGACCGATCTCCTCGACCAGACAGTTGACGAGTGCTTGGAAGCCGTGGCGCATGTTAATGTGCGCCTGGCAGCTTTCCCCATTGAACGAATAGCTGCCCCACAGTTTGGCCGAAATGTCCGACACATGGAGACACGAGTTGTCGATGATCTGAAACCGACAGTGCCAATCGAGCAGCTGCTGGGCCAACACCTTCTGCTCGGCGGTAAAATCCTTCTCGATGCGCTTCCGGAACTGTTCCTTCAGAAACACCTCCAGCGAAGCGGGATACGCCGTACCGCCCGATGAAGAAGCTGTGGCCGGCTCCTTTCCCGCTTCCTTTGCTTTCGTCGCCACTGGCGGTGGTCGCTGTGCGAACTCTTCGCACTGCTCCAGTATCTGGCCGACGATAAAGTCGACCCGCTTCGCCAGGTGATCGTCTATCCGGAAGCCATCATCGCGCAGGAACTCACCCAAGCCTTCCTCGGACGTTTCCTCGCGCAGCAAGCCATTCCGTTTCGCTACCTCGTGTAACTCGTTCTGCCGACCGTGCAACCACTGAGCGCCGGCCTCGATCAGCTGGCAACCCTTGGCTCCACCACCGCCGCCGTGGCCGTGATGCTTCCGAAGCGTTTTCGTACTGATCCGCCCACCGGAGAAAGACTGCGCCTCGAGGATGGCGAAACTTTTGCCCGAATTACGCAGCTGTTTGGCCGCTCCCAGTCCGGCGATACCCGCCCCTAGGATGAGCACATCGACGTACGCTTTCGGGCCATGGTTGAAGGGTGGTATTAATCTGCGAAATACAGAAGGAGAACAGCGTAACACATCCACCCAAGTTTTAGCTCCCAGCGAAAAAGGATTGATGGGAAAAAATTAAAAAAAGGATTAAAGATTAACTTCGTGTTGCGAGTTGAAAGATACACTTTTATTCCCATTTTCAATTATGTGGCAGTTGTTTTTACCCACTTATTAAAGATAAAAGTAAAGCTATTCGGTATGACACTTTAAACACATTCAACGGAACTAAATTGCGGTTAGTAAAGTCTTTGGGTTCACTACATCATTGTTCTTTAAAGATGAGCTTTCCTATGAGGAGTAAGGAAGAAAAGAAAGGAGAAAAAGAAAAAAAACTCGATAAAACAAAAAAGCCAGCAAAATTATTTAAACTTTCCTAAAGCTTACAATTAACAGAAATATGCTGCGAAAGTATGGAGATAAAACATGCAGAAGCTTTAAGCGGTTAGGTAGACTGTTGTTTGATTAGTTGAATGTATGATAAATAAGTGAATGGTCTTCGAAACACAATCACGTACCTGTCGTACAGGTCGATCAATCGGTTCGCCTCGCGCCATCCCGTTTCCACGGCCCCGTGCACCGTCGAGTAGTAGTGATCGTGCGTCGCTTCCCCGGCAAACTGCACCACGGGCATGCCGCACGTGTTCGTGAGTGGGATCGCGAGGTGCGATGCGGACGTGTTCAGCAGATCCGTCGTCAGCGACCGGAAGGTGTACGATCCGCGAAAGTTCGGGTTCGAGTACCAGGTGGTCCGCTGAAAACGCACCGGTTCCGGAATGGTGCACCCTTTCATGAACTTCCGCAACAGATACATGCACGCTTTGCGCACGTCCTCGTCACTCGAACGCTCCATCCGGCGGGCGTTTTTGCCCGATATCCACCCGCAAAGCACGTTCGGCTGATAGTCGACGATGTAGAAGCCGAACACATCCTCCATCCAACTGTCACGGTGCTTACGCACCTCCTCCAGGTCCGCCTTGTTCCAGATCAGGCTCAGGCCCTGCCAACCCTTGGCCCAGAACGGTTTCTCAAACTCGAGAAACATCTTGTTGACCGTGCCGATCGTCAGCCCCTGGATGGCGTTACGCTTGATCGGCGGCAGATCGGGCGTGAACAGCGTTTGATAGCGATCCTTCAGCACCCCCAGCGAGATCGTGCATATCACGTGATCCGCATCGTATACGGTGTTATCGGTGCACCGGATGCTGACCAGACTGTCCGGGCCGGCCGTCCAGTTGATGTTTGTCACCGTTTTGTTAAAATGCGTGTAGTCCTCGAGGTTGATTGCTTCGACCGCGATTGGCAGTGGGTGCCGTTTCTTGAACGATTCGCAATCGAAGTGATTCGATTAGGGAAGAAATCAAATCGCAGTTGGGAAAGTGATTTTAGCAAATATGTATAGATATGATAAACTATTTGTAATCACAAAAATCTTGTCAAAAAAATTAAAAAAAACCGGACTTGATGAGATGATGCCAAACTGTTAGTGAGGTCCAGCAACCGTTGCAAAAGTCACCGTCTCTATGAACGGTGAACTAGATCGCTTTTAGGAGAAGACTTGCACTTGTTTAAAAATGAAAGTGAATCTGAATCTGAGTAAACTTCGGCTCATTCGGCTCATAGTTTCGTCCAACCGAAAAGACACCAAATAACTTCCAGGGGAATACAGGGTGAAGCAAAAGGGACACTAATTATGCATGACGGTTTGGCAACTTACCATCAATATCTCGAGTACCGTCCGATACCCCTTATCGCGCCAGTTGAGCAGCAGGTCACCGTCACACTCCCAGTAGTGCAGATAGCCCGGTCCCGAAGTATCGAACCAACTGTCCGATGCTTCGATCGAGTTTTCAAACTTGTGGAAAAACTCCAGCACCTGGTAAGCGGTCTCACCGTTCACGTCCTTATACTCGGCCGTTTCCAGCAGCGCACGAAACTTGGCCATAAGAAAGGACCCCAGCGAACCCCGGTAGCCGGTTAGTTCGTGTTTGTGCGTCTCGAGGATGGACCAGATCAAACCGAGCAGTTTCTCGCTCTGTTCCGTCGGAATTTGTTCACCGTTCGAGCGCGTCAACACGAACCGCTCGTACCGGGCGCTGTTCGAATCGAACACGTTGTACTTGGAGCCGAGCTCGTAGCACACGTTCCCTTTCTCACCGTGGCACCTGTGTCGCCGGCGCCCCCACGTAAAGGGAAGATAGTAAATAAATTACATTCACATTAATCGATTATTTAGCGACCTTCGCATCCTTGCAAAAGCTAGCTCCACACTTGTGGCGACGCAAAGCGCCCACAGCGCCCTAGCCATTCCAGTTGGAATCGGGAGGAATCAAAGAACGACAAAAAGGATGGGCGCCGCCTTGGGGAGAAACCCTTCAGCGTTCAGAGGATAAAAGAATCCTTTTCGTCGCTCGATAATGGCAACCCCACCCACCCACGCTCTTACCATTGTGCACCCAGGTCAACGACGTTAGCACCGAACGGGACGGTGTGGATGCGGCCCCCGATGCGATTTTCCGCCTCGAGTATCTTCAAGTTCTTGTAGCCCCGTTCGATGAGCCGTGTGGCGGCCGCCACACCGGCCGCCCCAGCACCAATGATTACGATCCGCGGATTCATCTGGCACGATGGTTCCCCTCTCACTCGCTGCCACGATCACGGCCAGCTTCCCACGGTCCCACCGCTCCAGGATGCTACACACCACGCAGAAATGCCGAGTGCCGGGGGTTTGTTCTCCAATTTTCAACCGCGGTTCTTCGCCGGTTTCCCGTAAAGGATAACGTTGACCGGGTTTGGGGGTGGAGACTCTTAGCTCCGGTGGCTCCTTAGCGTTGTCCTCGAAGTCCTGCGATCGATACACCCACTCACACAGACGCTCGCTGGGGTGATTATTTTGTTGCTTCTGCTTTCGTTCCGTTCCAAGGGGAGCATAAATATGTCACCGACTCGAAGCCTGGCCAATCGTCGTCGTGTGTCTCTATTGTTGATAATCCCGCTCGCGTTGTATCCTTCACGCTCCAGATGCGCTGGGTTCTGTTGGGAAGCAACTTGCCATCCAAGTGACCGTGGTCTAAAGTGCAACTCTACCAATAAGATTCCACGAGCACAAAGAGGCGACGAAGGAGTTAAATGATAAACGGGTTTCTCACGGGCACACTCGCGCGATAATGCCGGACCACTGCCTGGAGGAGATAAGATTAAAGTGTTGTTCTCTGGCGCTGGTCACTGGTTGTGGGGACGGAAGAGTGAGGGTTTCGAGGGCAGCGGTAACACTTATCACAAGCCCCTCAGTGGGATTGTCCTCGATGGCCCGTGGGTTGTTTGCTCGAAAACAGCTAAAAAACAAACGTAAAATCTCCCATCAGGATGCTGCCATCTGTCAAATGGCACACGAATCGATCCGCGAAGAAATTTTGCACACCGCGGGGAAATGCACAATCGATTGATGGAACCGCGGGGAAGACTGATGAAACTCGTGACACTGATTGAATGGCACACTCTGGCGGAAGATTTTATCTCCACGCTTGTCGTAATACACGGGCTTTCTTCACCCCTGCAAAGTGCAGCCTCCCGGGCCAACACCGGAAGCTATGTGGGAAGTTATCCCGTGAAGTGAAAATCAGCTGAGCGCTGAAACATAGCGCCAAAGCATAGCCCCACTGACAGTAGCGTGCAAGTTGAAGGTTTGTTTTCCTTCGCATCCACGCTTTTGTGTGCAAGAGCCTCTTCGAGTGCCGTGTGGTTGTTGTCCCTGACGAGTAACGCTGCCGGTGCACGTGGTTTCTTTCGCGAATGTGCTTTTCTTTAAAATGCGGACATTTCCAGCAAACGGTTTCAATTAAATATATCATATATATTTATTTATCCACTACCAATTCGATTCAGTGATGGTATGACTATGTTATACTCAATCGCAATTGTCGATTTGTGGCCTGTCTTCCTTTAATGCGCCCTTAGAGCAACGCCGCTAGAATATTGGTATGCCTGTAACCAGCTTGTAACGAGTATGTTTTGTAACAATCGCTGAGCTCGATCAGCTACCTTGCGTTAGCTTTCCGCCAGTGCCCTTCGCCGGTTGTAAACTGTTGGGTTCTAAATTCTTTTTGCCAAGCTTGGCCCTTTCGTCGGGACTCGTTCGACCACTTTCTTCACGATACAGAACCTCCGATACCCTCTTGCCGGGTTCCATCGTTCACAAAACGCTATCCAACGCTTTGTGAAGGAATAAATAAACGGATACTAAGCATCGCGAAAAGGCGAACGACAAGCGTGTGAGAATTTACAATTATGTTTTTCAAAACTAAGTAACTTTTTTGTCGGTTATTTAGTAGAACATTCACAAAACCTCTTCATGGTGGTGAACGTTTGCAAACGTTAGTGTTGCTTGAAGGAGGCCCACTCTATACCCACCCATGCGACTCTGGAGGAACTCTCGAGGGGAGGTGAGTTATACTCGTCCTCCCGGTGGTAAGTTGAGGGATATGTACAGGTGTGTCACGATGGGTGCGAAATGGCTAAAGTCCCTCCGACAGGTTGTACGCAAAGGGTGAAAATCATAGCACAGCGCTTAACTAAGAAAAGGCAGCACACAGCACGGTTCTACGTACAAACGCATTGGCTATTCTCATTCGGTGTATTTGATATTTGCTATACTCATCTTTGATTTATTTCTATGCATTCATCTCTCATTTACCTTTCCTTTCACACCAACAGCGCACAGCGGCAACGGCATTCGTTTGCCCGTTTTACTTTTTTTGTGTTTATTTTTTCTTTTTCTTTCTGTTTTTAATGTTTTTCTCCTATCTCCTAGTTTCTTTATCTTTTACACTCTGTTACATCTTTTGCACTGTAAACACTGTTACATTCTGGCTGTATAAAGGTTTTTGCTGTTCCATTTACCTATCGCTCGTTCACTCGCTCATGACCACCATTCGCACAACCGCATTCACACCATTCACGCCATGCATTACACGTTCGCCCAGTCCACTAAGCGTGCCCAAAAAATTATAAAACACCGGCAACATCTATAATTGTAACTAATTTAAAACAATGTACAACCTAAAACACTAACCACAAAACCAAGGATGATGCGTTACATTCGCCGTGAAGGAATCAAGCATCGCCAAAGTTCATCCGGGTTACATCTGCCCTTCTAAAATGATGATCACCACCAGTTCTGTTTTCTAACCGTCTCTAACCACCGGC
This sequence comes from Anopheles bellator, assembly GCF_943735745.2. Classification (NCBI taxonomy): domain Eukaryota; kingdom Metazoa; phylum Arthropoda; class Insecta; order Diptera; family Culicidae; genus Anopheles; species Anopheles bellator. The sequence continues at coordinate 10,906,037 of NC_071285.1, read as the reverse complement.
ACCACCTCCTGGCTGGCTCGTTGTCGCGGAAAGCTAACGAATCTACGGTCAATTCTAGCATTGACAATGAGGACTTATTAATCGGTTGCATCCCCCTGACGAGCATGATCTTTGAGGGTGCGATCTTTTCTTTTGTTTCAATCCTAGTAACGATCAACGCCGGCCCCGCGCCACCGCCACCTTATTGCCGTGTGCTTTCTTCTGTACATACCCTTTGCCGGAATGGCGTATTCACGCGTTTCCCGCTGCTGGCAGCATTCGGTTTTGTTTTAGCGCCCGCTTGGCGCTACTGAGAGAAACCCCGAGGAGAGTTCCGTCAGAGAAGCTTAAAATGGTTCCCGCACAGTGAGGAGCGAGAACCTGGGGTGCTCCAGCGCCCCTTCGTTACTGGGTGGGTTTTGAATGACATAGCTGCGTTCCGTGGGGTTCCGCTTCCTGTGCGGGGGCTTCGGCTTGCCGTGTTTCCTTCTCACCAAACAGGTTGACCATATTTTCTCTATGTATACGCTAAGTAACTAGTTACGGTAGGTGAGTGTGGGTGTGTATGTGTGTCTGGCTTCCAACGATACGCGCTTCCTGCTCTTTACGAAGAAGGGTGACCATTTCCGTCTTACTTGTACTTGTGTTGTTTTTCGGGTTCGAAACACGAGGTGGGTCGTGCAGCACCGGCACCCACCATCTGTCTGCTAGCCGGGGAGTAGCAGCAGCATCGCCGCACAGCAGCGGCAGCAGCGCCATCCGGTTCAACGGACCAACGGTAGTAGTAGCAGTAGTGGTAGTAGTGGCGCTAGGTTCCGGATTCCGCCTCTGAGGTGTAATAGTATAGCTAAATCGTACGCGGCGCACGGTGGTGTTCGGTCCGAGTATGCGCGCTCGGGGAAACCACAGAATCGTCTAATCGTTGCAAGTTCCCGATGGGGTCTACTGTGCTTCACGGCAGGCGACGGCAGCCACCAGGGCCGCTCCACGGCCGGACCCATCCTCCGACAGCATCAGGTCGAAGGAGATGTGCGGTTTCACGAACTGTCGTATCTTCTGCACCATTAGATCGTGGAACTTGGGATGGAAACGGTACACCGAACCGTCCACGCCGACCTACAATGAGCCAGTTCGAAAGCGGGATGTTAGAAGAGTCCTTGCGCCATTGCCGCTTACTCAAACACCGTACCGTCACGCTTGGTTCATCCATTTTGTTGATCAGCGCCGCGATGCCGGCCGAGACGAGGTGAGCCGCCCGGCTCGAGACACACTCGCAGATGTAGCGTACGTTGGCGCAATCCTCGTCGGACGCGTGCTCCAGACCGAGCTCATCCAGCACGTCCCGGCAGTACGTGTACGTGCCCGGTTTGTCGGACTCGATTTCCGATACGTACTTCGTGAAGAACTGGCCGCGCTTGAAGAGGATGTCCGAGCCTACACCGCCGAACAGGAAGCCCGCCTTCGTGAACTTTACGATCGCCAAACGGGCCAGCTCGCCCATGTACATGCCCGAGATCATCTTCTCCTGCCTGTTGGGAAAAGGGACGGTTCAAAGGGACGGGTCAATCACTCGATAGCCCCGCGGATCACGCGCGGATCGTTCACTTACAGCTGCCGTCCTGGGTTGATGCTGTGCTGATCGATTTCACGATCGTACTCGGTGCGCACAAAATCTAGCGCCCCATCGTCACCGAAAGCGCCCCACTCGGTGTTGATGAGGACGTGCTTCTTGATGTTCTCGCCGGTCTTTGGCCCATCGAACTGGTCACAGTTTTCCACTCGCTCGACGTAGCAGGCGTTACTGCCCGTACCTGGTGATACCCGTAGAGATGCGATCGATTGAAAAGGATCATTGTCAGTTTCTTTTGCGTACTTCTTGTGGTGGTCATTCTCGTAAATCGAGGACCCATGCCGAGGAACTCATGCAAGGAAGTAGTACGGGAGTAGTAGGTAAAAGAGGTAGAGAGACAGTGTAGGCGATAGGATTAGTAAGTTAATAACAAAAAACGACCAAAAACGAAAGTGATAAATGATAGTGTTAGGAATTTTTCAAAAACTATAATGTACAGTAGAGCGAATCCTTTTTTTTGAATACCATCACCAGCCTAGAGAGTGCACCAGCCAATCGAAGTACCAATCTTACCGGACAGGACGCCAATCATTGTGTAACGTTTCGAATGGGAATGTAACGATAGGTTAGGTTTTGGGCACACTTTCTGTTAGAAATTACACCCTAGCCGCCCGTTGGCGGTGCCCCCTGCTCAGACAGTCTCCGACACCACGAGCACCCAATTAAAGCACACATACAGCACCGCACACACACATACACACACACGCTCAGCAGGCACGGTTACATACCGACAATCAGTCCTATTCTGCAGTTGTGGTTCTTCCAGGCACAGGACATCAGCGTGCCAGTGGTATCGTTTAGGATGGCACAGATATCAATTTGAACGTCCTGTATGTTTAACGACGGCATCGACAAGAAGAAGATTTGCGTGATTGTACAGGGCGAGTGCGCAGGACAGAATGAAAGAGAGGGCGATAGATATGGTGCATATGGGGCCGGCAGGACCATCAGGCAAGCGATTTCGATGGACGAGTCAGAGCAAATCAAAAACAACCGCCGACCGGAATGAGATGATCATATTTTGCAAACGCGATCGTGTCGATCGTGCACAAATGATTTCGATGTCGTAGAATGGGTGTTCGAGGAAGGAGAGAAAAAATAAAGAAAGAGAAAGAAATAATCCTGTTAATTGATCATGCTTTCGATGTTCGATGCATCGCTGGAGAAAGAGTGTTCTTCGCTGACAGGTGGCGTTAGTAGTTGCGCTGATAGTATATTCCTTGTGCTTCCTTATCTACCACAATATTTCATCAAACACGAAAAATATGCGATCACCTTGAACACTCCCACGGCCACCGGTTCATCCACCGCCTTTGAACTCGAGGTTAGTACTAGATTTGATTTCATTTGTCAGATCCGTTCTTCGGTTGTTTAACGACGCTGACTTTGAACTCGATGACCACACAAGGGTTCGACTGTGTTTGTCGTGGTTTCTGATTGCTGTTCACCACGCTGGTTCCCAATTAATTTTGACTATAGTGCACTTTTTGTTTGTGACGAGCGGGGGTCTCCACACCAATTGACTAATGTGGCGTTCATGCCGCCGCGGGCTATTTGTGAATGGTTGTCTGCTCCAAGGCTGTGTTGCCTTGAACGTCGGAGTTGCTTTCGATTCTGCGATCAAGTGGCGTGGAGGTGATTGGTGAAACAAAAAGGAGTCAATTTTTGCTATTCCACCGTGAGCTGCGATCAAAACTGTGGCAATGACCCGAAGAATGGTAGGGTTTAATTTAATGGTGTCAAAATGATTCCTTTTGAGCACCGAAGTGGGTCACGGGCGGTTACCATCTTCTAAACCGGGCATCTTGGTTTATTATTTTTCCAGTTTGCAGCTGTCGCCAGCCACTTCAGATGGTTCGGAGGGGCCCTGATTATGGGGGGCAGTAAAATGGCTGATCCCGAGTGAGCTCGCGCTCCAAGGCTGTTATCATCCAGCCAGGACCAGGAAACGCTCTGATTCGACCGGCTTTCAGGTTTTAATGCATTTATAGTGAGGGCAATAAAACGTTGATAGTGCACCGTAAAGCGAGGGAACTGTTGACTCTAAAGCTTGTTTTGATAACCGATTCTGCAGAGAAAGTCTTCCCGGATTTGTTTTCGGCACGTGTTACCGTTTTTTCTTTTTATAAATACGTTTCCTATACGTTTCATGTGTTGTAGCACGAAAGAAAACATCAGGACTTTGTAGAAACATGCTTCATTCTGCATTCTGCATTCTGCATTCGAAGCGGATGATGGGGATGGACCTTTCGATACATTCACAGCAGTTTGTGTGCATTCTTGATGAAGATGGATAAGAGTGCAACAAAAGGTGAAATATACTTAAAACAATAGACTATCAAACGGATTTCCCGTACTAGCTGCGGTGTAACAATCCAGAGAATAGAGTGCCACGAGCGTACAACAACGGTTGACGAACGATAGTCAGAAAGTGTAAAAAGGATAATACGAAAGAAAATAAAAAGACACAGGAAAGGTTGTGTAAGATAGAAAAGAACGTAATTACTTAGTGTCACTGTTCTTGGGTTTGCTATACAAAACAATTAGGAAACGAAAACTCGTAAGATAAGATAAATTTATAACAGATCGTGAAGAGAACAACAGAGAAAGTCGAAAGCTCTTCGAAAGGACGGGCACGGGACGGATGAGAGAAATTTGGAATCAAAATTTAGCCCTCCGGCCAGTTCTTACCAATTATCACTCCGACTTTACAATCGTGATTACTGTGCGCGCACGACATTAGCGTTCCCGTGGAGTCGTTCAGAATGGCCATCACCGCAATGTTTACGTCCTGTGCGATTGGTGAGGTTTCGAGAGATTTTGTCACCCGCACGTTGCGCGAAGATCGTGGGCGATCGTTAATCGTTCATTCCAATAAGGATTGAGTGTGTATTTAAACAAATTAGGTTCGTTTGAAGAATCAACAGTAGATCATATAAGTTAGTCGAAAAAGCGGATTGATGGGGAGAGAGTGGAAAAAACGCATTTTTGTATTTTCTTCTGTGCGAAAAAGTATGTCGAGAGGTCTGGCGTTAAAAGTGGAATGCTACAAAAGTGACAATAAAACCGACTGTTGTGTTTCACACCAGTTCCTGTGAAAGGGTTCAATTTGGACGATCCTTCCGGTCCGCGCGTACTTACCCCTCGTCTGGCGATCGCGTCTTTCAGCAGCTGTACGACATCTTCACCGACCACACCGGAACAGTTGAAACCTTTGGTCCACCGGGCCAGAATACCTTTGGTAAGGCCGAGCTGTGTTAGCGGGAATGAGAATGTGAACCCTAGTGGCAAACGTTCCTCGTAAACGGAGTGTTCCTGCGACCAAGAAAGACAAGGACACCAAAGGGCATTACAATGTGGTTCCGGGTTGCGTTTTTTGATGGATCACGATCACCACAAGCGCAATCGTTTGCCATTTTTCGCACTCGGCGTTGTGATAAAAGCATGACACACGACTGTCTAATCTGGTGTCAGAAATGTTACCGCCTGTCGGGCGAACGATAATGGGAAACGATTTGATAAGCGTTCAACGCGGTCCACTCGGCCGGTCGACTACGAAGTTGCATCAGTAAACACCGAAGCTCATTGTTTCCGGCTGATGCTCACCTTCATAAAGTTGGCTAAACATTCGGCAATGTGATCGAAGAGCTGCGTCCCACTGCCAAGCATGATGCTCTGTGGAATGGCGTAGATCTTCGACAGCATCTCAAAGTCGTTCTCATCCTTCAGATGGATCAGCAGCACCCGGAAGTTGGTGCCACCGAGGTCGAGGGCCAGAAATTTACCTTTCTCTAAAAGGAGAGCAGAGCGTAGGATTAGTAAACGCCATCGGGATGTGCTGTTCGCAATGGGTACGATCGCGCACCTTTTCCATTTGGCAGGTCCTGTACGTAAGTGATGAAACATTTCACATCGGCCTCGGCGTGCGTTTCTTTGCTCAATCCTCGATTGATTTCCTTCAAGACCCGCCGCATGATCTCCTCCACCTGTTTGTCTGTGAGGATCAGTTCCTTGCATTGCTCACGAATCTGCAAAATAGCCGAAAATAAGGGTATTAGAAGAGGCGCACAGTTACATCAGTTCCCATCGAATTAAATCACAAGAAGCAAATGGAAAATAAATGGACCAAAACTTTCGCACAAACAATGACCACACAACACCATCACGTGAAATGTATGTACGGGATTGGCAGCAACGTCCTGCGTGGCCAGCGAAGTGGATGAATGTTTTCGGAGGAATGCCCCGCAAAAGTTTGCGATCGTTCTTCGAACCTTTTCACCGTTGGAAGACATTTTCCGGCCTCGTAGGGGAACTTTTCAGACGAAACCTACTTCAGCTGACTGTGAAACCTGCACCCCGTGTACAACAATACTGATAGCGATGGCCAGCAGTAGAGCCCACCGAACCCGCAGCCGTCCGAGTGGCCTGTGACGCAGACAGATAGTGGCGTGTAAACTATCAGCCACCTCAACGATTCCAACGGTTTCCGACAAACAAGATCGGAGCAGAGCGATGACGGGCACGATGACGGGTTTTACCGGGGTGCATACCCGCAGCTTGGAGGTGTGACAATCGGCGGTAATCCCGATCTCGAGAGGCTCGCAATAATCTAAGGACGAGCCGCCGCCTGTCAATTTCGCTTAACTCCGTGCGGCCACTCATTAATGTACCAGTATCAGCCCGGGCTATCTCATATGGGAGCGTCAATATTTACGATCCAAGCCAACATCATGTAACGTTATCACCGTGAGCAGGAGGCACGCAAAAAGGGAAATAATTACTGCAGCCAAAAGATTCATTGATTGATTTTGTTTTACTCTTCATAAGTTTCGGAATCTTCCCGTCCATTACACCCGTGCGACTGTATTGCCTCACCGGATTAGCCCTCGATACGTTGATCGATAATCCTCCGGCGCATGGGAGCCGTCCCAGTCTACCGGGCCTATCAAACACTCCTGCCCACATCGGGCGATAATACTGTCCGCTTCCGGGGGCAAGGTTACGGCGTAAAAACAAGTCCATCGCTAGCCGACGCAATCGCGCCCGTATGGACGTGCAGTTGAAGGTAGACCCGAGAAGTGTAACGATCGGCCACAGTAGTGTTTACAGTAACGTCACCCTCGGTGGGCGCCTTTTAATAGGTGGGTTTGGTCTAGGTCGGCCATCGGCAATAAGCGCACCATTCACGTGGCCGCCCGTGTGTGGCCGGTTTATTATTGCTAAATGTTACCGTCATCGATATGGGCCCGTGAAATGCAGCTTTACTATTGCAATGCACCGGCGTGACACGTGATTGCTGCGCGACGAGGTGCACTTTCGTTGGGTTTCACATTGAAACTATATTTTACCTCCCGAGGCAGCAGAAAATGGCTGCAGCCAACTAATTGCTTGCAATCTCGAGGGGGACGCCAATGTTTGGCCAATTTCTTATCACCTCGAGCGTTGCACGTTTCTTCGCACGGAATCTTGGAATCGGTTAAGGCATGATCAGTTCCATCTGATTAGATTAATTACGCTCGGGGTGGCCATCACAGGCGCACAGAAAAGGGGAAAAACTCGAAACTGTTTGCGTGCGACCAGCAGTAAAAGGGTACCCATCAATCTCTGTTACGACATGAGCTTACAACCTGATAAGCTGGAACCGGAACCATGAATTGCTGTAAATTATGTCAATTTCAAATGCTTGCAATAAATGCACGTTCTTTTTGCAATAAAAAGCCGTAAATTCCGAGCTGTGAGGTTTTATCTTAAAACAAGGACGATAAGGAGTCGCTTACGGCAAATAGAGGAATGTTGTACTTTGCTGTCCTTCAACCGCCGATTGCAGTTCATCACAGAAACCACCAATTAAATCATTTCACGTTATCTTAGAAGAGACCTCGGTGTGCCGATGAACAGCGTTTTAAATATATCTCTTCTGCCAAGGGCAAAACATTTCTAAGGTCCTACATTGCCAGTTGTTATTTATTTTCTGACCAAAAATGAGACTGTCCAAATTAACTCTAATTTACTCCACAGAGGGAAATCTCTGTAACGAAGCCATATCGATACCGTGGCACAGCATCATTTAATCCACAATGAGGAAACCTTACCACATCGACAGCATGAAACTATTGACCGTTCCCACCACCCTCGCGCTGGCCGGAGTCGTTCGCATGAATCCTGTGACGTATCGAGCACCGCCGGTGAAAACAAACGCGAACATCTACGCAGTTCTACGGTTTGCGCGTCTCGAGGCCGTGGCGTTGTAGAGTGTCTCGTGTACAGAAATAAACAACAAAAACCAATGTCCCGGATCGATGGCACGGCCAGACTGTGGCGCAGGGTGGAGTATTCCGATTTTCATTTCCGTCGTCCTCGCACACATGCTCGTTTGTCGCACACCATGCGCCTCCATGCGCGCGTCAGTCAGGAGTGAGAATGACGCAAGAATATTTCACTTGTGACCAATGCAACTAACCGAAAGCCAACATCATGGTTTTTCGAAAAAAAAATTAAGCCAACTGTCGTCTCTCGGTGTGTATATAAAGGAAGAATCAGAAGGAAAAAGCAACCCCACATCCGGGAAACGTGCAGGAAAATGCAAACCTACGGATAAAAATTCCTTTTTCTACTGGCCGAAGCTGAGGCGCTGTGCGTGGTTTAGGAATTTTTTTTTCACGCAAACCGCGCTACCGAACGCCGTGTTTTCCCCGCCAAGGTTAGCAAAGGTCACCGCAACCGTCCCTGGCGTTGGACTTGATGATGGGAAGCGTTGGGCGCACTCGATACGCCAAACGATTTCTCGTGAGTTTTATTTTTAATGCTCCGAAACCTGTAAACTGTCGGCTTAAGTTTTTCCCACTTTATTACCTTACTAAAGTTATCTTTGATGACGCCCATCTTCTTCGGTGACCGACCGTTTCAACAGGGACACGTGGAGTAATGTTTTCTAAATGTAAGAAGTTGTCCAATCAAGAACCGTGACCGTTGCCGAAGGGGCACTATTGTCTGGTTTTAACCTGTATCACTTCACTGTAAACAGAAAAAAACGGAAGCTTCGTTCGTGAAGAACCGGTAAAACTATGAAGTAGGCGGTGAATATGTCCATTCACGAAAACAGCCAGCTGAATATTGTACTGTTTCACTTGTTTTTTTTTTTAAATTTCACACACAGAAGCGGTTCCGAAGCGGAAAACAAACAAACGCTAGCTGATCGTAGCCACGCGCGGATCTGCCACGCTTTCAAACCGAATCCAGCTCGAGTTGACAGTTAGGCGTGTGTCAAGGTGATGGCTAAGTGCGCGAACCGCGGCAAGTGGCGATCGGCAGCGACTACCAGGCCAACCGTTACTGCTGTTTGACGAGATCAGCTAAACTCGTGACCGTCGGACGACCATCGCCACAACACGAACCGAAGAGGCCCGAGAAAAATACACAACGCACGTAATTGCGCAGATGAGCTACTGCGATCGTGTTGTCAGTGGCGGTGTGCCTTCGAGTATCGCGACGCAATCAAAAAACCGTTTTTTTTCTTCGAAACACCACACTTCGAATAGTATACCGGCAATGTGTGGAACGATTATTTTCGTTCGGTACTGGTTCGGGTTATGACGCGGAATGAGATTTCCTGGCAAACGTCAGCATCCACGGTTCATCAGCGTCATTTCTCCCGATCGCCGCCATCACTGATTACACGGCTGTCAAACATTGGCCTCGGAAGATTGAACTCTGCACCATCATTAGGTAACGTTTCGAGGGCTGTTGGCCGGGTTGATTGAACCCGGATTTTTGGTTCCTTTTTCGATTGCTGAGCGGCACAATCAATACAGAAAAACGGAGCCTAGATTAGAGAGATACCGTTCGAAGCGAATTTGGTCTCCACACGCGACATTCAGCACACAACGCACAGTTTGCCTGCTTTGTTCGACTCGTCAACCCAAAATAGCCACATCACATGATCTTGAGGCAAATGCTTAAACATATGCTTCTTATTTCTGTCCGGTGGCGCTTCAACACAAAGCTTGACCCGCAAAGGACGCATAAAAATGGTCCGCAGATCCGCCGTTATATTAAAACGCCCTAAAAAATAACGACGATGATGCACGACTTGCTCAAACTGTTTCGCACCGCTTGTTATTTATGGATATCGAGCACAAGCTTGAGATCTCAGGCTTGAGGCGACTAAACAAAAAACATTAAAGTTGTTAAGTCCCTTTGCTGCGTGAAAAAAAAAAATTCGCACTTCATTCTCACTTTTTTTTTTGTCGTTAGTTTTTCGTTCAGTCTGTTGTTTATCGAGCCAAGAAGCCAATGCTCACAGAAACCAGCACTGTTGTGAGTTGTACGGGCCGAAAAGGGCACGGGTTCGAAAATCTGCACCACGCTTTCGGTTACTCTAAGTAAGCCGTTGTCGTTCGTTACGATCGACCGTCACCTTTAACCGGTTCGGCAACGGCACGGTGATTAGCGCGTGCTTCGCAGTGAAAAGCTTCCGCACGAACGCACTGTACGCTGGATACTGCTGCGAGTGTCACCATTTGCTCTAGTGGCCCGTCGTTCGCAGTTCGTTGGTTTCGAAACGCACACTTGCAGCGCGGCTTACTGCGAAGGAAATGGTAATGGCTGTGTGTTCGATATCGAAATCCGTTCACCGGTTTGGTGACCGTTCCAACTGTAAGTACAGTGAGTCACAAACGTTACTTATCTAAAGCGTGCGGAAGGATAAAGGATTAGAGAAAGGAAACTAATTAAACGGTGAACGATCAAGTGTATGCTTGTTGTGATTGACAAGGATTAGTGGGAAGGTTGGTCCAGTTTCATTTTGATGGTGCTGCGCTGCTAAAAAAATTAGACTATAGACTCAACAGCCATCGTCAATAACCATGATTGGAATAATCACTATCACAGCTGAGCCTAATAGTGCCATAAATTCAACCAAACTGAAAGCAAACCGATAAGGACGGCTGTGGAAGAAACCGGAAGCTCACTGTAGTTCACTTATCACCCGCCCGGCTAACGGTCCTCGGTGGCCTAACCGCGGCACGACTCAGCCAGAAGTAGAAACACAAATAGTAGTTAAAAACAGACGGACAAGAAAAAATCAACGCCTCAAATCAATCCGACGGCGTCGCTGTGTGCGAGCAAGGGGAATTGACCGATCGACCTGTCGCTAAAAACAGCCACAAATCGAGCAGTCACGGTGCCGTACCCCGCGGACACAAGGACACACAATGTATCAAGGCGATGGTCGTTGAGGAGAGTCCGCGAAGAGTGCAGGAAGCAAATCTTTTTTCAGCAACCGAGCAACGCCATTACTGCATCTTTTGTATCGATACAAATCATGCCAAACTGCTGAATTTCCCTTCTATGGCACAGCACAGCAGCACAGCAAGGATCGGTCAAAAAGTCTTAGGGCACACAGTCGTGTACGTGAAACCGGCCACTTCTTAAAGCATTCCAACGGAGCGACAGGTTAAGCCCACGCGCAGCACCTAGCGGTACTTTGGCGGGAACCCAGACACCAGCCAGCCAGTGTGAAGTGACCGAACAGCATTCCATCAGCCTATGCAGCATCCAGCCCACGTGTGTTGGTGTGTGGACCGGCGAGCTGCATAATAAATTCTATTGCCGTGCTGGGCGATGGGACGAGCCCCCCGAATTAACATGATGAGACGCAGAAGATCGGAAATACTCGAAGAATTTTTTGTACCATCTAAAGGCATGCGCGTTCTGCTGGCGCTGATCTTCGTTTCGCCCGATCGACAGTCCGAGGTTATAAATAGCGTGATTCGACCGAAACAGAACTAAATCAACAAGAACACGCTGAAGGCAGGGCTGAAAGCTACCTTGTTCGCCTTGTGGCCTTGCTCAGTTACGGCGAAATGGATCGATGGAGAGCAATCGACGATCACAGTTTACGCTTGCCACGGACAATTTGATGGCGCGGTATGTGCAATACCGAATGCGTCAGAGGATGAACGTCAATCGTTGATAGCGGTAAACATGTGTCAACGTTTCCGCTGAGCATACCACATTCGGACGGTTGGAAGTGCTCAGAATTCAGCAGCGCCCGCTGGGTTTCCTTCCGTTACGTCATCGATCGCCAATGTGATCGGAAGCAATCCGTGACTCATTTCGTTAATCGAAGTAGTAGAAGCGAAAGTATCGATCGACATTTATTCCATTCCATTCCATTCCATCTGAGAATTAGTGGAAAAGTAAAAGCCGGAAGCCACACCCTCGGCCAATCTGTTGAATGTCAACGATAATGTGCGCACGGAAAACGGCACCGACCACAACGAACAGAGAGAGAGAGAGCGATAGGGGCTACGATCGTTCCATGACATTGAAACCGAACGAAACGTGAATCGCTGCACGTTGCACTTGGGGTGGGTTGCGCACATGGCGCAAAACTGCACCGCCATGTGGGCGGCCTCGTTGCGTCTCGACCGGCCACAAGCATTGTCAAGTTGTCGTGATTAATCATCCGCCGTTCATGCACGAAGCGTCATCAGCGACATTTAATTACGACGTAAGCGCCAACCCAAGGCACCAACGACGCCCAGTCTATCGTTTGTTTGGGAGAGACTCCCCTGAACCAAAGCATAACCCAAAAACATGGACGAGTTGGACTTTGGCCCGTAGATTGGACGGCACAGCAGGTTCTTAAGACACACACCACAGAACCCAATCGAATTTGTTTACGCCAACGAAAGAATGTTTTGTTTGTAGAAAACGATCCACCCAATCGGAATTTAACTGATCCCCGGTCGTACTGTTCTTATCAACCAAATGTAACGGAGAATCGATCGTTATTTCTGTTGATCTTCTGCTACAATTTAATTGTATTGTAACTGTTGAGAGTTGCGTGATAAAAAGTCATTTTCTTAGAAACGACTAAAACCTGTCATAAGGACTTTTGTCTTAATTTTTGCGCGGCATAAAATTCACTTAACACCCCATTTTCGCATTCATACAGCAATCGTTATCCAGTGAATCGCGTGCTCTAAAGTAAACTATCACAACACCTTCCCTCGCACACGCCAAGGACACCGGGTTCGAGAGAGGGCCCGCTAGGTAGTACCTGACCGCGTTCTACTACGCCACTTCATATCGAAAAGGGAGTTGCTAAAACAGGTTCCGCCAAACGCACCGCATTACGGCTCGCAAGACAACTCGAGCACCGGAAACAGCGAGTACTTCCGCGAGTCGCTCTGTCGCTGATCCACTCTGACGGCACGTAACGACCTTTCGTCGTCGGTTACAGGTCAGTGCACCGTGGTTGGTGGCGAGTGGCTCACGACTTGTGGGCCCACTCGAATCAGCGATTGTGAATGTTTGACCGTCAATGTCACCAGCATTTGTTTTAGCACTGTAAGAAAATGACCTTTACCATTACCAGTTCACGATTCTTGTGAAGGGCAACCAACGGGTTCAAGAACCAGGGTAGGACACACGGGAGAAAGTGATGTCTTACGTAAGTCCATCCGTTCTCTCCCGTTGCTGAGGTATCGGAATGTCGGCCAAATGTTACCGCAGCAAGAGTAGACGTGACTACTAATTCACCAATCGACCCGGTCACCAATACAGGCTCCTTTCGGGAACCACTAACCATTATTACGGACACAACGGAGCAATGCGCGAAAGCGAAAAAACCACCCCGAACTGGTTTTGTGCGGCACGAAATGGTACGGACAGTGCGCGAGGGAAGATTGGCCGGCACACGCCGCTGGACACACTGCTTTTGTGGGGCGACCCGATCAACGGAAGGTCAACCTGATTGTGCAAAGAGCAAGGAAGCTACAGTGAAGTAAGGAAAACAGAATTGGAGAGAAAAAGAGCGAGGACCAGGCTAATGGTGCCATCGGGTAATTGGCACCTATTGCTTGAGCGCCAGTTGTCCGGCCCACCGTACGCGAAAGTGAAACGAACACGAAAATGCAACCAAACACACGTTGGTGGTCATCGATTTTTGTCAAGATTTACGAGCGACGAAGAATTTCCAGATTTGCAAAACATTAAACGTGTCCTCTGTGCCGTTGCGATCTGTTGCTCTGCTGGTTGTTTTGCTGTGTCGAAGCCGCAAACCAGTTCGCGGAGGTTTGGTGGCCCTGTCGGCGAACCAGTTCTGGTGGTTTGATTATTCGACAAAACAGGGCGCCAGGCTAATCAAGGCCGTGGCATTTCTAAGATGCTTGGCAGGATCCCATCAGGATAACCCATTCCGGAGGCAGGCAAAGGTTGGAATGCAGACCGGACAAGATCGCATTGATTCATTGATTTATGATCATTCGTGCCAATGGTCCCCGCGCCACAGAGCTGGGATGATGCAACAGCCTCTAATAATTTCCAATACGAATGAAAAGAAAATCGATCAACCGATGGAGGCGCCCATCCTTTATCCCGCGACAAGAAACCGAATTAATCCACTCCGCCTAAACGAGTGAAAAGTCCTCAAAAAAGTAGCAATTAATCTGATGTAACTTTACGACCGGCATCGGAGCAGACCGCACACCGAACCGAACAAGGACCACGACGCTTGTCAAGGTGTCCTTCAGTGAAACGCCTCAAGGTCAGTGACGCCACGATGGGCGGGCTTGCGGTAGGTAATAGGGAGAAGCGTTCACGTCCGTCGGTCGTTGTCGTAGTCATAGCGCCGCCAGCCGGGCAAGCGGTAAAAGGACCAATTCCCTATTACCTAACGTCTACCAGCGCGACACGCGTCGTAAGAACGTCTGTTGTCCTGCGCGCACACTCACTGTCAGCGAAATGTCCTTCCCGGATTCTCGCCCACGTCCACGGGAAACAGGTTCAACAAAATTGGATTCTTTTTACGCAGCTTCAAAGGGCAGCTTGATGGCGAGTCAACGGATGAGTGCGGGAAAGTGCTTTTCACTTTCTCGAGGAAAAATCTCTTTTCCTGTAGTGGTCACCGGGCGCATTCATGAGGTTCATTCCCACACATACACGCGTTTCGGGACAAACGTGACTCTTATGGCAGCTCATTTCATTCATTGAGAAAATACAAGATTCGGGTTCGGGTTGTCGTTGCCGCAAATCCGTCGATTAAGGAATCCGAAGGAGGAAGAGTAAAACTCAACTGAAAATGATGGACACAATTTATTTGCCTGTGTGCAGCACAGTCCGGCGAGGTCCCGCGGTACTTACTTCCTTACTGACCCGGTCCACGTGCAATCCCATGAATGGTTTCACCAGATCCATGATTCACTTTCGCTGGGCTCGCTCGTGCGTGGCACGTCGGTTCCAAAATCTACTACGGGGGGCCGTCGGCTTTGTCGTGGTCGCCTCCGTTGCGATAACAAGTACGACGATTTCGGTGCTCTAATATGCTTTTGCTAGATTTTCTTCGCTCTTTTTTTTTCGTTCACTGAACGCTCACGTTGAGGGCACACGTCAGCACACGTACAGACACATACACAGCACACATACACATGCACACTGGTTGGAAAGAACATAGAGAAATAGGGTAATAATGTGAAGGGCACCGTTTTGCAACCCGGTGTGGTCGATGAGATTTTTCCCAAGGAACACTCCTTCGGGAGGGACGCCAAAGGCGAACGTACTTGCGAGGACCTACAAAACGGACACAACTGGAGGCCAAATTAGATCATGACGTGTCGCACACCCTCTGGGCCCAAAAGGATTCTCCGGGCAGGGGTTGGTCAGTACAAGATCGTCAATGTTTCGCTGTTTGTTTTGCTGATCGACATTCGACTTCACCACACGGAGAGTTGCACAGTCACCGCACACCACCACCGCCTACCCGGATGCTGCGGTGTGTTGACGTAACACACCGCGTTAAACGGACCACACTCAAAAGTGCACGGACGAAACAGTGCAACGCGGCCACAAACAACGTGGATCTTTTCGGGGCGCGATCTGTCAAACTCCACACCCGCGGGATCGACGAAAACGCACCTCTTTGAACGCCACCGAAAGAGGAACACGTTGCGTTACCGGTGTGTCAAAAACAACTGCGAGCGCGTGCGGGTAAAATATTTTTATTGAAAATTTGTCCAGTAAGGTCACCTTGGCGAGAAATGGAGAACGCGAGAGTGATAAAGTCGCGTGCGCTCCAAGTGTTCCCGTTCGGTTCGCAGTGTGCGTGCCATCCACGCCACCGAAATGTGCGCCCGCGGTGAAAGAGCACAAACCGGCCAGCACAGAGAGAGCAGAGTGAGAGAGAGAGAGAGAGTAACGCGCGCTGAGACAATACCACTAACACCGCTACAAACCTAGTCGCGGTCAGACCTTTTTTTCCCAAACACACCGGTCACAAACAACGGACAGACTATTTGTTTTCCATGGTGCTTCAATAAAGGAGTAAAGACTCCTTGGACCAAACGATAAGTTCCGACCTCTCGCAGAGCGTCCGCTCACTGCCAGCTCACTGTCAACTTTGCAACCAATAGAAGGAGGTATTACGGAACAACAGGAAAAAACACCCGGCCCACCACCACGAACACGCACACTAGCTCACGGACAGCGCGCAATTGACACACCTCCAAAGTCACCCAACGGTGCTGACGTCACTACGCGATATCACCTCGCGGCGGCCCAAGGCGCCGCAACCCTTCCAAGCGATAACCTTCCGTTCGGGATATACGCTTTTGATTTCATTTTCTCTTTCATTCATGTTTTCGCGTAAGGACTCCATCATTGGCTCTCTCGCTCGGTCTCGCTCTCTCGCTCTCTCTCTGCCTTTCGCTTTTTCTCAGAGCAGCGATGGAGAACGGAGTTTTCCCACGGAGTTTCTCTATTTCTCGCCTTCTGAGATGCATTTTCAAACTTTTCAAACGGTACTTTATGCTATTCTCTCTCTCTCGCTTTCCGTCGGTTTTCCATTGGCAAACCAAACCCACTCTCGAACGTCCGCCGTGCACGAAACATTCATCGAAACGTTGCATCAGCTTGTTGCAAAAATTAAAAGCAAACGTAACCGAACGGCGAACGTGACTCGAAACGGCGTCGCCATCATGCACGTTGTACTTTCTGGCTGTGAAATTTGGAGTTTTCGTAAGAAATACATAATCTTATCGGGAGCACAGCGCTTTTCGGTTGTAAAGATGATCAAGACGTTGCAAAGATTGTTGCTCAATGTTACACTGCAGATTGCGAAAGCATATAGAGGCAGACTATGAACCCGGATATCGTTTTCATTGAGAACTGATCCTCTGAGGGTAAAAACTCTAATGAAATCGCTTCGTTCATTTCTCGTCGTGAAAAGTTAAAAGCCACCAGTTCTGAACACGACCTCTGCATCTTCCAATATAGCGCCGATATTGGCCGATAACGCTTCCGAGTGGGGCAAGTCGCCGTGCCCACCATAAAACCCCGGGGTGAGGGTTGGCTTATCATTTTCTTTGGCAATCGCAATATGGCTACTCAACTTGCCATGTTCCTGTTTTATCTGTCCTGCCAGGATCGATTGTTCCGGCCGATAAGAGTGGCGTATAATCGGCTGGATGAGTCCGGGTAGAGCAAAACAAAACCAAAAAAGCACCATCATTACGGCTTCTATTTGACGGTGCGCCGATAAGAGTTTTATTCCTTTTTCGGCACCCCAAAGGGTGACGTTGTACATTTTACGTTCTGGTAGTAATGCCACATCCTACAAGTGGACTGTTTCTCAAAGATACAACCCACTTCTTTCACGATTCGATTCAACTTACCTCCTCGAGGACGTCCATTTTGGCTGCGTACGGATGGTGAGCCTGTGGCTGCGATCCCGCAGGAGAGCGATTTACCGATCGTGGCAGTTGGGCCGAAGTTGAAACGGTAGAGTTGCGGGCGTTAGCTCCTGAGCGGCAATTATGTAAATCTTCACTTTCCCCTAACACCATAAGCGCACAGACAGGAGCAGGCACACATTCGGGAGGAAGGTCAACACCGAGCAATGTTGTTTTTCACCAATGATCACCGCACGTTGTCGGTGGCCCTTGACTATTTTTACAAAATCACCTCCGATCACAATCGCGTACCCAGCACAGCACACTTACACATTAAGCGGAACGGAAGCACACTGACGCAGTCGAAGGCGACGGATGTGGACGATCGCGCTGCGAGAAGGCAGCGCGGGTTTCGAGTTTGCAAATCGGTTCGCGCAGCAAACCCCGCCACACTGTTTATTGGTAATCGGCAGGAAAATCAATAGAAAAGCGAATGCCACACGACTCTGTGCTGCAAGGAAATCCCGACAAAAAATTACAAAGTATTGTGCACAGCACAGTCGACCGACGAATGGGGGTTTTTGGCTACGGACGAGAACTCAGACGCAACCACCACGATGCACGATGGTGCAGTTTCAAGTGCAAGGTGCAGCGATGAACGATGCAAAACGGTCGATTATATAAAACCACTAACTGTGTGACATTGAACATCCACTTTCTAGCGCCACACTTCGGTACGGATTCCGTTCCAGTTTTTCGCACCACTTCGTTTTTACATTCCACACACCGAATGGGCGATTAATTTTTTACCGAACCACCTTCGCAGAGACCAGTGTAAGCAAAAGTGACGAACTGAGTGCACCAAAAACGGCTGCTTCTATAGGAAAGCTCCAAATCTAAACCAGCATTGGGTGGGACGGTTACAAAATCCGGTTGATTTGATTCTTGCACAGAAAACTTGTGTCGATCTTCGGAAGCGGTTACACAATCAATCTTCTTCCTCCTGCACGAAGGTGGCAGAATTAAACGAATCCCCTGCGCAGGGCTGAATATCACTACGTACTGTACCCGGTGTTCCGGTTGTAAAGATCCGGGGTTGTAAAAATGTACCACCAAGAAGACCGTGCGTACAACACTTTTCTCCTCTCGTGACCTCAACGACTTTTGTGTGTGCCCCTATTGGACTGCTTTCGAACCGCACACGATCGGTACCACGATGACGAAGAACCTCGAACGACTGACGAGTGGTTGAATGGCGGACTGACTCGGACGTGGTTAGCTGTTTCGCTGTCTCACTAGAGGCAGAGGGCCCCAAAAAGGAGGAAAAAATAATCGTACTTCGTCGCGGTCGGAGACTAACGAACCGACGGTCACGGCAAAGGCAGTCTCATTGGTTAGCTAGTAGTAGTTGGGTTTAGTAAACGGTAGTCCGCCAGAGCGGATGCTTCTTAATGTTAGTAAGAGGCAAGAGATGATCACAGGGCGAACTGAGATGATCATGCTGTCTCCTAGCGCTTCCGGTAAACTGGGGCATGTGCTAACTGGGCTGGTTGTTGTGCCTCAATTGCGCGAGAACATGAGCCGCCAAACGATTTGAAACGCCAGCGGATTGAAAATGCCATTTTAATAAATCCAAAATATTTCCGTAGTTCTTGTTTGGAATTCGGGACTGTCGAGATTGCATCAAGTGCAATGACGCAATTTTCATATTATTTGAAGACGCAACGTACATTTATACGCGCAGCTACCTCTTTCCCGCCATAAATATTTTTTTTAACCCGTTCAACGAACAACAAATGCCATTCGCACTACATATTACGAATGCACGTGTCGCGCCACGGGCGGATGTGGCCGCCACGCTGCCGGTAGTCGCTGCACGGGTCTCATCATCGCCCGTATCGCTTTCAATAATGCTTATTATAATTATCCCCCCCTCTGATCGCACCACGTGAAAAGTACAAACAAACCTAGGTTTTCCACTCGGGCGGCCTAGAAATGACATTCGCAGCGAGAGGACGTCTTTCGAGTGGCCTCCACACAAACCCCCAACGCCATCGATTGTGGCGGGCCGTGCATCATTTGCAATGGCCCGGCGCAAGTACACCGTACGCAAGCGGCTGCAATTAGGGCTTATCAACGCTAATCAGACCTATTAAGCGCCGCCAGCTGTAAATCCAGCCGAGTGGAGACATGGACGGGGCGCGCGAAGCGGTCCGATTGGACGTAAGCGTCTTTTTATTGGCAACCCCGTGAGGACTTTGAAACAATTTCCCGGCCAGCGGAGAAACCTATATATCATTTTGTCGGAGCGTAGTGCCAGCGCAAACGGTGTTGCAACTATGGTGGGTATGTGGTCAGTGTCAATGTGGCTATGTGTTCTTAATTACAATAGGACAGCAAAAAGCATTGCGCCCTTCGTAACGTGGGATAGTTTCTTTCCAGGAGTTGAAACAGACAAAACTATAAAAATCGTTACAATTCATCCCTTGCGTTCTATGTGGAGTTTATTTTCGTTTCAACTCAATGATAAAGGTCCAAATATCTTTATTTTTCAATTAGCGAAATTACCGTTGGAATGATGGCTTACCCTTGTGGGATTCGGTGGAGGTTAAGGAACGTCATTGCGAACAGCTCGATGGCCTTCCGCAAACTAAATCACTAATTAAATGATATCACAACAACTACAGATGAGAAGGACTAGCTGGGCTAAGTAGATTCAGAACACGATCGGTGACTGTACTTTGGCACAGATTTTAAAAGTGTTACCACTGGGTGTCACGCACTTTTCGGATAAAGTACTAATACCTACAGCGGTAGAGCGCTTCCCGTTTGGCAATGTTGATCCCTTCTCGTTCGCCTCCGGTAACTAATCGGTAAGTTGAATCGGGCTCTCTAGAGCAAATCAATCGGATTGCCGATACATCCCGTCAGATCGTTAATCGTGACGGCCAAACGACGGCAGTGCTCGAGCACGATCGTAGACGTTACCAGCCCCAGGTGCACGAGAAATAGTTCGTAGCAGCGTATCTTACCCGTCGAGCTCCGCGGGAAGCATACCTCTATCAGGCGTCTTAATGAAATGTAGTGAAGAACAAGAAATTAAACCACAAAATCAATCGAGACAGGGTTTCTTCAGGGAACAGAGCTTACTGGTAATAATCTCCGGCCAAAATTCCCGCTATCAGCGACGGTTTGGTGGCCGGTAATCCGGTGGCCCCGTGATTCGGTGGCTCGTTCGGCTTCAGCGCGGTACCGTGTTCGTCCTCGAACCACAGAAAGTACGCGTAACTGAACGTGACGTCCTTCCAGATCATCGACATGTAACCTTTGTCCAGATAGGTGCGTGAGAAGTCGACCATGGACCAAACCTAGGGGAACGCGCGAAAAAATAGCAGAAATACCGTCAACACTACGCGCAGAAGGAATTTTTCGTGAGCCTGATAAGCAATTTGTGTTTGTCTGTTCCCCTGTTTGAAGCACGAAATGATAAGAACTCGAATGGGAATTTGGAACTGAATGAAGAGACGCAAACAAACACGTCATTCAACGGCTGAGAGTGAATGGGCAAAAATTCAAGAGAAGCTTCAAAAACGGGCAGTGTAACGGGAGCATCCAGCCAGGGAAACACAATTCAGAACAGAATGTTGCAACTTACCCTCTGTTTCAATATGTCAGTTGGATCCTGAACATCCAACGATGGGGACACAATCCTTCCGTTGTACCTGTCGATATGCATGAAATGTACCATACCGGGAAACTCTTCCATATACGTGCCAGAGGAAAAGAAAAGCTGTTAAGGAGGAATCACACTAGTTGTGTTGGTAACCAAAACTGGTTCACTTTAAACGGTCATTAGAAAAGGATATGATCCCATGGTGAAGTTTTTGTGTGTTTTGGCCTGCAGAAAGTGAAACACATCGCCCAGACTGTCCTCTGCCATGTCAGCAATATCGGTAACGCGCTGAAGCCCATGCTCGAGCGTAGGACACGCGGCACACACCAGGCGAAACAGCTCCTTGACCGACTCCACGAACAGCGGCATATTGGAGTCGATCTTCACGATCAGCCCGTTGTCGGAAGTCTTGAAGTAGTCGGTGTACTTTTTACGCAACGTTTCCCACTTCACCGTGAAGGCTCGAATCGCTTCCTCTGCCTCCGGGTTGTTCGATTTCACCTTCCGCAAGGCTTCCCCGGTGTGCTTAACGTACGTCTCGAGTGCATCGAAGCCTCCGCGCAAATTGTCCAAATCGAACTGCAGCTGTAAATTTTGCAACTTGTGCAGTGCAAAATACACATCGTACAGGTGGCTGGCCAACGCAGTATGGGCATGTTCAATGAGCAACACGAGCGAAACGTCCTCAAACAGATGCACTACATGGACGATGTGAGGTACACAGCCGGCGTGCGACTGATGGATGTGTCCCTGGAGAAACACGATCTGCGATTCGATGCGACGACGCTGTGGACGCTGATTCAACGATTGGACGAGCAGATTAAGGAACAGCATATCAACGGCAGCCAAGTCCTGGGCTTGCTTGCTACTGTAAAGGGCCAGAAACTTGCTACCGACAAACAGGAGCGAGTGACTGCGCTGGGAATGTGGATCTTGCTTGAGTCTATCGGTGGCCGCATTTAGTGCTGCCACCACGGTGTTTTTCACGTCCACGTTCACGAGCAGCTGCTCGATCGCTTCCATCAGGATTCCTTGGTTCGTGACGTACAGCCTTCGGTATGTGTCGATCAACTCGGTCAAACTCGTGCTTTTAGGCGTATCATTTTTTATGCTGAAGAGAACCGAATCGAGTAATTAGTTGACCATTGAAGAAAAATTTACCAGAGTAGATGTCGAATCTTACACATAAATGTTCGGTCCACAAATGTACTTTATGAAGGAGATGAATGCGCCTAGCTCACGCTTGATCAGATCTACTTCCTTTGTACTGATTTCAAGGAAAACGTACCCTAAAAACTGTTAAAAGAGCCATTATTTAAGGGATTTTAAAAAATTGAACGAAGAGAACGGTAAAAAATTATAATATTTTCTTAAACACCAGCTGTTCCCCAAAAAGTGTGTCCATCACTGTTGCAGCACATTAGTGAATGTGGTCTTTTAATTTAATTTGGACTATTAGGAAAACAGGAACCAACGCTGGTGTAATGACCATTAATAAGCAGCAGCAAAGCAAGCGAATAAACCGGAATGCGGCAGTCGTAGGGTTTCACGCACTGGTTCGCTTACCTCTTCGAATACGACGTTCAGATTGTTTTCCATCTGAATGGATGTGTACGCATTATCAAACTGGCACATCATGATCCGCTGCGAGGCCAAAAGTGGGCTGAAAATCTGTATCAACACGTTCGAGTTCAGCTCCTGGGTGGGGCACTACAATAGAAATTGAGCAACAATGAAAACACTAACGCACCGTGCGAGCCCACGAAACTCACCACTGTTTCTTCCTCCAGCAGACCCAAATCCAGTGCCTGCTTATACATTTTTTCTCGCATCGATTCATTGAAGTCGTGGTAAATGAGATCGTTTGTTTGGTCAAACACCAGAATACCTTCCATTGCACGGCACTGATAATGAGACGAAAGGTCCTAGAACAGGACGAAATGGGGCACACTCTCAATCACTCTGTTTTACTTCCTTCCTGCAATAATTAATTACTTCAATCTTCAATCGATGGTGAGACGGGTTTGTTTGACAGAAGGTTTGTTTTCAATATTCTTCGCCCATTCATCCTCCAGCATGAACTCTGGAGTTTCCAAATGAACTTTTGATGAACACTAAACGGAAAATCTCTTAACATTTTAAAATTGGCGAGCCAAGTTTACGAAACAATTTATTGATTAAGGACGTGGAGTCGGTGCTGTGTCAGGAAAGCGACATCCGCGATCACTTCCGGGTGAAGCAGCTCGAGCACGTCGTATTTCATCGATTCCTCATACGCGAACATTATGCTCGTATCGAAGAGCATCATCTTGCAGTGTGCCAGCCCCAGGATGCAGTTCTTCAGTCGGGCAATCGTTTCCCGGTCTTCCTTCGGTACCACGTCTTCCAGGTTTTGTGTAAAGCCACCACTGTCTGCAAATGAAGTGACGAGAAAAATGTTACATCAACCGACCATGGCGGAATTTTCCACCCCACGGCCCGCATCTTCACCCTCCGTATTGAGGATCGGCGCTATCCAGATGAAACCGTTGTTGCCGAGAATGATGGACGCTCCGCAGGGCAGATTGTGGAAGTGGGTCTTGCGGCGTCGAATCAACGCCGGGAAAACCTTCACCAGAATGCCTTGCGACAGCTTGCCGTACTTAAGGCTGCGCGTGTGCAGCGACAGTACTCCGTCCGAGTGGACATTCTGTATCTCGGCCGATATCAGATCACCTTCCTGCAAGTACTTGCGCATCTGCTTCTCGTCCTCGGCCCCACGGCGACGAAGCTCTCCGCCGGGCAGGTTGACGGACGAAAGGAGCAGCACGGAGTCGAGCCGAGAGTTTGTGTCGACCTTCCACCGTTTCTCCTGCACCTCGGTGACGCGTGCTACCACCACATCTCCGACTTCTCCGACGTAGCGCCCTTTAAGTGCTTTCACCGTGATCAACTTGTTGACCTGCACCATCACGCCAGCCACGGATGATTTAATGTGTTCGTCCTCCATATACGTTCCATGGCCACTAAAAACAAACGGCCGTTCGTAACAAAATTAATTAATACTAAGTATCGTAGCCACGTACCGCATAAAGCCCTGTTGGTTCGTGACGACTTCGCCGGGTGTAAACAGACGCTGATTTTTATCTTCGACGTTCAGCAGGGGAATGTCAACCCGATCGGCCGCTATTCGGATTGTAACATTGCTGGCCATTCTCGATTATTGTCTACCGTTCAATGCTGATCTCAAAAGCAGTATGAGCCGAAACTTAAAAGCAAAGATGTTTCCTGTTCCGCGGAGAACTTAACACGCTGCTGTGTTTTTGTTTGGCCGCAGTTTGACAGTTCGCAGTTTGTGTTCACTCACTTGTCAAGCGTTTGACAGTCAAAATCAAACACGCAAACGGTAACCATCAATTTTGCACCGAAATATTCCGGACTGATCGGGTGCACAATCGAATTAAGAGGCCATGGCTAGTTTGAATAGAAGTGAAGCCCTTCCCATGTCGCAGTCGATGGAGCTGGAAGATTGCGATGAGGAAACTCAAGCCCTCATCGCGGATTCGTTGCAGTTGGCTGACGAACTGGTGGCGATAACAGCGCACGAAGAACTGGCGCGATCGCGTACCACCGCACTCAAGGACATTGAACTGGACGTGGAACACTACTGCCGAACGGTGCTGGCCTACAAGGAGTCCCTTGATCAATTGTCGCTTCTCGAAAACGGTGTGCTGCACGCGTTGAATCGAGCCAGGTCGCCACCAGCGAACCTTGATAGTTTATTGCAGGGGCTGGAAAACAAAATGGACTTACTGCGGCGACTTCTGCGTGAAAGCATGGCCGTCGCTTGTCCCAGCATGGTAGACCGGGAGGCACTCGGCATACTTGGACAGCATCGAGAGCAGTTGAACACATTGCAGCAGCAGCTGGAGCAAGCAGAGGCCCTGATCGACGGCCATCAGGTAAAGGAGCTGGCCAAAATGATGGAAGTGCTGGAACGTTTCACGAAGAAGATAAATCAGGAGATGGACAGCATGCTGAAGCTGAACACGCTGCACAGTCAAACGGTTGTGGGGTTCTCGAAGAAAGTCTTCCACGAAAGTCCTCCGGATAAATGAATTGCGGACATCATTTGGCCTTTGGGCGTTTCTCGGTTTGATCGACTTACACGTTTTCAATTGTACGATAGTTTATTGTGTCGACAAATTGGCTAAATATATTATACATTCTGCAGTTCGAGCGTTCTACTGTAGGCGGCTGCAGGAGGGACCATACTTTAATCATCTTTTATATCAAACGTGCTGAGAGGACCATTGGAGTGATTGCGTGATTTGTGGAGTCGTCCGTTTCAAATAGTTACGGTTTTGCCATTATCAGTCACCAGGAGGAGGGAACGACGATCGCTTGCGTACCACTTGCAGTGTAACATAATAGGAAGGAAATAAAACAAACACAGCTATTTCTGTATAACGAAGCACTTTCTAACTAAACAATATAGAAGCATAAAACACAGCAACATCCTTTTCCCGGTTCGTACTATCACAAAGACACGTTCCACCCCATTCGGTTGCTTCGTGCGCAGTACCCCTTCCGATCTCTGACGACTCGAGCCTGGCGCGAGTAACTTAAATGCTAAAGAAGACAACAACTAATTCCTCTCCGAAACACTTCAACAAAACATGTAAACTAAGGAAAAAACATGATAACTCTCACTATGAATGTCTTCTGCGCCTGCACACCGTCTAATATTGACCATTTGTGTAGCCAAACTGACAATACATATATTTTTATACAGCAACCAAACACCTCAAAACGAACCCCGATTATATGCTTGGTATTCTCTCTTAACGAACCGTGCTCGGGTTGCACAGATCGATCATGGATAGGAAGCAGCACCAGCGGTCTTTCAGAGACAGGGGTATATTGCGAACATTAAAACATTAAACAAAAAATATAATAAAACTGAATAGGAAGTAACAGAATTTGCTCAGAACACAGTTTGGCTTAACTACAAGTAAGCGAAAGACTTACACGATCGACGGGCGAGCTGCCCCTCGATTCAAGCGACAGGTCCTTGTTTCTGATGCCTGTGCCGTTGTTTCTGCTTTTTGTAATTACTTTTCATACACAAACCCTCCTGCCATTAGAGGTCAAAACAAAGAACATACACAAAAAATAATAAAGGAGGACGTGGCCATGAAGGCCTCGCAATTAACCAGTAACGAAAACCCGCAACATAGCAAACGATTCCAGCGGAAGTGTTTAGCATCGGTAGTAGTTGGCAAATAAAAGACAAAACATAAACTCCCGCCGGATGCACACTACTAGAGCGGTGTAACTGTGTGAATGTGACTGATACTTTCTCTGTTCCAAACCTGCCGTCAGGCACGTGATCTCGCAATCCGGTTGAATGACCAAAGTGGTCCCGCTTACTGGCGCTGTTGATAACCGGCACCGGCAAACTGGTTTGGATTGTAGAACTGTGGCATTCCCTGAATTGAAATGAAATGAATAGTAATTATTAACTCAAAATATGTAAGCAGCGCAGAGTGAAACTTGTCCTTACCTCGGATGCATCGTTCGATTGCTGCCCTCCTGCTGCGGTACCGTCGGGGACGAAAAAGCCACCTTGGGCGGTCGGTAGCGTTGGAACCGATGGCGCTAGGACGGGTTCCGTTGGACGGCTCGGCGCAGCGCCGGATGGATTAAACACATCCACGTACGATCGCTTGAGTGCTGTTCAGATTCAAAACATATTAATCCGCAATTCCATCGGATCCGTCGGAGGAAGTGTGTCACTTACTTCGGTTGCGTTGCATCTTGTACATGTTCGATTGCAGAGTTGGAACTTTCGTTGGTTCACCGGCGCCCACCGGAGCCGGATTGGGAGCATTCGATTGCACGGTAACTGGTCCGGCGGAAGGAGTTTGGACGTTCGCTGCACCGATCGCGTTGGGAGCCATTGGCTGGAACGTGAGGCCAGTGTTTTGCGTAGGCATCATTGGTCCAGACGACTGGGGTGCCGTTGGCCCTAACGGAGCCGCAGCACTTGGTATGAGATCGGTCATTTTGGGTGGTGGTTTGTATGCTTCCGTTTCTACCTCATTCTCGTCCGTGTTTACCCACCGCTTGGACACTTCGTCCCATACGATCTACGGGAATAAGAAGAAAATCACACGAAACAATGTACCGACGGCGGCGAAAATAGCTTTGGTGGCCAGCCAAGTATGATCCAGCCTCTCCCTCTCTCTTACCTTCGGATTCTTATCGTCCGGAAGTATCATCTGGTTCTTCGGTTTCATCGAAAACTTGTTCCAGATGCCGCCAAACCAGCCCGAACTATGGAAAACAAGGCCGGACACGGTTAATTGAAGCAGATTAATCTAAACGGATCATGGAAAGTGTCCTTTCCGATTTCCATTACCCCTGAGCACCGCTGCCAGCTCCGGCACCCGCTTTGGCATCTTTTGGTGCAGGCATTTGTTTCGTTTGCGATGCATTATTGTTCGGATGACCCGGCTTCGCTCCACCAGTACCCGGGCCAGTAGTTCCGCGCTGCGCTTGCCCTCCCACGGGTCGTTCATCATCCGTCTCGTCATTGAAGCCGGAGCGATTCGAGACGGAGTTTGGCATTGAGATCGTCGGTTTCGGTGCCTGGCGGAAAGCAAGAGAAAATTATTATATTTGAATAAACCAATCGTGAAGAATTCAAAATTACATCAACAGATCATAAGAAAATCAATAAGCAAAAACAAGAAAAATTAGCAGTTAATGAAAAATGAGACAGAAAACAACGAAATACAAATAAAAACAAAGTGGAAAACGATGCAACTCAAAACGTGCAAGTACCCAACAAACGATCGCACGGCACCAAATGGGCCAATCACTTCACTGTCCGCGGTCACTCCAACTTTCTCGAGCACGGTGAACACTTTCATCGATGACTTGTTACACTTTATATAAATTCTTACTACTTTCGATCTCGCCCAGGTCCTGCCTCTAGCGCCCTTGAACTATTTTCTACCATTTTGAATTTTTCTATTAACAAACTATCCTTTTCCCTAGTAAGCAACGAATTTAACAACAAATTTCATGTTCGCCTAAGAGAATTGATTTTTTTTGGAAAACAATTCGCATCACGGATAACACAGCAATTCAAATCGGTTCATCGATGGCGTACGTTAGCACAGCGCCGGGTTCATTGATCCGTTGGCCAGAGGTGCGTCTACGTAGAGTGCCGAAATCTTTGCCCTCGAAATAACTACGAATGCCCTCGTCGATCTCGTGATCCACTTTTCCCAGCCTATCGTGGCCCTCAGCGCAAGACGAGACGTCGTCGGAACTTTCGCCAGTGTAGTTGTAATCCTTGAACCGACTACAGAACGGTAAATCGATCGGAAAGGTTCCATTGTAGACAACGTCTCTGTGGCGCAAAAACCCCTCGCGACGACTGCGGGTCGTATACAGGTACGCTTTCGAAAGCTTCATCGAATGGCCAGCAATGGCCGCCTCGGTACGATTACAACCGATGTCACTTCCTCCTTGTGGTACTGGGACTTTTCTTCGTTTCTTTCTGACCCTACGAACCGATCTGCCGGTGACGGTGGCGGAGCTTTCAGTAGAGCGTCTGGAGTGCTTTATCATTTCGTTGTTTCGCTTGAGTATCTGGAACGACACGTGCTTCGCTGCTGTGCCCGGTTCGTTTCGTCCGCTGACGGTGTTACCCGCTGAACGGGATGCCACTGAGTCACGAAAGCCATCGGTGCGGTGCCGTATGCGAGCGTTATGCGTGTTAGCACAGTAATCCCCACGGAATGTTTCCGAGAGGGGCGACGACGAGCTACTGTAGGTGCCAGTGCCGTCGCATGCAACTCTACTTACGGACGCTTCAAGCGCTGCAGCACCGTGCTGGTGATAGTCGAACACTGTTTCGCTGGCATGCTGTCGATGATGTTGTTGCTGAACCTCACCGCAACCTGTTTGAAATTGATCTGAGTGCGGCGTTGGACCGTTACGAACGTTCGCCGGAGACGGTGACGATGAGCTTCGATCGCTCAAACGACGATGCTGCTGATGCTGCGAATGATCCTCATCTTCATCCTCTTCCTCCGGTTCTGGCTCTTCTTCGTGGTGGTGCCACGAATTGTGCTGCTGCGGAACCGTTCTGGCCGGCTGCTGCTGCATTCCGTTTGTGGAAGGGAGGAAGGAGGCATTTTGCACAGACGTGTATATATGCGTGTGTATTTTAATTAACAAAACGCTCAACATTGTTTAACTCGAAATCCAACAAGGAAGCGCAACTAAACAATAGTGAGCCTACCAAAGTATGTGGCACAAACCAAACAAAACGGCAGTTGCTTGCAACTCCCCGGGGCAGGGTGTGGAGTAAATAAAGGTAAAATCTGAAGCGTAAGGGACCGAGATGTTGTTTGCGTTTTCCCTTCGTAGCTTCGTCACGATACCGCAACAAATAAACCAACCGAAAATGATTCCCTTACGGCGTGAGAATATTTAAGAGCTATTCACCTCACTGTTACCAGCTGCACCCCAGTAGCCCCCCTCGTACGAGGTCGGAGCTGATGGGTCACCGGCGACCGGCGCCGGTGTAAAGATGGTTCCATCGCCAGGCTGTTGTAGTTGCTGCTGCTGCTGATGCTGCTCATAGTTGTAATGCTGATTGAATTGCTGCTGCTCGTAGCCATTATTGTCCTGCGACTGTAATTGGTGCTGCTGTTGCTGCAATGCTTGATCGTACGCAGGTTCCATCATCGACGGAGGATTGATCGACTCATACCCTTGATCATAGCTGGTCATTGTTCCCGGTGCAGTTTGCTGTTGCTGATGCTGTTGGTATTGCTGCTGATCGTTGTACTGCAAGTTTAACTGTCCAAGTTGATGGTTGATTTCGTTAAACTGCTTATTGATGTCGGTCGTTTCTACCGCAGCAGCAGCATAAGCCGGTTGTTCTTGAGTCTCAGCATAGCCACTATTCGAGGTTGGCTGCTCGGCACCGTAACCGTAGTGATTGCCATAATCATAGGTCGCCTCTTGCGCGTTGCCATTGTAATTTGGGGCACTCGCCGATGGAGACTGTAATTGTGAACATTTGATGAGTTTCATGAACCAACTCTCTGTTCGCGGCTATCGTTCTTACATTGCTATTGCTGAGAATGATTTCCTGTAGACGCTTCAACCACTCGGGATCCTCGACGGCAGCGTAAACGTTACCACGCCCCGTATTATCGACCGATTCGTCCAGCGCTTTCTCCATCACCGGATCGTAATACTTCAGCCGATCGCCAAGTGTGTACACCTGGGGAAAATTCAATACGTTTCCTTTAACATAGCTGAAACCATAACCGAATGCTAAACTAATGGTCAACATTACCTTTCGAACAAATTCCATCTCAAAGCGGTACGGATCGTGCTGTATCTGGTCAGCGATCTGTTCCATATAGAGCAAACATTTCAGCTGCATTCCCTGGTCGAGCATACGGCAGGCAAGTAAGTATTTGTAACGCTGTTGATCGAAAGGAAGGCACCGTTAAAATCACACCCAAAAGCGACCCTTGGTTCATCGCCCCACCGACCTGTAGCTCCGTAATGGAGTATCGATCTTCGTTCAGCGAGCGGGCATACTCGTAGATTTCAGTCATCATTATGGACTCGTTAGTCGACAGTTCGCGGAAGTTGCGCTGATAATGAGAGGCACCGAGCAGTACCAACCGGACGGCACCATTGTTGAAGCCGACGCCAACGCCACCACCAACGTCATGCTTGACGTCGGCGAACCGACCGAAGGCCACATCGGACAAGAGGTAGCAGAAGTGAGCCGCGTATAGATCACCCCGGTGGAACAGGGTGTCACCGAGGGTTGTGATCGACTTTTTTATCAACTCCGGTTTGGCCGAACTGTTTGACATCAGCATCGCAAGGTGCGGACGCCAATCACCCCACTTTTCATCCAGAACACTCTGCAAAGGACGCAGAAAACAGGGTCAAAATGGAATCTACTACCCCCGTACAAGGTGCAAGGTGGAAGCTTACCGTAACCGATGCCGGCGTTCTACCGCTTAGGAGCTGGTACAGCGTCTGGAGTGGGTCGTTTAGCGTGAGTTTATTGGCGAACTTCATCATCACGTTCGCGTGCTGCCGAGAATCAACCTTCGATGCTAGGAACAGTGCATGGCCCCACAGGTTATGTTCGGTGGCCCACTCGAGCGCTTCGCTTATGTTGCCGTAGATGAGGTAGCTGCGGAATTTGTCGGTTATTTCTAGCTCCGACAACGTTTTCGGCGCTTCCGGTACAAGTTCGCGCCCACTAGGACCGCCATCGACCGGTGGACTGTCCTCACCGGCGTCGCTCGCCGCTCCCTCCCGAGCGTCAGCTTCCCGCAACTCGGCAACCGAAAGCGATGAATTACGGCCACTAATGTTGGCTGACCGTGCGGCGCTAGTGTGTATCGACTCGAACGGATACTCTTCCTTGTTCTGCATCAGTAACTCCGAAATGTCCGTTCCAACGAAAGTCTGTACGCAACGAGATCAAGATTAATGTGACTTCGGAGGGGTCAATTGACAGTACGATTGACTTGAACGTACGCCATTTTGTCGTAGTAATAAAATGATATAGTTCCACAACAACGAAAAGGAGCTCCGGTTGATGCCGGCCGCCAGCGACGACGAGTGCAGACTATTGATCGAGTTACCGCGCGATTTGATCAGCGCGAGCGCCCCACTATAGGGTGGCCCCAAGCGTAGCTGATCCTCGCAGAACTCGATGACAGACTTCTTGTGCGTAACACCTTTCACTAGCGGTCCCGGGTACGCATGGAACAATTTTCGACTTGCATCGCTGTATCCTGTAATCATACGCCCTGTTTAATATCTTTTATGTGCCTGCCGAAGAAGCCGACCCTTGGCTTACCTAAGGTGAAGATCTTCACCGTATCCGCCATCCCGTTCACGGTCAGGCGGTTCTTCGTCGATATCAGCAATCCCCCGGAAAGGCTTACGATCGGGTGAATTTCGGGGAACTTTCGTGGCGTCAGTCGTTCCGGTTCCATCACCGAAAGCTCGGTCGTATTTTCCGACTTGATCGCTGCCGCGTCGATTTGATCGATTCTAAGCCGATCGATAATGAATGGGGAAAAAAGAGCCGAAACACGATTGTATAAGAAAAATGAGCGATCATCAGTTACTTTTTTTCTGGAAGAGAATGAGAGGTTCTGCTGCCACGAACGAACGCTACACGATCGGAATACGACACTTGAAATGTATTTTCCCCTGTGCTGTTCGGGAACTAAGATACTACCCACATGCTCTTGGTATGACCCATTTCGATCTTATGAGAGACAAACCACTACTTCGAGTACACCAATTAAGGGTTTGCATGCGGTGCTTTACTAGAGGACGAAACACAAACAAATCTACTAACCATGCGGGGACTTAAACTAAGGATGATGCATTTAAAACTAACAGCAAACGCAATATAACCCAAAACTGAACGACAAACGCAAGCATGTGTTTTGTACGTTCCAAACGCAGCATGATAATCGAAACACAAAAAAGGACAGTACTAAACAATAGAATGTTGGTGAAATGATAAAGTAGAAAAGCACCTTGGTTGAAAGTAGCGGCCGCCCGTTTCGCCGTGGTACGTTCGGTTCACGGCAAGCGACGTCGTAGCGCGCTGCTGCTGTTGGAATGTTTGCTGGTGAAGCTGTGCCGGATGCTGGTATGCTTGCTGGTGGAACATCGGTGGCAGTGACGATGGCTGGCCAGCGACTTCGCTCATGTTGTAGCTCTGATCGAGCAGCGAGAGGTGGCCGGACGCGGCGCCCCCACCGGGCGCAGCGTGTGCCGACGGTAGCGACTGATTATTGAAATGACGATGGTACTCCTCCGGATTGTACAACCCGGTACCATGCATAAACGGGGTGGTCCGATTAAACCTGCAGTATGGAGGATGAAGGGACGAATAAAACACGATACACTGCACAAGTGTGTAACGAATTTCCGTTCCATATGCACTTCTATGTTCGCAGACACCACCATTTTTGTCTTTGTCTTTTACGTATTATTAGTCACATTTCGGTTAATCATCCTCAACCATGCCAAGAGCACTCCGAAACCAATGCTGTTTAGAACATGTTCTTCGTAACCATTGAAAACCCCAATCGAAAGTCTTCGCTTCTGCAGCGCTGAAATAGAGATGCTGAAATGTGCACCAAAAGCCTTCGTCCTGAGGGTGCCGATTGCAAACGAATGAGGATGATTTCAGAACGCACTAATAAGTAAATGGAACAATGAGAGATGAGAAGAAGCCATCCACAATTCAGCCGATGGTGCAGTGTGTAGTATTGTTTAAGTGTACGATTTTTGCTTAGTTTCGATGAAACATTCCAATCGGGAAAGAT
Organism: Anopheles bellator; assembly: GCF_943735745.2. Lineage (NCBI taxonomy): Eukaryota > Metazoa > Arthropoda > Insecta > Diptera > Culicidae > Anopheles > Anopheles bellator. Next base: position 10,872,686 of record NC_071285.1, on the reverse strand, counting down.
TCATTGTTCGTTGGCCGAATTAGTCTCAAAAGTCAGCTGTGCACTCAGCTGCGCATCCACAACACGGTCCAAATTGGGCAAATGGCTTAAAACAGTAACCGAAAGCGTCAACGAACGAAATCCCAATGAACAGAGAAATAAGGTTATCAATCGAACATATAATTAATTGGCAAAAAGAGGTAAATTAAAGCTGGGTGGGTTACGGAAGTGTAGAAATCAAGCCACACAATCGAAAGAGAAATTATTGGAGCAAAACGTGTTGATGGTGGTTCGGAACACTTCGAGATTATCCACTTGGCAGCTGGAAGCGACAGATTCTATGGAAAAAGCTCAATCCAACCTGTCCCAGATCACCAGCGCTCAGTCGAACTTCGTTTCGAAGAAGCTAAGGAAGGTGTTTTCAACCTAAACGGTTTTACAACATACAATCAAACACACAAACTCACGCCGTAGTATCACACAAACTCACGCTGCACGCAAAACCAAGACAGTACTTACCGCTCCTTGTCGTTCGTTGAGCTGCGCCCCGAATGCACCGACTCGCGGCCATCGCTGGTCAGCAAATCACGCTGCATCTGGCTTGCCTGCATCTGCGCATAGTACGTCCGGTACCAGTCAGCGTACGCTTGCGGATTGGTCCGTCTCAGCTGTTCATAGTACTGTTGGTGCTGAGCATAATAGCTGTATGGATCGTAGTATCCACCCGAAGGACCGTAGGCACTGCCGCCCGGCGCACCATAACCACCGGCGGATGCTCCGGCCATATACTTGCGATCTTTCTCTTTGCGATCATCGCGCTCGCGGCTATCGCGGAGGCGGTCACGCTCCGTGCCATTTCTACTGCCGGCACGGTAATCTTCCGGATCGTACCGACGATCGTGGCGATCGCGACGCTTGTCCCCCACTTCACGGTAGCGATCATCTGCAAATGGAAGATGCAAATTTGGTTACTTTTGAAGGCCAATCAGTTATAAACAGGTCAAGAATGAGTTTATCAAACGAATGGTACAATGCGCGATGCAGTAAGACGCGTACTTTAAACTTTACGGTTCGGGTGCACTGATCAACGAGCTGCCTATCGACTTCCAACGGCTTTCATTTCTGAAATTCATTTGCATAACTTAACGAATATATTCCTAGGTTCCGCGGGTTCACACCGTTTTCGGCAAACCATAAATAATTTAAAAAACACCAACGGCCGGAAGCAGCGCTTGATAAGTTTTCTGTTGAGCAATACGTTTTAATGGCGCAACTTGGATACAAAACCAACCGGATGCTATCGAAGTGCATCCTTTTTGAAGAAAAGGGGACGGCTTTCCTTGCAATGAAAGGAAACAGGATTAACCTAATATTTAAGAAAAGTTCTCAAATTGAAGACACTTTTCATTCCACCGTTGAGAATTCAAAAGCTGACCATCGCAGCTAGGAACCACACAGTTGTCGGGCCATTCTTCAGTATTCATTTGACGGTGCTACTTGGTGAAGCTTAGACAAAACCGAACCGCAATAAGTGTGGATTGTTTCCGGCTAAACATGGCTACAATTTTTACGGCCAATCGGTGAGTGACGCTCCGATCCTTCCGTTCGTTCATTCAAATCTACGACGAACCGTTCACCGTTCCGTTCACAGACCATCCGAGATGCTGCATCTTCTGGAAGATGAACGCTTCTTCGCGCCACTTCCGGCGCATGGGCCACTGAAACGCTACCGCGACGAAGCTACCATCGATTGGCGCAAAGTACGCCTTACGCTGTGCGATCAACGGTCACTCGAGCTTCGGCACAACCTTTACCGGTTGTTTCGGCAGAGCGAACCATTTGTCGTGGGTCGTTCCGAACGTGTGCTTTCGACGGATGAAAAGCGCCACCTGTCGATGATGCAACTTAACGCACTGCAACAGACAAAGTTGTTTGGCTACGAAATCTTCACGGAGCGGCCGGACCTGGCCACCGTTTACTACACAACTATCGCCGAGTACGATATGTCGCTACTGGTACGCCTGACGGTTAACTATCTGATGTTCACCGGCGTCATACGCATGTTCGACACCGGTGGCCGATTGGCGCACTTGATCGAGCAGGCGGAGGCCGGCCGAATAGCCGGTTCGTTCGCGCTGACGGAAGTATCGCACGGTACAAATGCCCGGGCGATCCGGACGACGGCAACGTACGATCCGGTTGGGCGTGAGTTTGTGCTCCACACGCCCGACTTCGAGGCGGCCAAGTGCTGGGCGGGCCATTTGGGCAAAACGTGTACCCATGCGATCGTTTGGGCGCAGCTCTACACGCCCGACGGCCAGTGGCACGGTTTGAATGGGTTCGTGGCGCCAATACGGGATCCGGACACGATGCGTACCCTACCGGGGCTGCTGGTAGGTGATTTGGGTGAGAAAGCTGGCCTCCACGGGGTCGACAATGGGTTTCTGATGTTCCGTCAATATCGTATCGCGAGGGACTGCATGCTGACGCTTGCCGGTGATGTGGACGAAGAAAGTGGTACATTTGAGACACCGATTGTTAGTCCGTCCCAACGGTTCGCCCTGGCCATGGGGCCGCTCGTGATCGGGCGCATCAACATTTGTCACGTTTCGCAAACATTGCTCGGCAAAGCGCTGACGATAGCAATCCGCTACTCGGCGGTCAGAAAACAGTTTGGCCCTTCAACCGGTTGGTCACCGGACCGAGGAGTGATGGAGGAACACGCCGAGTGGCCCATTCTCGAGTATCAATCGCAGCAGCATCGTCTTTTGCCGCATCTGGCTACCTGTGTTGCTCTTAAATTGGCCAACGGTTGGATGGATGGTGTGTCGGGCCAGTTACAGGTTCGGTTGCTCCAACAGGACGCCGGAATCAATCCGAATGAACTACGGGAAATACACATCATTGCATCGGCCATTAAACCGATCTGTAGCTGGGCAGCACGGGACGGTATTCAAGAGTGCCGTGAAGCGTGCGGTGGCCACGGATATCTCAAGTTGGCCACCCTGGCCGATCTTCGGGCTGACAACGATGCGAACGTAACATACGAAGGCGAGAACAATGTGCTGTTACAGCAAGTCTCTCAGCAGCTGCTGGGAATTCGAGGGAAGCAGGACGGCTACCGGAGCTTTGGGAGCGCTTCGCCCTTGGGATCGATGACGTTTTTGGTGGACTATGAAGCCATCACTCGACAGCGACCCACTTGGCTGACGGTGGAGGACGTACTCAACCCCAAAGGTATACTGTACTTTTCCTTCATATCAAGTCTTCAGTCTGAGAATTTTTATTTTCATCAGAAATACTCAATGCTCTGAATTGGCTCGTGGCATTCAGCTTAGAGCAGACCTATCACCGCACGCAGCAGTTACTGAGCCAAGGAGAGACAAAGTTTGCCACCAGGAACAACACGCAAACGTTTTACGGCAAAACATTGGCCCTACTTTTCGGCGAGGTAAGATTCCTTCTCACCATTCCAGAGTGGCCTTATAAAAAGCCTCAAAAACGGAATTGCAGCGCACGGTACTGTGTGCATTTCACAACTTCCTCACTACGGCCGAGGACGGGGCGGAGAAAACATTCCTCACGCGGTTGGCGTCCCTTTACGGCGCCACCATCATACTTAAACACCTTCCCATTCTGCTGACCGGTGCCTACTTCAGTGACGCTCAACAAGCCACCGCCGCGCCACTGCAGCTCGTCCAGGACGCCTTGCTGCAGCTGTTACCGGTGGTTAAGCGCGATGCTGTGGCAATGGTAGACGCACTGGCACCACCAGACTTTGTTCTCAACTCACCACTCGGTGCCGCCGACGGTGAGGTTTATAAGCGGTTGGAATCGGAAATTATGCAAGAACCGGGTGTTACTGGTCGGCCGACCTGGTGGAATGACATACTTCTCGGTGGAGCATCCGCCAAATTGTGAATTGCGTTAGTTCCATACGTTATTGCGTAAATAAAATAGTTTTGCCAATCATTCGGGCACCTTCAATCGTTTTGTAGTGACCGGAACCAATTTCCGGTTCTAAAACTAAGCATACCTTTTCTACGGTCCTCGCCACCCCGGTAGCGATCGGAGCGGTCGCCCTTGTCTTTTCGCAAACGTCGATCACTCTCCCTGTCGGCACCGCGATGTCCTCGCCCATCGTCGCCCGGTCCAGCACGGTCATCGCCCCGCTTGCGATAATAATCGTCCCGCGGGTCACGGCCATACCGTTGTTTCGTATCATCCTTATCGTACCGTGCGGAAGATCGTTCGGTTTCGTACTTTGAACCATCAGTCTCGTAGCGGGTATCGCGATCATATTTGTTGCCTCGCCCGTACCGATCACGATCACCACGTTCGTATCTGAGGGAGAGAAAGCGAGAGTGTTAGGAATGAATTTGGTAATATTACATCTCACGCGTGATCATGAAACTCACCTATTCCTTTCACGATCACGGTAGTCATAATCACGATCGCGTTCCCGATCTCGATCACGGTCACGATCTCGCTCACGATCACGGTCACGTTCTCGATCCTGGGCAGCATCCTTACGTTTGTCCTTATCACGTTCTCCACCCCGAGCACGCAAACGTTCGCCCCGTTGTTGTTGGTGATTACTCAGGGCGGCCACTCCCGGCCCACCACCACTGGACCCACCAGCTACACCTGTTTCACGCTCTCGACGACGGCGTTCCCGATCACTGAACTCGGAGTCTTCCGTATCGTAGCGATCCCGCGAACTTTTACTTTTGTTCGATCGTCGCACCGTGTCCTCCTCCCGGCGGCCTTTGCTGTAAAAGCCACTACTGCCACCGCCACCACCGATCCCTTTGTCACTTTCTTCACCCGTAGAAGTGTTGGATGGTTCAAGGTGACGAGACGCTTCATGGGCTTCGCTTCGATTAGAATCCGGTTCCACCGTGACCGAACCCGTCGGTCCACTACCAACACCCTCACTTCCACTACCACCATTACCACCTTCTAGGGGTTCCTCGCGACGATCGTCAGGATTTGCACCGTCCATAACCAGCTCACGCTGCTCCTCCCGTGGAACGGTAGGCACCGTACCGGTTGAAGGAACTTGCATTGGCGGTGGCTGCGGCACCGGTGGCAAGGACCCGCTGCCACCACCTACCGCGGTGCTACGTTCATTCTCGAGTCCCGGCACCACGCGCTGCTGCTGATGATGATCGTCTTCACCCGGCACTCGATACAAATTGCGATCGCTCATATCAACCCGCTCTCGGTTGCCGGCATTGTGATGCTGATGATGATGGTGATGGTGATGAAGAAGATGGGAAGAAGCCCCTGCCGAAACAACGGAGGGTTGATCCGACACCTCACCGCCATCCGCTTGCCGTTCAAGCGAAAAGCCTGAATCGTTCGTCGTTAGATCTGTGCCAGGAATCATACGATCCAACCCGGGCGGTGGTTCCGGAAAACTGGGGCCGGCCGTTGGCTGCTGGTGTTGCCCCGGTACGTAACGCGACAGTCCCGGCGGAGGTAGCCTTCCGTCGTTCGTATCGGGCGCACTTTCTGCAATGGTCTCCGCCGTACCATTATAACCATCTTCCGAGAGGTGACCCGTCTGAAGGTACTGATTGCGATCGTTGCTGGGGTGCACCACTTCCAGCTCGGGCTCTTCGCGTTTCGGTGAAGCACGCAAGATCTGCGGCTCGGAGAGAATTTCCTGATTTTCCGGCACCAACGAATCGACGGCGTGGTTCTCGTCAACGTGCAACACCGGTTGTAGCACTGCCGGTTGGTGCTGCTGTTGAAAGAACGCATTCGACGGCGCTACGGAAGGCAGCGGTCCTCCAAGGCCCGGAGTTGCAATGTGCGATCGTGGTCCGGCACGCTTGAAAGGATTCACTGTGCCAGACGCTGACGCTTGGTTCACTTTTGGTGGAGCCACACGCACTGCCGTTGGTTTCGGTGGTGGCGCTGCAACTCCCGTGGGTTGCGATTCCACCGGGGGCGGAGGCAACGGAGGTGTCGTAGCTTTCGAGACGTTATGCAACGATTCATTCACCAGTGATCCTCCATTGCCGCCGTTGCTGTTGCCAGCGATCGAGGGAGGTGGCGGTGGGAAAGCTTGCTCCCGGAAGCCTGATTCGAAGTTTGCGCTCGGCTCGTTTTTTTCCTGTTTCAAACTCAAAGCTTGCAGCACTTCATCCAACCGATCTGGTGCGGATGATGTTGAAGCTGGCGCTGCTGGTGAAGCCGGCGGTGGCGTTGGTTGGATGTTTGAGTATGAAGAATTCCCACTTCCTGGTCGCTGAGCCTGACTACTTCTTGGATTCTCAAAGTTTTCCATGGCCGAGGGCTGCGGAACCGACGGTTCTTCCTGCACCGAAGGCACGGCAAGGTTTGTTGAAGAAGACCTTAGTGTGGCGCTTCGGGTATCGCGATGTTCGCTCTCCATTGACCGATCGCTGGACGATACCTGACTTTCAATTGACCATTGCGGCGACAGGGTTTCCGCCTTCAAGCGCTGCACCTGACTACTCGGCGAAGGTCCCAGCGGAGGAACGGTTGAAGGAGTTGCACGGTTTGAAGTGTCCGCCACAGCCCAGTTCCAGCTATTGGCCGCGGACGTATCGAAGCTATCGGAAATAGTCTGACTAAAGGTGGGTACGAGCTGTGGAGTCGTCGAAACTGCCGGGTGCGTAGGGGGTCGTTGTTGGTTAGGGGCTTGCAGATGCTGAGGCGTGTGTGTTGGTGGTGCATTGTAAAAATTGTTGTTAACTGCGCCGCCATAGGGTGGTTGTTGCGGCGATGGTGCTCCTGCCTGATGCTGATATCCAGTACTTCCGTCGACACTGTACCCCGGTGACGTGACATTATAGTTGGGTAGATAGTTCTGATTGTGATGGTCAAAACTCGTACCGCCGTCCCGATACTGATTTCCTAGATGATTCTGCTGAGGTTGTTGCTGATGATGTGGGGCTTGCTGATGAAAGTATTGGTTTGGTGCCACATTGTTAGCCATGGGTAACGATTTTGGCTGTACCGGATCAGCTGTGGTCGGTGCGGCCGCTGTATTTTCGTTCCAGTCGCCCCAATCATCTCCCCAGGCATCCGCAGTGTTGTTTGTGAAGGCCGCCGATGCGGAAAACTGTTCGGCCATCCTCAACAACCCGGGGCATGAATTTGTAAACGAACAAGATGATGCTAGATGAGAGACTCGATTGGACAACGCTTATCTGGAGCAGCACCCGAACGGCATATTGTTCAGTCGTTTGTCTGGAGAAAAGAGACTGAAAAGAAAAGCAGAACAACAATGATAAGCATGTTGTTTGATAGCGATAGCGTGTAAGTTGGGTTCATATAAAATATCAGGGTAAGTTGGGTTCATATAAAGTTGATCATGAGCTGGCGGTTTGCATGAGGACACACATTGAAAAGAAAATCGATAAAACCTTGTTCGACTGACGCTAAAAACACGAGACATCTTATCGAAAGGTAGAGCTTGGGGCCTTCAATAGAAAGCTGTCTTCTGCCGGACACGTTGAAGGTTCAACTGCAACGTGTCAACAAACGTAGGCACGTTGGGGGCTCATATGGCGACACCGTCTTAGATACCAACATTAGCAAGTATCTAAGACGCAAGTTTCTTTCCCTGCACACGCAAGTATATTTTCCTGCAGACGCAAGTTTTCGAAAAACCTGCTCAACCTGTTAAACATAGTTACGCTAGGGTCCTTCCGAGCACGAAGTGATCACCAAACACCTGATTCGTTGCACCCTTTTTCGCTGTGCGGTTTTTTTATAGCTCAACCTCGAACGATACAGAGCTTTGCTACGTTGTATGGTGGGGCAAACTGTGTTAGTACCACACCGCGGATCAACGCAATCGTGCGCCATGGTCACTTCAGAAGTGGGGAGGTGCCAGCAACGATCCCTGTTTCGCTCTTTTCGGAAGAATTTTAAAACGCTCACGTTACTTTGCTATCATGTCACCAGCAAAGCAGATGCTTAAAATTTAGTTCTCACAGTATGCAGTTAACAATCGCACCAACAGAGCAACCCACGACTTTTAACCCGTACACATATGATCGAGGAAATGCACTTATCATCCTCAGCTCGTTACGTTTCAATCACATTCCACCGCCTACTGTCGCTTACATCGCGCGCGGACGTTCGAAAGCTAAACGATTTCATTTTGTTTTCCTTCTTCGCTCCCGTTTCACTGGTACGGATTTCACTCTTGCATTTGCCCATATTGTGAAGCGAAATATCAACATTTTTCACAACACCGTCTGTACCCGTTGATACAAGTGGCTGCTTTACGAATCAGATTAATATTTTGCAAATTACCTGCTGGACACTTTTCACTTTTGCACCTTTCTATCGAAGCTCGCCAATCAGGACTCCGCAATGTGGACACGGCTGCGAGTTGCTGTTTTATTGCACATGGAACACGGTACCCCCGAAAGTGGTCACGATCGCCGTTTCCGTTTGGCGAAACACAACACAACAGAAAAAGGGAACAATTTCACAGAGTCAGAGGAAAAATGCAGTAACTTTTCCACTTGAAAACAAGAATCGAATGCCAGGTTGGAACTTTCATTCGCCCGCTGACAGCCTGAACGGCCGTCCGATCGTGTTTATAAGCATGCGTCGAACAGTTTATAATTTTGGACGGGCAAACCATTGTTTCTTAATATTAACCTAGTCAATCAACTTCAGTCGTTGAAACGTTTATGATACATGTTAAATGAGCTAGTAGTTAATTATAGCCTATGATAGTTGTTGCCGGAATAATTTACAAAACGAAACATGAGAAAGCTGCCCGCCGCCTAATATAAACACGCCAAGCTTTCCACGTCCTGTGAAAGTTTTACAATCTACGTTTGTGTTGTTTTTGCTCGGTTCACCACTTCGAAATTTGTAAAAATCGGTCTTCATGCAGACCGTATAGTAAACATTTATTTGCCCTAAATCCAAGACAAATGTGGTGCCACAAGAGGAGTAGTGAAGACGGGATATCGTGTACTATGCGGACTCGGAAATCGGGCGAAAAATAAAGCCGAAGTATATTTGTCAAAATAGCCGACACCACAGCTGTGAAAACAATGGTTAGCAATGTGATTATCATTCCAGGATCGCGAAGTGATGTAAATGGCTGGAAAGTACATAACACCGAACGGTTGAGATAGAATATGTATTCGTGAGATCAGATAAGCAAAATAGGACACTACTTAAGAGACCGTTTTCCCCAGATGGCCTTAGTCCGGAGTATTGCTTCACTCCGCCAGGGATCAATCCGCAGCAATGAGACGAGTGACTTCTATGGTAAATATCCAGCTAATCATTGAAAACCACGTGAGCAACTTTTGATATATCTAAATCTTATGCATGCATCAGTTTTTCCTACTGGTTTTAAGTGTATCAGTAACCAATGCGGGTCATTGGCATACAACATGTGCACCAGGAGGAGCAACTACCGGTGGCATTGGCACTACCGGTGGCGGTAGTAGCGGCATTGGTGGTACCACAAGTTCTGGAGGCTCCGGTGGCTCTACCACACCGAGTGGATCAGGAGGCGGATCGTCCAGTAGCTGTCCAAAGTCCAAGTACCGAAATATCGAAGGCCGCTGCAGCAGTCGATTGGTCTCCAGCTGGGGTGAAGCTGGGCAACCGTTTGGACGTCTAGTGTCACCGTTATACGCGGACGGTATCTCCAGTCTCGCTACGATGAGCAACGGAAGTCCGTTTGTCAGTGCACGGAACATTTCTTTCTTCGTGTTTGGCATAGACGAAACACCCGATCCCACGAGCACCATTTTGAACACCTACTTTCTTCAAGCAATTAGCAATGACTTGGCATACCCCGTTGAAAACTTCTCAATTAAGTGTTGTGAGAATGGTTCAGTTGTCTTCAACTGCAGTGCGACAACGTGCACAGTTCCGGATGGCTGCGATCCCGTAGTAATTGCGTCCGATGATCCGATCTATGAATTTTTCAACGTTCAATGCTTAGACTATAGCCGCGTCTTGACGGCCCCACAAACGCAACCACCACAGGCTGTTAAGCAAATCAACAATGCGACCAGTCTGTTGGACTTATCCTTCCTGTACGGTACAACCGTGGAGCAAAACCCCAGCCGGATGATGAGCGGAGGGCGACTGCTGGCGGTGCGGCGCAACGGAACCGAGTGGCCAATATTCAACCCTTCCGGCTGCACTTTACCACAGCAGGATATTTGTTTCCTGGTGGCGGACAGCCGAAGCTTCGTGTCCCCGATGTCAGCCATGGTAGACTTGCTGTTCTTCCGCGAGCATAACCGCCTCGCATTGCAGTTGGCACTTTTGAACCCTTCATGGTCGGATACTACACTGTTTGAAGAGGCACGGCGCATTAACATTGCCCAGTACCAGAAAATCGTGTATTACGAATTCTTGCCTCGTTTGCTGGGCCGATCGAACATGGTAAGCAACCGTCTGATATACGAAGGTACCGGGTTCACCAACGACTACAGTGCGTTCCAAGATCCATCGGCAATCGCTGAGTTTGCAAATGTTGTGGCGCCGTATATCAATTCCCAGTTGCCCGGAAGCATAGAGTAAGAAGAATGTTACGAAGGCTCCTAAAAACAAAACCGACAGTGTCCATCTCTTTTCGTTCTAGCATCAATGTGACTGGCACAATCGATTCGCTGCGCCTGAGCGATTTGTATCCGAAACTGGCACTATTGGAAAGCAACTTTGCTGCTTTTTTCCGAGCCCTAGCCACACAGGAAACGCGTCTACTAGACACCAGCTTCACTATCGAGTGGAAAAACTTCATGTTCCGAGGGGACAACTTTGTGGGAAAAGACATGCTGGCACTGGGCATTCAACGGATGCGCGATTTCGGATTCGCATCATACAACGCATACCGTGCTCAGTGCGGGCTTGCCACGATTACCACGTGGGAGGCATATAATGCCACATTGAAAGAGCCTTGCTTCCAAACGATAAACAACCTGCAGGCCATCTACCCCACGGTGAACGATATTGAGCTGTTCGTTGGTGGTGCGTTCGAGAATCCGTTACCTGGTTCCCTGCTGGGACCTACGTTTTCCTGTATAGTGCAGCAACAGTTCCTGCGGGCGCGCACCGGTGATCGGTACTTCTTCGAGGCGGGTGGCCAAGAAGGTAGTTTCACCGTGTCGCAGTTAACGGAGATTCGAAAGATTAGCCTGGCCCGTCTAATGTGCAGCGCATTGCCGACAATACTTCAGATTCAAGCGGATCCATTCAGTCCAGTCGGGCCGAGCAATCCTCTGGTTTCCTGCAATGATCTTCCGAGCGTCAGTCTGACTCCATGGGCTGTTTGAAGAAAAAAAAAATACCAGAAGAAATGTCTTTATTGTTACCTAACCGATTCCTGCCAATCTGTTGAAAATAAAGCAAAATTTAACCAGTCTGTAGGCTATGAATGTTTTGAGCAACTTTTAGTCCGTGCCCTTCTTCAGACGTTTGTTTTATTTTTCGCAGTATAGTTCAAATTCGGTGCCAGAGTCCAGTAGCGCCACTTTGTCGTAACGGCTGTGTAAATTCGCGAAACAGGTCATATCACTGCTCGAGCGTCTGTGTACGCTCGCGTGTGTAACGAAAATTGCACGTATCGTCCCATGGCACCTTAACCTACTTCCTGTTCTTAAATAATGGTTTTTTCAACAACAATGGTTTCTTTTGCGACTTTTTTACGGCTGGCTCAATTTGAAAGTAACCGTCGGTGGGCCATTACCTGACAATCCAGAGTTTGTATACAAGCCAGAGTTCAGGTAAAACTCTGCTCAAGATTTAGGGTATTGTTATTTTCCCCACAATTTACGTAAAATACGGGAAACCGCTTTTAAATTATTTGAATTACGTTGCTACGTCAAAATTATGATCGAAAGCTCTCAATAGCCACCGGTTGTTTTCCGATTACTCCAACAATCAAATCACAGCCGCTTTGAAATCGGCTCGAAACAGTCGATACTTTGAATTCATACGTCACTGAGCCATTTCTCCATTGAAATTTCATTTCCGTCCGTAGTGCGACATCGGATGCGCAAGTAAATTTTCGGTGTACTTTACAGCCGTGCGTTTTTTGTCCATTGATTCAAGATGGATCAATTGGATTATCGTCCTAACTCGATCACTGTTGTACGATTGACCGCAACCGGCCCAACGGAGCTGCCAGAGCTGAAAATAGTGTCCTCCAACCTAAAACTTCTTGCCTCAAAGTAAGCCAGGAATCATGTTTTATCTTGCTGCGTAATTCCGCGCAGCTTTCCGTTGCTGGTTGCTGTTCTTAGTTGTTGCTTTTATCCTCTATATTGTTGCAGAGCAACATTCGAGTGGTTGCAATTACTCAGCGACCTAGCCACAGGACGCGATGCTAGTGTTGAAACGGCATTAATAGATGCAGGGAACGTTGCTAAAGATGATCCATCGGAGGAAGCATTATCGAAAATGCGTCAACTGGTGCTGCAGTCAAATAGTCTCGGCATGCTGCAACAGTATCTTTTGCTGCGAGGACAGGTTCTTCTCAGGGCTAGCCGGACACAAGATGCGGTACGAATCCTGGAGGCAGCCAAAATGGTTCCTGATCTACCGAGGAAGATCGAAACGATGCTGGCTATAGACGTTGCGCTCGGAAAATGCTACGAAACAATGGGCGAAGCTCGCAAATGTGCATTACTTTGCGAGCAGTTTAAAGCTTTAACGCATTTGCTCCCCGCACCGCTGGACGTTATTCCCGGAGGATCGGAAGAAGAATTTTGCGTCGAATCGTGGGAGTTTGATCTGTTTGGTACAAAAAACAGCCGAAAAATGGCGTGCAAAACGTAGGTTCATCTGTAACGGTGCACAACCCTATGAGAAGCGGTTTGTAAGGGAGTACTTTTTTCTGCAGTGCTCCGGATCGTACCGTGGTGACAAAGCGTCCAGCAAAAAGAGGCGAACTTATCTACATCGATAAACCGGTGGTGGGCTACGTGGAAGACTCGCAAGGACAGTGTAGTTATTGTACCTTTAAGACGTTCTACACCATTCCGTAAGTACCGTGAGTAACGTATTCTTCAGTAGTTTCTTAAACATAGTTTCGTCCCCCCAGTTGCTACCGCTGCCGTGCAGTGTTCTATTGCAGTGTGGCATGCACGGAGAAAGATGCTCACTACCACCGGTACGAGTGCACCGGTTACAGGTTGCTGTTTTTTCCCTTACTGTTTGGCGTTTTGGAGATACGGATGCTAGTGCAAGCGCTAGACATTCTGGTAGTATATTTCAAACAAGACCCCAAACCGGCAACTCCGCGAACCGCTCAAGAAATGTGGAGCGCGCTGCTCGAAGGGCGTGCAGCGTTTGCAGATTTTTTTTATGTACTACTTAACTTCGAGATGAGCTATAATCATATGGACTTGAAAATGCACCAAGTGTTGTTACACAAGGCAAGAACCTTGCTGCACTATGTGCAATATACGCGCCAGATTGACGAAGATTATGGTGCAGTCTCTGAACAACTGAATAGAAAGGAGTGGAAATTGTTTCTGTGGTCATTGTTGCTGCGCTTCTCATTGCTCACCATGTTTAAATCGAGCACTTATTCCTATACGTTGATATACGCTCCCGCGGATACATTGAGAAGGCCATTGACTGCTGGAGCTGTTCAGCACGCGCATGATGAGAAAGTCCAGTTGTATTTTACGACGCAAGATACTGACGATGTGGAGGCCCAGCTTATATCGAACCCCCGTGATCGGGGGCATTTGGAGACATTTTGGAACACATGCATCCGTCTGGCAGAAGAGCCCAATTCGAACAAATGTGCGAAAGATATTGTTCTGGATGCTTTGCGTCTGTTTGCGGACAGTTACTTCGCATTGTTTGAGGGAACAGAGCACCTGAGGCAGTACGGTGTGTCATCCAACCGGTACTACGGAATGTATCGTTCGGTCATGGAACTGCAACCATCCGACCAAACTCCAAACGTTTCGTCCGTGTAAGTCAATACTAGTACTCACCGTAGTTTTTGTCACACAATACTCACCGTAGTTTTTGTGGACAATTAATGACTCAATCTGCTTTCTCCAATCAACAGATTTTACAGCCACGGTGTCGTGGGAATACACGCATTCCAGCCGATAGCAAGCGGGCAAACCCTAGCTATGGCCCGAAGATCGTCAATTAAGTTCACGAAAATTTCGCCGCAAACCTCTATAGCCGCAAAATGTGCTCTCCGGGTAGGATAGATTTTAATATAAAACTTGAAATGAAACCGTGCAACACTTAAAGTATAATACATTCCTGACACTTTCTTCTATTTTCACCTTTCTTTTCCACTATAACCGAAAGGAACAGCAACAGAGTTCGTGTGAGTAGAAACTGGTTGCTTGTGATGCGAATTTTCGTCCTGTACTTAAATATGTTTAACTTGTTCACAGCTGGCACCATGGACGCCGCCTCTATTCGCTCCACTATACGTTGTATAAACGATATCCTGTGCGTTGTTGAACAAACGTACGATGCGCAAAGCATTCAAAAGTGTAACGAAATACTATTTGTGGTGGAGCAAATAGTAGGCATCTTCAAAGGGTAATGTACCTAGGTGTCTCGAATACTAACCCGGAATAGAGCTAACTAATCTTTTCGCATTTCTTCAACAGGTTCAACTGTGAGACAATGGAAATTTGTACGATATTGAACATGTTGTACAAAGTGTATAGCCTATGTGTACAGTGTCTATCTATTGCGGAAATCTGGATGGAAGAAGAACTGTTGGCCTCATTATTTCACAGTCGTACCCTTCTGCGACAAGCTATGCGCATTTGTATGGCTCAGCTATCGGAAAGATTTTGATTATTTTCTTCTCTTGATTTGAGTTTACCAGATGTTCCTCTTTTCCACATATGAAAATGTGCATTTTCTACATCGAATAAAATGAAATTTTAGTGGATGGTTCGGGTTTTTATACTTTTTATCCATTTTATCCGTTTTTATATCGACCAACTGGCAATTGAACACTTTGACTTTATTCGAATTCAGATGTAACTCGTAACGCATAACGCTCGGCGTTTGACAGCTATACTTTTCAGCAACCTGGCAGCACTGCTGCCGCTGTTTAGCCGCTCAGAAGCAGAAGTAGCAACAGCAGCAACAGCAGCAACTCGGTGAAAAATCTTTCAGCTGCGCTTGCTTCTTGGAACGGGATTTGGGAAAATTATGCTGCAGCGTCACGGCCGCTGGCTAACAACACGTAAGGTCTTTAGCTTAACGATAAGTGCGTTGTGAAAGTTCAGAAAATGATGCGGTTACGTAATTTTTAGTTTCTGACTAAATTGAAGAGAAAAACGCGTTTTGTCATCGTTATGGGAGGACGTAGCAAATCCCCTTACTTTTCGAGCTTGTGTCATGGACGACATGGAAGGCACACGCTAAACTGAGTGACTTGATTTCGCTCGAACGGCTGGCGGAACAATAATTCGCTTTCGTTAAATATGTCGATGTGAAAGTGCATACAGAATAGTTTTCCTTGCCATCAGTGTCTCCAGAAGAGTGTGCATCAATAAACATAACCTACGAGGCAATATTCTCTACTGTTTCGAACAAAGTCAGTGCTCTGATGGTGCTAGGATGGTGCTCGGTCTGCTACCGGTTTTCGCTGTCAATATTCCGACGCAACAAAATGAAAAGTTTGGTGCGAATTAGTTGCTTTGTCACATTTCCGTGGCGCAAAATTGAACGACTCAATTAGCTCTAATGTAGTGCATTATCATAAGTTTGCTGACAGTGCTATTACAATTCGTATTTTTCTAGTGGCAAAAATAGAAACTAAGTCCGTTCATCGCAATCAAAATGTCGGTGCACTACAAGTTTAAAAGCACCCTCGATTTCGACACCATCACCTTCGATGGGTTGCACATATCGGTGGCCGACCTAAAGAAATCCATCATACAGCAGAAGCGGTTGGGCAAGACCGTAGACTTCGATCTGCAGATAACCAATGCGCAGACGAACGAAGGTAAAGTGATTTATCAATACAGCATATCGGAAAGAACCAAGCACCTATTAACATGTCTCGTCCGCCTGCACAGAGTACAGTGACGATGGAATGTTGATACCAAAAAACACCTCGCTCACAATTGCCCGAGTTCCGGTCAAGTCGCAGGGCAAAAAGAATTGGGAAAAGCCTGGCGCGGAACTGCCAAGTGGTCCGGCGCCTTCTTCACGGAGTAGCAAACACGATGCAGCCAATTCGCAGACGAACGTGGACCTTTCGACGATGAACGGTACGGAAGAGGATAAGATACGCGAGATGATGTATCAAAGTACGGCCGACTACGATCCTACGAAGTAAGCTTCCGGTGTAGATGTAGTAGATCGAGAATCATTTTTACAATGAAGTTTTCTTCTCACCCAAAAATCATCCTTTTCCTAATGCTTTCACTTTACTTCGGAATAGGTTTAAGCATAGGTAACTACGATTTATCTTGCACCATGGCGTGTGATTTGTTGATCGTTCTATTTGAGTTTCTGTTTTACGATTTTCCATTTAACCCTGTGCCTTTGACCTACACTCTAATGCTACTCCTTGTTTCATCGCCTTCTAGTTACCAGAAGGTGCGTGGCTCACAAACGGGAGAAGTTCCGATGAACTACAAGTGCTATCGGTGTCACAAACCGGGCCATTGGATTAAGAACTGTCCGATGGGACCGCTCCCGAAGGAGAACGTTGAAATTAAGCGCACATCTGGAATACCGCGCTCATTTATTGAGCGCGATAGGAATGTGGACCAAAACCCGGCCATGCAACCGGTTCAGATGCCGCCGGAGGAAAAGCAGGTCATACCAGAGGATTTGATCTGCAGCATTTGCAAGGATCTTTTCACTGATGCCGTTATGATTCCATGCTGTGGAAGTTCGTTCTGTGACGAGTGCGTTCGGACTGCCCTGCTCGAGTCGGAGGACAACGAGTGTCCGGATTGTAAGGAGAAAGGCTCGTCTCCGGGTTCACTGATACCAAACCGCTTTCTACGCAACTCGGTTAATGCGTTCCGAAACGAAACGGGCTACACAAAATCCTTGAATAAGGGTATGTATTGCTCGATCGATCGACCGATAGATCGAAACCATTGCACAATGGTGCTTAAATTTGCTTTTCTTTTCAATCGAAATGCAGCTGCTGCTGGTAGGAAACAAACGAAACCCGAAGAAGCACAAACGGCCGATAGTACCACCAGTGGCGGCCATTCGATTGCGGCAGTCAGCAGCTCGGCGATCGGTAGCTCTATTGCAACGACGACCACCACCACGACCGGTGAGCCAGTTGAATCGTCCACGTATGAAGATGAACCGACAGGTGAAGTACATCTGCAGACGCAAATATTCGAGGAAATATCGCAACAGGGCGATGATCTAGTCTCACCAGAGGACAAGGATCCGTCAGTTATCGGTGGCCATCCACAGATTTGCGATGCGGAATCAGATTACGAGGACAATATAACGGTCACTGTGCCACCGGCACACCTGCAAAGCCGAGGTGCTTACCGGGGGGGTCACTACAATGGTGGTAGACCTATGCGCCACGGCAAACCGATGCACGGACACGAGACGCCACCGAACGAGCGCCAAATGATGGGAGGCGGGAGAGGCGGTGGAGGACAGGGGTACGCAGGTGGAGGCGATCCAGGCAATGGAACCGGTGCAGGCCACCAGGGTCAAGAGCTTCCGCTGGATAGAGAAGAAGAGCATCGGCGGCTGATGTCAATGGAAGAGAAGGACGATGATGGTTATGGTGTCGGTGGGGGTCCGATGGCCTTGAGAGACCGAGGGGGTGCAGGTGGCTTAGAGTACGGCAGTCTTTCACCCGATTATCATCATCATGCGGCCCGCGGAATGATGCCGATACCACATAACCATCCGCAACACCAACAGCAACATGTGCAACACATTGGAACGACTATGGGACATCCGGGAGTACCGGGCGGTGTTTATATGGTTCCGGGAAATGCTTATCCCGCGCATGGTGGTCACTCGCAATACGGAATGGTGGCCGGGGCAGCGGCTGGTTACGGAATGCAGCACGGTGGTTATCCACCCCACCAGCGGCCATACGATCATCATCACGGCCCGATGTATCCGGGTGACCGGCCACCGAGGCTAATGTATCATCCGAGAGGCGGTTACGCCCCTCACCCACAGCACATGAGACCTCGGCACATGGCCCCGAGACCGATGGGCACCTATCCCGGAATTCTTCAAACAATAGGCCCAGGGTACGTTCAGGATAGAACCATCACATTTATAGTCCGCCATAACCACCTTTAATCATTGCAGAATAATAGACGATCCTCTTGAGGCTTTCAATCGAATCATGCGCGAGAAAGAGCGACGTAAAGAACAGGAGGCATTGCGCAGGGCTCGTTCGCCGGGCGGCAGTGGTGGTGACCGTGGTCGTCGTTCGCGTTCGTTCGACAATGGAAACCGTGGCGCAGGTGCTCGAAGTGGCGCTGGACGAGAAGGAAACGGTTCACCCGACAGAAGGCGCAGCTCGCGCCAAAGATCACCTGGCGACAGACGCCGTTCTCCAGATGATAAACATCCGGATGAGAGGGGAGAGCGAGAACATCGCCCTCGCGAACGACGTCGCAATCGTTCGAGTTCTTACAGCTCGGGAAGTTCACGATCTTACACTAGGTTCGTATTTTATACAAACGTCAATGTCCTTTTTCCCGTTTTCATTTGCATTCATATGTTTGTAGATCAAAATCTCGTTCGCCTATGAAGAGAAACAAATCACCCCGGAAGCGTTCGCGGAGCCCGGGCTTCCGAGACCGAAGGAGTCGCAGTAGATCCGGATCATTCGGCAGAGGAGGCAGCGGGGGAAGGTAATGAAAGGAACTTTAGTCGATAAATTTCTTAATTCATGTTGAAAATTTCACTAACTTTATTGGGTTTTTGTTGTCTCATTCCAGATACAGAGGCCGCCGTGACGATAGACGCGGAGAAGATCGCCGTGTCGGAGACCCGAGGGACCGTTCACCAGGATACGGCAATCAACAAAGCTATGGGTACAGTCATTGATGATGAATTTATTTGATCAATCATGACTAACACTACTTGTTACGGTTTCGTCCATTTTCTGCACAGGTACGGCAACAATCGTCCCCGAGGTGGCGGTGGAGGTGGTGGCCAACGAGGTCGTTTGCGTGGCAATAGTCCGCGTGAACCCGGAACTGCTCCTGGCGGTCTGGTGAATCCGGGCGTAGGAATGCAGCCGTATCCGCACCCACGAGGTTACGATCGACATCCTGGCGGTGGCCCCACGTCTCACCCTGTGTTAACCCCAATCGGAGCCGGTGTTGGACGCGTGGATGCACCCGCATACATGCATGGCCAAAACGACTTCCATCATCGAGCAGAAGGTCTGCAGCATCATCAACATGGAGGACCCGCAGCATCAATGCAAGGTGGTGCTGACGGAGGCGGTAGCGGCGGTCCTGGCACCCAGCAAAACAGGTATTGTGCCTTTGTTTTTCTCATTTTTAGTATTTGTGCGCTAGCACACTGGCGAGTTTCGAAACTCGAATTTTGTACCTTTTCCACTTTTAACGTCAACACGAACGCCCTTCAAAGCGTTGTAGTGTTCTAAACTGTGATATACATTATATATTAGCCCTTAAGTAACTGTTAAACTGTTCATTTATAAGAAAAAGTGCAAAAGGCGATGAGAATGAAACGAAGTCGATTTCATTCTTAAACTCTTCGGCCGGATTAATAATTCTCCGGGACGTTACAATGTTTCTATTGGAAAACTTGTTCCAAATAATTCAACAACGAATGCCAAAGGTATAAGTTAATGCTACGTTACAAAACGAGAGGATCATTGTTTGAAAATTCTTGCTTTGCTATCCGTGTCGGTCGGTGCCGGTTTTCCGATCCGATTTAGCTGTTTATTTAAATTTATTTAAAAAAAACCCTAAAACAAAAGTATTAATTTATACAATTAAAATCGATATACTAATTTTGACACATTAGGTTACTAAATGGTTTAATTAATTGTAAGGCATCACGGAGTAGTGTAGTCTGTTCCAGAAACAGTAGCTCGATCCAACCACAGTATACATGTTAAGCTGTTTACTACTTTATACTGTAGCTTAAAACCTCATGAAAGATAAAATAATTTAAACAATGCCAAACTGAAATAATACTAAACCCGGTAAATTTTGGCCAGAAGTTACAATCTTCTATGGAACGTGTTCACAATGAGAAGGGAAAATTGTGATATTAACAAAAACCGAGCAATATTGCTGTAAATTATGTAGGTTATAGAACTGTGTTCGTGGCACAAAGAAATGTGCGAAACATTTACTTTTTGTGACGAGTTTATGGTTCTGGTACCGATACGGACATGAATGAATGTGGCTGTATTAACAATGTTAGATAAATATGTATGAAGTTTATTACATTTATAGCGATCGTATATCGTTTGATATTTTATTGTATTGAAAAACGTCATTAGCATATTTTCTATAAGTTACAAATTGACTATTTTGTAAAAACAATCAGAAAGGAAGGCTCTCGCACTGACTATCGGATGAAGACTCCCGGGTTGAGAGAAAAATTCGTTAAGTTTTCGAATGCAGCGAAAGTTGTGGTTCAAAGACACAGACGGATTGGTTGGCGTTAAAGAAAGCAGCTAACTGGCGGTGGACAATACATTGGCTCTTGGGCTCCCATTGTCTGTGGTATTATACGTAAAGACTGCGATGACGAAAGAAGACAGACATTTATAGTGATAATTGTCGCATTGATACAGTAGTATGGAAATAAAAGCGAGAGAAAAAATGTAAATCGGAGAGCAAATTTAAAATTTAGAGCTACTTTGTTCGTCATTAACTTATTTTCTACAAGGCATCGGTTAGCTTACAACGTTCAACTTCGAATATTGGATCGCTGTCGTCGCCGCCGAGGCAGAAACAGTTCAGGAACTAAACAACATCAGTATCGTCACTTCAGTTTCATCCTTCACCGATGTCAATGATACTCTTCGCTCCAGGAAGGTTACCGGTACCAGATGGGATGGGGCCAAAGTGTTCGGTTCGGTTTTTGGTTTTCTTTAGGACAAAACCGCCACTATTGGGGAACGATCGAGAACTACAGAACGTTGCATCTTTAGCCGGTCTTCAAAGACAGCAAGGACACGCTGACATGCCGTTGCTGAGGATAACTGAAGTGCCAGGTTATAGTGCCTTTGAAATTCATTACTACCTCCGCCAAAGTAGCGGTAAGGTAGGCGAGAATTTGCAAAACAGAAACGGTTGTCAACAGAGCACAGCGCATGTTCCTTCATGTCGATTGTTCTCCGGGTGTGGTACCGTTCTGGAGAACGAGCGAGAGAGGTAACGTTGGATGTGTTCTAATACATAAGAACAATTTTTTTTTCTTCTCCAGCTGAAAATCTTCACTCTTCTGTTCAAGGCCCCTTGAACGAAATGCGTTTCGTCCCGGCTAATTTCGTTCCATTTTTTCTCTTTTTCTTCCGATTTTGCTTGGTTTCCTCCTGCTTTTCTATTCATCATTTGCGCCACCGTGCTACTTTCCTGACGTAGATACACGGGACGAGAGGATCGTGAACGTAGCGTTGGTAGCTATGCAGAAGGCAGCGCGAGACAAGAGTATTACGATGGAGCGGACCAGCAAAATCCTAACCTGCACCCTGATCGACATCGAGTGTCGAATACTTCATCGCCGAACGGGGGCCATCATCAAGCAGGAGAAGTAGGATTCGAAACGGTGCACCAACACGGCAAGGAAGCAGGTCGTTGGCCGGACCATTCGGAGGATGGCCACCGGCACAATACTCCCAAGAGGCACGAAGATCCCAATACTCCCAAGAGGAACGAAGATCATTGGGATCGTTCGCGCACTCCCGACATGGCGAAACCAGGCTCAGGATCGGCGCGTGACTCCGACCACCGCAGCGACCATCACGTGTCTTCAGGAGGCGGTGCGGCTGGCAGCGACAGGCATGGGCGGTCGCGATCCCGTGACGATCGTAAACGTCACGCCGGTGCCGCAGGAGAGGCCACTGAGCGAGATGCTGGTGATCGTAGGAGAGGCGACCAGTCGAAGCATGCAGAATCTATGGAAAGGCGTGATAAAGCGACGGTTGGTAGTCGAGGGGGTCCGCGTGAACACGAGAAGGAGCGCGAAAAGAATGACCGCAACAAGCATCAGCATCCGGACAGCATGAAGGACAAGCGATCGAACTTTGAGCAACAGCATCGCCGCGAAGATCATAGAGATCGTGATCGTGAACGTGAGCGAGATCGCGAACGAGAGCGAGACCGCGAGCGCGATCGCGATAAAGACAAGGAGAGAAACAAAGAAAAGGATCGAGATCGTGAGCGTGAGCGAGAACGGGAACGCGATCGTGAACGGGATCGTGTAAAGGAGAAGGAGCGCGAAAAGGATCGCGAAAAGGAGAAGGATCGCGAGAAAGATCGTGAGAAGGAGAAAGATCGCGAAAAGGAGAAGGATCGCGAGAAGGAAAAGGAACGAGAAAAGGAGAAAGAACGCGAAAAGGAGCGCGATCGGGATGCGAAGGAGCTGAAAGACAAGAAAAAGTCACATGAATCTAGTGAGGATGATCGTCGCGATAGGAAGAAGGACCGTGATAAAAAGAAGCGAAAGAAGGAGAAGGAAGTCGAAAAGCGGAAACACAAGAAAGAGCGAAAGGAGAAGGATAAGGACCAGCGTGGTAAGGACCGTCGTAAGGAACGGAAAACGGTGGAGAAAGAGGAACCGGACAGCTCGCAGCAACCTGCAACGCCTGCACTTCGCCAGGGAGACGATTGCCATGAGACAGCGGAAAATAAAGTCGTCGAACAGGCGGATGGACAACGTGGTCTAGTTGCTGAAAATGAGCAAATCGATAAGGACGGACCGCCGGAGAGCTCCGGAGCAGTGGAAGCGGATGATGGGGAGGCGAAGCAGAGTGATTCGGGTGATTCTGGTCCGGAAGAGAAATGCGTTACTGCTCACCAGGAACAGCAGCAGCAACAACAAGAGGCGCACATTGACGGTAATGATCACGGCGATCTGTACTCGGACATTCCGGAGAAGTACGAAGGCGATCAGTTGCTGGAACCCTCTGCTTTGGAGCATGACAGTAGCGATATGCTTCTAGACAATCGTGACAACTTGTTCGCTCTAGAAGAGGAAAAAAGCACCGTGGCCGCTGACAGTACCGAGTCAGGGCAGGAGAAACTCGACAGTAGTGACCTCGGTGGTGATGGCGAGATGCTGATGTTGAAACGATCAGATTCGGTGTTGGATCTGCACGCTAATGTAGATTTCGAACCAGAACTCGACGATAGTGATCAGCTTTCTTCCAGCCGGCAGCAGCCACAGGTGCCGCCAAAGGGCAGTGAAGCGTTTATGCCAGAACCTTCCAAGTGGGAATTGGAGGAAGATGCGCACGTTCATTCAACGATGGAAAAGAAAGCCATAGCGCCTACATTTGATGATTATTCACACGACAGTTCAGAAGCCTGTGGTGGAGGCGGTTCGGGTGCGACCGCTGGCAAGGTGACAAACGAAGTGTTGAAGCGGGCAGAGAATGCTATCTTTACACGGGCAATTAACGCGATTCGTCCCATCGAGATCAAGAAGATTAGTGTAGAGCGACAGAAGCTGTACACGGCTGGAGTAGGAGATGCCCAGCGAGAAGTTTCGCCCATGCTGGAACTGAAGCTGAAGCAAGAGCACGAAGATCTGAAGCGATTCCAGGTGAGCGTTTAAGATGCTGTTAGCAGGTCTTACTTAGCTTGTCCTCTCACAGAGAAGCAGCCCTTTTGTCCATATTTTGCACTTGGCTCACTTCAATTGAAGTGTTAGGTTTTGTTGATATTTGAATCAAATTGATTGCTCTCTACCCCCACAGGTTACGGTGCCCGCAAACGATGAGCGTGCCGAACGGTCGGTTGAAATCAAACCCGAAGTAAAGCCGGCGGAGGGCCGCGGATCGCCGATTCGGGCCTCGATCAAGGAGCGCCTCGGAAGCAAGGTTACCGACAATACATCTCAACAGTATTCGCGATCTCGGACACCGCCAGGGCGCAAGGGAAGTTCTGGCCCCGGCATGGGTGACGTTCGTTCGAAACTCTCTTCCGATCGCCACAGAGCCTCATCCCGTAGCCATAGTCCTCGCGTACACGAGGAGTCTGCTGGCAGAAAGCGCCCCGACGGAGATCGTTTTGGTGGACGACAGGGACACGCTGGTGGCAAACAACAGCATCCGCAGGGGGAACGACGAACGGTGGGCCAAGGATCAAATAACGACAGGCGAGGTGGTGTCACAGAGCGAGGAAACGATCGGCATCAGCAGCAGCACCAGCAGCACCAGCAGCACCAGCAGCACCAGCAGCACCACCACCATCACCAACAGCATCAGCCAAGAGATCGTAACGATCGATCCGGTGTACGAAGGAACAGTAGCGAGCGCAGAAAGACGGAAAATTTACCCCCTGGACAGCAGCAACAGCGCGACCGTTCTGGTCCCGGTGGGCGTCGTGCTAGCCGCGAACGCAAGGAAACTCGATCACCAAGCTCGAACAAGGACAAACGCTCGGACGACCCACGAACTAGGGCGACGGCACATCAGCATCGTGAGGATAGTGGACGCGTGTCGTCGAGCAAAGCGAATCAACAAATGAAACGCGACGATAGTGCTGAAGGTCGAAAGCCACGTTCGGGCAACGAGGAAAAGGGTGGCCTCGCTCCGAGTTCCACTTCCGGAAGTGGCGTACGTTCGACAACTGCCCGTGGTGCTACTGATAGATCGCCCGTTCGCGAAGAACAATCAACTCGCAAGCGCTCGGTGGAACATTTGAGGGATGATTCTAGTTCCGGGCGCCCCAAACCGGACGATGTTGCTCAAGCGGGTGACAATAGCACCGCAAGTAAGCGCACTAAGCTCGAGAAACCAGCAGCGAAACCGATAGGGGCACCCGCAAAGGGCGGTGGAGGCAGTTCGAGCGATTCGAGTAGTAGCGATTCAGATTCATCCTCCACAGAGAGCAGCCCGGATACGGATGGTGGCGGCGCTGGCAACGCGAGAAGCAGCAGCAAGAAGCGCAAGAAGCGTAAACACAAGAAAGATCGCAAGCGTGCCAAACGCTCCACCTCGAGCGAGTCAAACGAGGATTCGGGCGGCAAGCGAAAGAAGTCGAAGAAAAAATCCAAATCCTCTAAGAAAAAGAAAAAGTCGAGTAAACATAAGAAAGATTAGTGCACCGTGTGGACTATTGCAGGGCTGCAGAAAACTGAAGAAAGAATTCGCTGAAAAGGATCGAAGGCCCCCATTTGCTTTTGTTGGATAGTGTGTCGATCAGCAATTGAACTAGAGTAAAGCAGATGACGATCCGCGTCGATTACCTTGTTGAGGCTTTTCTTTCCCATCACTGATCACTGCGAGTGCGGCGTGTATCTAACTCCTTTCGAGGCCCCTTACAAACAGCTCCTTGTGTACGGTTATTATTTTCAGCTGCATCTACCCATGGTGCGGCGGTTAGTAAGATGTTTTAAAGCCGAAGGGTTGTATAAATTAGATTAGAGCCTATCATCGCCCCTTCTCAAAAGCCTTGTATCGAATTCATGGGTATTCCATATTTTATTGGCTAATAAAATGTAAGAAATATCCTTAACTGTGTGGCTCGTTCGACTGCCGAGGGTGCGGCGGGAAAGCTTCGAATATCCGAAAAGCCACCGGGAACCGGTTGGAAAGTTGGAAAGAGGAAAACGGAAGGAATCATCGACACGCCTCTCGTGTGGGATTTGTGTGTTAGTATTAGTCATACTTTATTTTGCTTCGCATTGATTATAGTACCAAGCTATTAATCGTCCCGCTTCGTCCTTCTTTCCGCACTGTGGGATCTCACCGAAACAATCCCGTTTATGTCACAACGAATCCATCGATAATAGTTTGCTATCGCAGCGAACTCGCGTTCGCTTTTAATGTGGTGGATGAGATTGGTTTTTATGTACATGCTGCGCTCTGAGTCATTCGCGGTATATTCGCGTTAGCCGTTCGGCGGTTTACTAATCTTTGTAAACAGAAACCAGTACGTTCAATGATTTACTTCGTCATGTTAACCTTTCAATTGAATTTAAAAAGCAACTCATTCGCGAACGAAAACTTGGTCTGGCGTGTGCTGGTATTCTTTAAAGGAAATCTCTTCCGCTTAGTCTTTCCAATCGCATTTGAAATCTTTCGAAGTTATCGAAATCTTCGGCCAACGCAAGTATTCTTTCACTTTCCACGGCGATCAAGCATATCCGGCTGCGCCGAGCACAAAGTGGATAGCGCAATCGAATGATTGTAAAATTTGTTATATCTATTTGTTCTGTAAATATTTATATCTATATATCAACATCAACAACAGTTTATCCGTCTCATACGTTTCCCTACATCGTTCATCCTTGCTTTCGTGAACAAAATATTAATACTTCTATTTGGAGCTTTCAACATGCAGAATTTAAGTGTGGTTTAAATACGCTAAGCTTCTTCGAACGTTCCATTCCTCTTCGCTTTCAAATTCCTTCCGTCGTGTTGATAATTTTAGTGACATTAGTTTACGATAACTGTGGCGCCAATTTTTGTAGCACTTTCGTTGGTACTTCTGCCCAAACGAGAAGTTGATGGAAGGCTTACCAATTTCTGTTCACTTTCTAGGCAGTTGTTATATAGAGCGGCAAAGGCAGGACGTTCGGGTCGAATAGGTGTTGGTTGTTGGGTTACTTTCAATAAATTTTGGTATTGATTATATCGGTAGTTACTATGCGAATAATATACTACAGTATTTGAATTTTCCCTTCATCGCATCGTACCGTTTTACACTGCGAAGCTACGAAAGCAATAGAAAGCAACGTAATCCTATGTATTGCGAATAGTAAAGCCCATCACTGCTCTAGCACTGCTGGAATGCAGAATCAATCTGTCTTGTCTATGTTTCGTTGTTTCTTCCTTTTGTGGACAGCTTTACATACATTTTAATGTAGAAAACCCGGTTGAATCTCTAAACACGGCAGCTGATTGTGGGCTTAAAGAAGAAACATCCTAACGGTCATCGTTGCGACAGATGTGTGAGCACGGCTAAACCTATATGCGGAAGCGGAAAGTACACAGACTGGCGTGTAACGTAGTCGGAGAGGCAACGGTGGTAGTGATGAAGCGGTGACAGCACTAACGCGAGAGTGTTCTAGTCCATGGCCAGCGCACATGTCTCGTGATCCAGATGGCCGATACATTCGATCGATGGATGATGACCCGAGTCCCACATCCCGGGACCACAGCGCCTACACAGCCCCGACAAAGTGCAGGGGATCTTCGGGAACTGTCGGAATTGGTGCAGTAGTCCACGTGCTTTGCGCAAGATCACCTGTCCATCCATGTACATTGCTGATGGGGAGTCGGGACAGAGATGGGAAATCAGATGAAGCGTTCCAACACATTCCTTATCCGACGATACCTACCCAGCGAGCTGAAGTGCAGCAGCATTTCGTCGGTGCGCAAATCTTGAGCAATTACGTCATCGGCGTACACGGCAATAATGGCCAGGCAAAGGAAAAGGTGAAAGTAGTCGGTCAGATAGTTTGACCAGCAGGCTTCCCACATGCGTATGGCGACCGCTTCGGTGAACTCGCGCTTAAAACATCTGCCGAAAGAAATTTAAAAAAAGCCATCGTTTAGGACTCCCGCGTAAATTTTCAAAACCAAACGGTGGCCCTCACAGCAGAATCCAACGGTGGCAAAACAGCAATTCCATAGCGTCGGTGTGCTTTTGCAGGTGCTTGTAAAAGCTAGGAACCATAAGCCGGATCAATTCTCTCAGATAACACTGGAAAGAAGACCGGAATCGGTCAGTCAAGTAGCAACGGAGAGTGGCAAGCCGCAAATCAGTTACCAAATTGCGGTCGATATCGTTATCCGTCGGTGTGCAAACGAAGATGGCGCGCTGCATCAGCCCGACAAAGCACCAGAACGTTTCGGATTCACTTTTAATTTCACACAGCACCGGTGCCAGTAGATCGCTCATTCCCTGCGTGTAGCTGAAAAGAAAGCGGTACACAACAGGGAGCGTGAATTAAGATTAGGACGTCACGGTCAGTTCGGGAAGACCCGCCACTTACGACATGCCCGGGTTGTAGAACGCGTAATTCAGCAGAATGTTCTTCATCGTGTCGATGTTGGGGTTATCGTCCCCGGCGAAGAACGGATTGCCCCGGTCCGTGCGCACCACGTCCTTCTCGATGACGCACTGGACCGTGCGCCAGAACTGGGCCTGCGCTTCCGGTGACATCGAGTACAGGCGGCGCCGGGTGATCTCCTCGTACTCCTGGCGCCGTATCTCGGCCAGCGCGGCCCGATCCTCGAACGTCGAGCCGGTACTGTAGCAGTGAAGCAAAAAGGGCCACACCGTCTTCCGCAGACTACGGTCGAGCCCGCCGAAAAACACACACTTGCGCAGCTGCAGATCGTCCTCGATCTGGCCCTTCTCGTTCAGCAGCGTGCCGTAGAAGTAGTCGGTCGTAATCTTCGACACGCGCCCCTCTTCCGGATGCAGGTCGGCTTTGCGCACCTCCGGGCGGCAGACCATAAACTGGCGGTACGGCACGTTGGCCGGTTCGTCCTGCCCGGGGGCTAGTTTGATGTTGTGCAGTAGACAGTGCCACTGGTGGAGAACTTGCGCCAGATGGTCCAGCCCACCGTGGTGAAAGTGCAGGATCTTGTACTGGGATTCCCGGGAAGCGATCACCAGCTGACCCGAAGTGCACTGCTCGTCGTTAAAGAATAGCCGCAGGGCCCTCATCTGGCTCAGATCGACCGAAAAGCGGCGACATTTGAGCGGTGTCTTGCGGCTCACGATAGGCGACGCAGATGCACTCTCCGGGAAGGCCAGATTGTGCTTGTAGGCGAGCAGCTCCGGCGACATCCAGTTGGGGTTGTTTTCGTCGCTCGACGTGATCGACAGTGAACGCAAGAAGCGCTCCGTAGCCGGGAGTGCCGCTTCCGGGGGCGAGATGTCCAAGTTCTGTATGTGCGGACTGGCGATCGTAATGTTGACGGACGTGACCGACGATTGCGACGGCAGTTTCATGTGCTGATGAAGTTTGGCCGAGGCCGCAGCGGCCAGCTTCGCGCCACCCGTTTCCGACTCCAGCAAAGGTTGCAGTTCCGTTTTAAGCTCCTGATCTTCCATCGAGCTACCGAGCAGCTCGTCGCCAACGGCCGTTGCGGAACTGTGCATCTCCGTGGGAATAACGCATCCTTCGTCGTCGTCCACCTCGTCCCCGTCGTCGGCTACCTCCGGTTCCTCCAGTTCGCGCCCATCGTACTCGGTGCTGTTGCACAGGCTGGCCTTATCGGAGCTGGAGCTGATGCTGATCGTTTCCGAGTAGTCGGAGCAGTTCATCGACTTGTTGTCCCCGGTGGCCGTCTGGGCGATCGACTCGTTGTACGGTTCGAGAAACGGATTGGTATTCGCTATCTTGATGGTCGTCGTAAACGGGTTCTCTCCCGCTTCGACGGAAGCCAGCTTGTCCGGTGCGTCCCCCGGTTTCCTGTGCAGTCCGTTTTCCCGCGGCAATGGTGCGAGGAGCTGCTGTTGGTGAAGCTTCAGTTTGCTTTCGCTCAACCCGATGCCACCGGGGCCGGTCATACTGCGGCTCAGGACGATGTTCTCCACCGTCGAGGGACACTTGCGCAGCGTCGAGTTCGGGATCCAGGTGAGAAAGAGGGTTGGCCGCTTCGCATTGTTGTACTGGTCAATGAACGTCTTCGTGGTGACGGTCAGGTAACCGGGGTAGTGCAGGACGTCCGACTCCTGGCGCACCACGGCCGGCGGATGGACGCAGATGTTGTTCTTGCAGAACAGTATCTCGTTATCCTCGTACACTAGCTCCGTGGCACCGTCCTCGGTATCATCGTCACTACCGAGGATGTAGCTCGAGGCACGCTTCAGCATGTTAACGATCGGCATCACGCTACGGGCTACGAAATTTCTCTGTCCCCCGGATAGCGATGGTTGGTACTTTCAATCCAGAGTTCTGGAAGAATAAAAAAACAGGTTTAAATAATTGAGGCTTCACAAGCTCAGTTTCCCTAGAAACAGGACCAATGCTGAGAAACGGTTTAACACAAGCACTCGCGTCGACATGGAGTGGTAAAAATAAAGCAAACAGCGTGACAGGTTGGTCCTTGGCCCATCATAAAAGATTATTGATTTATGCAGTTTTCAATTGACAATACTGTTCGCTGCTCAGGGACATATCGTACGGCACGCGCTATAATTGCAGCAATTTTTCCCATCAAACGAAGGAAAAGAGATCAATTTCGGTACCGTAAAGCAGTACTTCCTCAGGGCATTGGGCACATTGGGCGGAATTGGGCATTTTTCATGATTTTTCACGCAACAAAGGTCACCAAAAGATGCCCCAGGCCGCTCTGGTACGCACTTGACCTGGATTCGATTTAGGAGTTCGGCTTTGCGGTCCTATTTACAATATTCCGACGCAATGCAAATTCAGCGAGTACGTAACACCCCAATTTACGCCAGCAAGTCGATGGAACGCAAAGCAGTTTTGAGCCATTGCCATTGCTTTCCGTGTTCTGGGGCAGATGGAGGCGCATGGTTACCTGTTGTTGAGTTCGTGGGCCACGGTGTCGAATTTCTTCACTTTCTAGTCGCAAATCGAACTGTATTGATTTCGGGAATGATGCACATCAATTACGTTCACCTAGCGGGCGAGTCGCGGATTGCGTTTTACATTTTATCGGGGGACAGTTCGGGTGTTATCAGCAAACGCCGGCAGGGAGATAAATGATGATTCACGCGGCCACACGTCATGCACACTTCATCATCAGAGTACTACGTCGGTTAAAAATGGTTCCAATGTTCGTCGGCGGAGATGAAACTGTTTTGCACACTACAAACGTTACTAGCGCACGGACACTGGATTATTGATCCGTTTTTCACCAACGTGACCGACCAACCAACAGCGAACGCTGTCATCGCTCGATGGCATCGCCCAAAAAGGAACAAGGAAAAATTTAAAGAACCAGCTGCCCGAAAGGTTGACGTTTCCGCTGAAAACCTCCCCACGTTCACCACCAATGGCGCGCTTGCGCCGTCGCCGTCCGGATCCCCCGTGGCTGGTAGGACGATTTGTTTTCATCCCAATATATGGGTCGCCGTACTCTTGGATTCCCCCGCAGCCAAATCAATTGGCAACGTCAACAAATGCACGCGCGCCATCTGTCCCGTGAGCCTCCGTATGGGTGAAGAAATCAATTGTGGCGACCGTGAAGTGGGGATCCGCGCCTGTTGGTGTGTTGGTGTGCTGGCGCGTGCCGGTAGAGAAGCGAACCTCACCATTGGTTTGCGGACACAAGAACTCACAACCGGGAACAGCCGGTACCATTGATGATTGGTTTGGCAACGCAAAGTTCTGTAACTGTTACCGATTCGAAAGGGACTGGAAATAAACCAACGGATTAAAAAGTCGGGCTTTGGGTAATTCGCTTTCTAAAGGTCGATACCTAATAGGGAGCCGACTCTTATCGGCCAGCCTGATAAAGCAACGTGCGAGATAAATTCGATATGAATTTAAGGTGTGTACATACAGGAACTTGGTTCGCAAACGCAACGTCGTGCCATTTGGATCAATTACCATATCCGGTCTTTGGATGTCGAATAAAACTGCGATAACCGATAGCAGCTCACATGGAAAGTCTGCCCAAGGCTGGGCGTGTATTTTATTCGTTAAAGAACCCTATTACTTGTTTCTTTCACTTAATGTTACCGTGGCTCTGATATTCCGATAATACCATTTTGCGAACTGATTATCCTGATTTCCTCAAAAGGCCCGAAAACTAATTTGAGAGTTCTCCCCACGAAGATGGTTGTCTGCTTAATGCACCCACTTGATCACCGTTGTAACTTTCTGCCCAGTTCTGAAAGGACAGAACGAAGGACGATTAAATTAACGTCAATTGAACGGCAAAAAATCGAACGCGTGCCAGTTTTTGCACCATACTTACTGGTGAGCGTTTTCACGATCATCATCAGTCCCCGCGTAACGATGTAGACGGTGGCCGCCGGAATCTTCACGATAACTGCCAGCTGCTCAAATAGCGACGCGTTCGGTCGGGTCAGCACATCCAGTGAAGACGCCATCGCGCGAGAATAATTGTGCTGCTTAACCAGACATCAGCACCGGACGAACTGCGAACAGGCACTGTACAGGCGGAACTTTGGTCGAAACAAATACGCTGTGTGTCTCGGGCCCGCGGGCGACACGCTAGGCTGGGCTTATCAGTCCGGCTTTCGGTAGAGAAATCGCAATAGAAGATATGTGGCCTAAACCTCGCCCTCGTGGTGTTCTCCTTTTATGTCTTTTTCACCGGCAAGTTGGCGCGAATGGTACGACGAAAAGGTGTGAAGCGGCTTTTATCGCCTAGTTGATAGTGCAAGGACACTTCCGCACGGCTTAACGCCGGGCTATGCTCGCGAGCCGCAATATATTGGCTGGTGATAGATATAACTATACGTGATTCGATAGGATTATAATCAGAGGGCTATTGCCTTATTGAAGAGTTAAAGTATCTAAAATCAAAGCACACTACGAATAACTATAACCGCACAAACAACTTTGCTGAAGATGGAATGAACTAGAAGAATAAATGTATTTGTAACATTGATACTATTGACTTTGCGGTAGCAAAGCTGGTAATGCTTACGATTCAGTTGTTTTCCATGCTTGGTTCTTCTTACGAATTTCACAATTCACTCACGGGCGTATTTGTCCAAAAGTTTTGTTTATTGATGGTTACAAAATAAAAGCTAATGCAAACGAAGAATGAAGAAAAGAACCTTACACAAATTTGTGGTTCGTGAGTTTGTATAAAAATGATTATCAGGCTTCGATGATCATTCGGCAATATGAAGAGATCCCAAGATTTTATCCAAATTGGACTGTAGTTGCTTCATCTCCAGCAGCACATTCGGATCGATCTTTCGCACCAACGACACATCTACTACATCCAGTTCGGTCGGCCTAATCGATATCATCCCGTTCGCCACGGGAATGTTGATGTTGGCGGTAGCTTCGAGCATGCTAGAGAGAGCAACGGAAAAATTTCATCAATCTACCTCTAAGAATCAGGAGTTTTAGCGAAGTGTGTGGCACTTACTTGGCCGTAACGACGGGACTACCGGTGACGGAGAACACCGACTCGCCTAGCTTGGCGTGGCGGATCAGAGCGAGAGGTGTAAAGGGCTGTACTTTGGGTGTTATCAAACCATACCCAATACGGTCGGCACTGATTGCCTTCAGTCGCCCACCTACTTGTGGTGTTTTTTGCTTCGATCGCGACATCCGTTTCGATGCAGAGGCCATCGGTTTTAGGCTGGCAGTGGTGGCTGCGGTAAGTTGTGTCCTTCCGACAACCATGGCACTCTGCGGAGCTGGAAACAGGGACCGATTGGCGTGCGGCGTAACGATGGCGCCGGCCGATTTGCTTCGGCGACGAATTTTGGCCGACATCAGCGGTCCAATCAGGCGGGCCGGTTTAGCGGTCGAGAGCAGTGTACCGACGCGGTACGTATCACCCTGCTCGCTTTCCTCTGTAAGGTAACCTGGTGGCATTAGGTCCGACGGAACGTCATTGTGAAACGCGATCGAGAAAACACCAGCCACCCGATGGAGGGATGTAACCATGAAGCATGAGAGAATAGCATAAAAACAGAGACACCCGAACACCATGGTTAGTTACATCAATGACAGTGCAATTAGTAGCTGTGCGACGAAAATTAGGGTGCCTATCTAACTAGGATGTTGGGTAACTTACCGTCATCTTTGGACTTTTTGCGGCACGATTTTTCCAGCAAAGCACTCATATTGGCACTGATCGTCTGGTTCAGGGGAGCCGATTTGTTCAGTTCGTCGTTTCCATTTTGCTGTCCAGAGAGGAGTAGAAATGAATATCATCCGAAGGACAGATCGCATTCGCGCCTCACACTTACCATAGCCCGCAGTTCACCCATTGTAAGGGACAGCAGCTTTTTGGGAATGCGTGAACGCAACACCTCAAAGGCACGGTTCAACTTATCCATATCGTTTTGATACTTTAGCTCTATGTTTGTCATGTGGCATTCGGCTGTTTGTTCGCAAAAGTACATGTTGCAGATGAGAAATTTGCATACGGGGAACCATAACAGCTACACCACTTACCCATAACGTCAAAGTCCCGCAGCTTCATTTCGATAAACGCCTTCGAATCGGAACTATTCTGGCCCCGCTTTGTGGCGGCGCGCGACACCTTCGTGCGTGTCATGTTTTAAGCGGTGCCTTTCGTTTCCGTTTCAACTAAAACTACGAATACTTGATGCGCCGCACAAAAATGGTCGTTACCAAGCAACTGTCAAGCGCAAAAATGCTTTGTTCGGTTGCTCGATCGGCTCGTTTGAAGCTTGTGTTTTCGTTTGGCTCGTTCGAGCAGAATTTTCCTGCACTTCCTGCAGATGTCAAAGTTGACAAACGCCGGAATCGAGCAACTCGCTAAAACAATTAACAATTAACGAACAATAAACAAGCAATTCAGTAAATTCCGTTTGGGTAATTTTGATAACTTTCTGTTTTTCGTTTTGTGGAGAAACGGGAAAAACATGTTTGTTTAGGGTGGGAAATTGTCATGCAAATAAACCGAACACCTGACGGAAACCATCGTGCTCGAATGGCGCTGCTAATGAAGAATCGTGAGCAAAATAAAAAGTGCCGATTGCATCGCGATCCGCGTTATCCTGCTCTCTCTCATTCTCGCACGGCATCGCAAGAAATGACACTTCGCTTGTGGACGACGCAGGCGGAAACGGAGCGAAGGCAGGATGCACGCCGCGATGCTGCGAAGGTAAGCGGGGCGCGGTGCTCGAGAAGCGCGGTGCTTCTCGGTTCCCTGGTCCACGGTTGCTTGGTTCGATCCGCTCCGGTCGGTGGTTGGAACGGGACGGAAAACGCAGCCGCCGATGGTGACGGTCGTAGTTGGCGAACGTTCGTCCAGTGAAGCAGGTGGTGCGGCGCAGGTAATGCTGGGAAATCGTGCATTCTCTGGAAAAGGAACCGGATTTCGATTGCGGCCCGTGTGGAGGACGCTTTCTCTCGCCGTGGCGGTTTCCGTCGCCTGAAACGTGCAGCAGCCGTCGAAACCCGTCGTCGGATACGGAGTGGCAGGTTTGACGGTTCCACCGCCTGCGGTCCTCCGTGTGTTCAGTGTGTGTGCGTGTATTGGTGCGCGGATCGTTCTCTTTCGAGCCGTCCCCGCGAAAGCCCTTCTCCGCGCGGTTACGCGCGCCTCTCGGACAGTGCTGGATTGGAATCTCGCGAATCGCGGACTCACGGATTGCTGGGCCGTGGTTTTCGCTGTGCAACGTCAAAGGACAAGCGAGCGTTGGCAGAGCTCTGTGTGTTGGACCGGATGTGAACATCCATTCACGGAACGGTCGGTCTCGCGGGTGTTCGGATGACGGCACCGTCGCGGCGAGTGGTGTTTCTTTCTATTTTCCCCCATCGTGCGCCTGTGTGCGCTGAAGGACGGCATCGCCACGGTGTTCGGATTTCGGCTCTCGCCCTCCCGGTGAACAGCGTAGGCTGCGCTCGAAGCGAAGTTTTTTCTCTGTGGCAACCCTGCGGGTTGGCTGTGCCGTGCGGAACAGAGTTTCAGTTTCATTCGCTCGCAAGGCTCGTCAGGCTTCGAGCATCGTCGCGGCTAGGGTACACGCCCGTCGCCCTCTGTAGGCGGAAGATTGGCAACGAGCGCAAGATTATCGGAACGTCGACAACGACGACGGTGCGGATCGCGAGTGTGTGGAACCACCGCGAGCACGCCAGCGAGTGTGCGTGTGCTCGTTTTCCGTTTCGCAAGGGTTCGGCCGCGGCTGCGGGCGAATGAGCGAGAGGGCAGGAGCAGAGTGGCCCGCACGCGAGGTGGGAAACGAAAAGTGAACCACGAACGATACGAGCACAGTTGGCGGTGCCCGGGATTGGATCGGTTGGTCGAGAGCGCGATAGCGTATACGGCACAGCGAGCTCTTTTTTTTGTCCGGTCGCCTTCATCGTCGTTTTCGCCGTCGCGGTCGGTCGGTGAGTGCAGTGCGAACCGGAACCGTGCCACCGGTTGGGAGGCCCGCGGGGGGCAGGTTGTCGACGGCGACGTGAGCTGCAAGGCTAGCAGCAGCTGCAGCAACTGCGAGCACAGCCTGGGCGTGTAACGAACACGTACGTACGTACGAGCGAGATCCGTATCGACCCAGGTTGCTGCCAGCATGAATCAAACCGCGAACAGCATGGAGCTGAAGGCGGAACGGCGCGAAACCGGCGAGGCAGAAGCAAAGGAGGAGGAGGACGACGACGGTCAGCCTTCGTCGAGCGCCAACGATGGTGGTGGCACCTCGGACCAGGAGATAGTGGTCGGTATCGACGAGGATCACATCAAGTTTCTCACCAGCATGCACGACGAGGAGCCATCCAACGGGCACCATAATCCCGCGATGGAGCGCCGTTTCGGTGGCCCGGTGGCTGTGAATGGTGGTGGGGCCGGGACTGCGGGCAAACTCGCCCACCGCAAACAACAGCAACATCACCAGCAGCTGCAGCAGCAGCAGCAGCAGCAGCAGCAACATCATTCCCTTCGATTGAATGGCATCTTCAACGGGAGAAATGGTAAAGCACCGCCAATTGCGTTCGGAAACGGTAGCAGAGCATCGCATCTCGCGTTTAGCGAGGAATCGGATGACGATGATGGTGATGCGAGCGACGACGATGACGATGACGACAAAGATGACTCGTTTGATGATGATGATGATGGGGACGAGGACGTGATGGCGGCGGCTGAATCGATCCTCTCGAAAACTGCCCAGCGATCGTCGGATTGTAAGTAGCCGGTCTCGGGCGTGACGCTCGCATTGTTCGCTTTCGTGAATCGTTCTGTTTTCATGTTTATCTTTTCTTGCTTCCCTGCTGTTACAGACACTCGCCGGTACCGGTGCGACCTGTGTCCAAGGGCCTTCCACCGTCCGGACTTTCTGCAGTACCATATGCGGACGCACGAGAAGAGCAATTCGTTCGAGTGTAAGCTTTGCTTCAGCATCTTCGCGTCGGATCCGGCGTTCGCCCACCACATCCGCACCGAGCACGCTGGGATGGGGTTGGCCGACGCACTGCCGCCGGTACCTGAGTCCGAAGCTCACTTTGCCGTTTGCACGTACTGTGACAAAACGTTCGCCGATGGCGATCAGCTGGAGGATCACCTCCATCAGCAGCATCTTG
This sequence comes from Anopheles bellator, assembly GCF_943735745.2. Lineage (NCBI taxonomy): Eukaryota > Metazoa > Arthropoda > Insecta > Diptera > Culicidae > Anopheles > Anopheles bellator. The sequence continues at coordinate 10,835,363 of NC_071285.1, read as the reverse complement.
GGGTGCGACCGTTCAAGTGCAACATGTGCCCGAAAGCCTTTATCCGGATGGATTTTCTGCAGTGCCATTACGCCAAGTATCACAACTTTCATCGGTTCGGTGCGATCGGCGGAGGAGGAAACGGGGGAATGGGTGGTGACGGAGGAGGACTGTACTCCGCCACGTTCGATCCGATCGAAAGTGTTGTGCAGCGCGCAGCGATGACGATGGGAGGCCACGCTGCTGGGGGCCTTGGTGGCGGTCACGGCGGAGTACACGGCGGTGACCGAGGGGGATCCATCCAGGCGGCCATCCAGGCGGCCATCCAGCCACGATTGTCAGTAAGAAAGATGGAAGATTTGCTCGGCGGGCACGGTGACATGGCCGAAGGGCGACGTTTGATGATAGCGATGCCCAGCGCTAATTATTCACGCCGAACGTCACACACGGGCACCACGCTCGGTAGCAGTTCGAGTGAGGAGCACGAGGATGACGATGACGACGAATTGATGGTGTTGGGCGATGATGTCCCAATGGGCGCGGTGGGTAACGATCACCGGAAACGGAAAGCCGGCACAACGCTAACCAATGGTGGCAAAGCGCGTCCAGCGAAAAAGAAAGCAACGGTAGGACTGGCAGCCAAGGCTGGGGTGCCAGTAGCGGTCCTTCCCCAGGAGGAAGTGGGTCAGTTTCGGTGCCCAGTTTGTGAGCGACGCTTTGTCCGCGAGCCGGAACTCATGGCCCATGTGCGCATTCACCCGGGTACGTTATGACTTGTACCGTGTTTCGAAATTGATTACTAAAGGGCAGCATTTTTATTCCTTTCCTTTACAGATCTACCCACTTACAAGTGTCCGTTGTGTGAATTAACCTTTATTGGATCGGACTACCTGAAGGGTCACCTGAAGAAGCACGTCGTTGGTGACGGTGAAGATCCGGACGCGCCTGGTGCGATCGACATGAAAACATTTAACGAATCAACTGCTACAACGGACATTTCATCGCCTCCGTCTTCCGCACTCACCGTAAACCGTCCATCTTCTACCGTATCTACGTCAGGTGGTAAGCTGCCATCGAAACACCCATCGAAACCACCGTCCACTGGCATCTCTCTGTTGAAACCGATCGAAGAGCGGAAACCACCCGACAACCAGCAGCATCATCAGCAACCACACGAGTACTGCATCAAAACGGCCGACGGCAAGTTTATGTGCACTGTGTGCGAGCGGCTCTTTTCCCACCAACAAACGGTGCGCATCCACTTTCGCATTCACACCAACGAAAAGCCGTACAAGTGTACGTTCTGTGGCGAATCCTACATACGGTCGGACTATCTCGAGCGCCACTTGAAGGTACACTTTAAGGACGGCGCACTTCCGGCTGCAGCGATCGCCAGTATGGCAGCCGCCGCTGCTCGGGATGTTGCGGCGGCCGTCGCGAACGGACGAACGGCGCCACAGCCAACAGCAGCAACCCCACCGCCAGCGCTGGTTGCGCCGAAGGAAGAATTCATTCCTGAAAGCACGACGATCACCGGTAAGAAAACTCCCACCCCGAGCGCAGCTCCGACGACATCGACACCGAAGCCCCTGATTGGCAGGGCCGGCTTGGCGCCGGAAAACTATCACTTTGCCGAGTCGAACGATGGACAGTTTGTGTGCAAGATTTGCGACAAAGTATTCTCCCACGTGGCCTCACTGCGGAAGCATGCACTGGCCCATACGGAGGAGAAACCGTTTCACTGCGAAATTTGCGATCGTTCGTTCAATCGGGTCGACTATCTGAAGGAACACTTTAAATCGAAACGCCATTTGCAGCTGGTGGCGGAAACGGCCGGGGGCACCGTTGAGAGGAACGTTGAGGAAGAGGAGGATGATTCCACGATGGATGATAGTGGGCCACCGCCGGCTATCGCTGTGAAGCGTCACAGCAACAAATCGGGTACAAATCGGGGGAAGCAGAAGATTGACAATAAGCTGAACACGCCCAATACCGATGATGCTTGTGTAGCGGAGGTATTTCCGCTAGCGGCCAGCAGCTGTGGAAACAGTCGGAGCAGCAACAGTAGCAGTAGCAGCAGCAGTTCCAGCAGTAGCAGTAGCAGTAACAGCAATAGCAGCAGCAGCAGTAGTAGCGGCAGTGGTGACGCAACAGTACGACAAAGTCCGGGAACGAAATCCATTGCCAATACCTCTTCAGCTGGTGCCGGCGATGGTGATGACGCTGGCCGCGAAAGTAATGGGGGTTCCGTCGGCTCGACGCCAAGTGAATTTCATCGTTCCGATTACGAGCGGACAAGCGACGGGCGCTACAAGTGCAACCAGTGTGATAAAACGTTCGTTACGGCGGTCACACTCAAGATGCACATCCGGCTGCACACGGGCGAGAAACCGTACAAATGTGACAAGTGCGACAAGGCGTTCATTAGATCGGACTATTTGAAAACGCACGAAAAAACACACCGACAGCAGTCGTTCCTTAGTCTGCTAGCCTTAACTTCGAAGGAACCGAGTACGGCATCGGAAGCTGGAGAGGATTCCGATGGTGAAGAAGACGGGCACGCTAATGATCGGAACGAAGTCAGTAGATCATCAACAGTGATGAGCAATGGACCACAGGAGGCTATGGGAAATATGTCCAGTATTTTGAAGGATTCGATGGTTGGGAAAGGTGTACCGAGTGTGGAGGACGACGACGAAGCGGAAGAAAACGAGTCAGGCGAAGAAGAGGATGAATCGGAGGACAGTGAAGAAGAGGAACAGGTGATTTAGCAAACTTCAACCGACATGTGATTCGGTCCGGGAATTATTGATCCGAACACTAAATTTCGCTTTTTGGCTTTTCTAGGAGGTTATCAAAGTAACGGTCAAGGATGCAAGTTGCTCGGAGAGTGAAGAAGATGACGACAATGATGATAACGACGATGACGAAAATGATAATTTGGACGAGGAAGAGGGGGAAGATGAGGAAGAAGAACTTGATGGCGATGACCACGGGGAAGATCGGCGGCAGAATAATGGTGTCGACGGTGACAGCAGAAGTGCAAATCGTGGGAGTGGACTGTAAGTTCCTTCGGGCGCACGGGAGATGTGTACGATAGTGCGTGGAGTTGAATTTAATTTCCGGATTTTTTTTCGGAACCTTCCGGGCCACAGATCGTTGCTGCAGTCTAAGAAAGAAGGCACCAAGTTGGAGCAACAAAGTGATCATGGTTTCCATAGCAACCACAGTCACCTCAGCGGTGGGGAAAGTAGTAACAACGGATACGATGATCACGAGGACGATAGTATATCACAAGCGAGCGGTGGTACGACGGGAGGCGGCTCTTCGTACGGCCAGTACCATCATCCTGACGATCTTCTGGCGAATGGTGGCGGAGTTTTGGGGGATGGTGACCAAAAAGGCAAACACCGTTGCCCGATGTGTGACAAACTGTTTGCGTGGCCAAAGTCGCTGAAAATTCATCTGCGAACGCATACGGGCGAGAAGCCGTATCGGTGCGACCTGTGTGGCAAGTGTTTCGGGCGGTCAGACAGCTTACGTGGCCACAAGCGAACGCATGCCGACGAGCGGCTCGTTCAGTGCCATTTGTGTGACGTGAGCTGTCCAAGTGCGACGGAATTGGTGCAACATCAGCTCCTGGTGCACAACATTCAGCCGTTGGAGTGTTAGAAAACAATACCAATTCACAACGCAATGCGGCGAGACACGGTGGTTCTGCTAAATGAACTGATCGCCTAGGAAAGCTTGAGCGGTGTTATCGATTTGGTTTGAACACTTTGTTTCGTTTAGTATCGTTCTCCGAAACGGTGCCAACTGTTCGTACTCAATTATTCCACTCAAATCGACTGTAATATTCTGTAAATAACAATCATGTACTTAGCATCTAGTATTTCCCCACGCACAAGACTCGGTAAGATTAATAAACAAATCTTGACAGTAGCTTTTGACGTGGCATGGAGTAATTTTAATTTGATTTTTCTTAGTTTTGCAAAACAAAATTTTATAACCGAAGTTTAAAAAAGAACTTGCTCACCACATAACTGACAGCACCGAAGTATGCTGTCAGCCGTTTCGGGCTGTCAAAAATGTCTCCACAAATGTTGCTCCGTGGAAACTCTCCACTAGCCGGCGGAGGATTCGAGCGTTCTTCTGAAAGGACATTTTGTGGCGCCAACAGCGGGAAAACGATTCTCTCGTTACTGGCTTTACAATTTCTGTGATAATCTGGATGTGCAATTGTAGAAGTGCTTGAATGATTGAAAGAGTTTTGCTATCCGTTGTGTTACGTTTTGTGTATTTGATGAAATTAGTGCAACCGGAACTATAGCTTAAACAAAACAGGTGAACAACCTCATTCCGTCCGATCAGTCATTGTCCTCTGCCGCACACACCATGGTTCGCACTAAAATTTCGCGTAAAACCGCGTCCAAGCGCAATCGGAGCAGTCAGCAGGAGGAACGTTTCGCGAACGCAATGAGGGAGCTCGATATTATGTGTGAGTTTTGTTGTAACGCGCAACTCTGTTCTATTCTTCTAATCCCTTGCCCACGGCACCATTGTGTTGCAGATGAATCGTTTATGATATCGATAGAGGCGAAGGAGGCTGCGGATCTGGAGAAACTAAACTGCAACGTCGGCATGATACGGAGCCGCATCCCGAAGGAGGTGCTCCAGATGACAATGGGCGAGCTGCGTCGTTCCGGCTGCAATCAATTTGTAGATGTGCTCAAAATGGGTCAGGCCGAGATGGATGAGCTAGTCCAAAACCATACCGCCATTTCCAACGAGTCGATAGACGATGATCAGCTGCAGGTACCGGTGCTGCGCCAATCATCTAAATCGGACGATGGATACCAGACGGAAGATAACGGCCAGCGTGGATCCGCCGATTTGTTGGCTTCAGCAAAAGCATCCCAAAGCCGTCCGATGGGCCCATTAAGCTCGGCGATGAAGGCGACCAACGCACGGCGTCGCAGTAACTCTGTGTCCGGCCATACAATTCGGACACCCTTCAAGGGACAGTCGCACGTGCAGTCGGCTCTGCTGTTTGGGACAAAATCCAAACACCACTACGCCACTACGCCAGCGGCCACCAGCAGGGGCTTCATGTTTGAACCGTCGGAGCGATGCTCACGACCAAAGATGCGCACACCGATGCCGGAGCCGAGCCGCAAACGACCGCAAACGGTGAGCACTGACCGGGGTATCAGCCAGATTACGCTCAAGGTGGATCCGAACACGCCGCTTACCTTCATGCGCCACCCGAGGGCAGGTGAGAGTGTGTTCTCGCTCACCGGCAGCCCTGTGGTCAGCGCGGCCACTTTCAGGAACACGAAGCACTTTAACATTCCCGTCCCGAACGGGATGCTGTCGCTTCAGCCGGGCGAGCTTCTGGATGACGTTGATCCGGAGGTACTGCCGCGGTTCGACTCTGACACGCTAGACTACCTCAAGGGCTTGCAGATGAGTTTGAACAAGATCATGCGGTACGCCGAGGACTGTAATTTTCATATGAAGTAGTGAGGCCGCTGTTTTTATTTTGCAATCTACGGGAAGATGCTTTTTATCGCTTTTTAATTGTGTACTTTTTGTGATATTCTTTACCAATGGCATCATTTCTGTGTTTTTACAATGTTATCTGAATAAATGTAGGTGATTTTTGTAAGTTCCTTTTTATTAAATTCAGCGAACAACGAGCGAACCGATCGGTTGTTAAACAATATTCCTAATAGAGCGGTTCGTTGGTCGATGTGCAGCAGCGAACAAGTTATAACTTGGCATGCACCTTACCGTTTCAACATTAGCATGCATGTTGGGCCTAATTCATCACCCTGAAAACAATAGAAACCATACGCAATAGACATGCGTTTCCGTGGTGTAGTGGTTATCACATCCGCCTAACACGCGGAAGGCCCCCGGTTCGATCCCGGGCGGAAACAGGCAATTGCACCAGTATATTTTGTTTGTGCACACCATATCGTCGGTCCCTCATGGCATAGCCAGAGAATGGTTCTTCATCTTGTAGAGCACAATGTTCTGCTGCGCAAGCACGGAATGAAGGTTTTGTTTCACTGTTTTTTAACAATTTCGTTCGCACCTTCGCACACCCCGAGGCACAAACGCCCCACCATAAGCTGAGTTTATTTATGGGCTGCCAAGCTGTTCGCTCTCTTTCACGAAAAAGCCAATCCCCACTTTCTGTGGAAAGTGTATCGATTGGGTTGCTCGTAAAGTTTTCCTGCAATGATCGGCACCGTCGAAGATCGTGCGTTTACCAAACTGCTCACCTGTCCCTTAGAAACGGTCTGGAGACTACAGCTTTTAGTCTTGAGAATCGCCACGGGACAGCTTTTGCGCCAACCCAAGATTTCGCCCACCACTCTATGGTGGGCGCTTTACTTTCACTTCAAAGCTTTCAATTGTTGGCGCTGGTGCTCTCCGTTGCCATTCACCAACCGCACGTATCTGGGCCACGGTTGGATGCTGCTCCAGTTGTGGCTAAACCATCCCAAGCCACCGTCTGTAGCCGTGATCGTCTAGTGGTTAGGACCCTACGTTGTGGCCGTAGTAACCCAGGTTCGAATCCTGGTCACGGCAGTGCCTCTAGTGTTTGAATGAGAGGGTTGTTGTTGAGGGGGAGAGAAGAGTTATCCGAAGGTTGTTGTGTTGCCCACGACGACGACACAAACAACATTACTTCCTGTGTCTTCTTTCTCCCATAGAGCAAGCAGCCCTCTTTCAGCCAGACAGGGCACTGTCACGGAAGAATTGGTGGTGTAACGACTTTTTTCTTCCGATTTTATATAAATTTTCTACTGGCACACGATTTCGGGTAGTTAGTTTGAAAGGTATTGGTTGTTCAATTATGAGAGTAATGAAACTCCATTTCGAGAAAGGCTATTTTTGCCACTTTATGCTAAAAATAGTGTTGCTTACCGGCCAGATGAGCTCATTTGTCTGCTGGCTTGTGGCGAAAGATCACGCGCGGCGATCGAGTTGCGAGTCGTGATCATCTCGGCAACCATCTTCATCTCCCCATCGGGTGACTTTTATGACCCATCGCGGCGAACGTATCGCTGGCGTACTTATGCGCGAGTCGTTCTACGCCAACAACAACAACAACAACGGCAGCAAGAATTATATTTCCGCAAAAAGCTACAAAATCCTTCCACTCGCTGTAGCAATAAATACCACACCGGGCAATGGTTAGATGAGTAGATCGTGGCCCGATAAGGCATTAGACACGCTGCTTGGTGCTATTCTGAGCGAATTCTGGGAGAACAAGCGCGCAAGGCTTGCGTTAGTCCTTGACCATAGTTTGAACTTTACTCGACGGCGGCGATGGCAACGACTGTGGGGCCCATTTTTATACCACTGGTGGGACATTGGCCCGCTTGGCTGTGGTGAATCTTGATCTTGAACGACGACGGCAGCATCCGAGGCCGCCGATGATGGTGATGATCGTGTGCGCTTATTAATGCTCCAACAACTCCTTCCAGTGACCGCGGATCATCCCGACCGCGACCCGGAGGGGTCCGCGTTGCCGGTGGGAATCTCGTAGGAAGGTCGAATCGGTTTCTGGTTTTCCAGCCGCCCCGGTTCGCCCGGCTCCTTTTCGAATCTTATACGAATGATTATTTTATGGTTATGTTTCTTTGCCTGCCCGCCTCCCGTGGCTGGCCAAAAATGATGTATGTTCGCAACCGTGCCGAGTTCCATTGGGGTCCGATTCGCTCGGAGTCGGAGTCCTGGTTCTGGGCCGTCAGTGGGGACCGGGTTGAGCGGCTGGTTAAAAAGTGATTTGTCATTTCGACTTCTGCAGAGGAACCTCTCATAATGAGTGAGCTAATATGGCGGCACCCCGCTTGATGGGTGGTGGCGTTCTCGTTCTGGAGAGGTGCGTTCGCTGTATCATTACGTTAAGTGTGTTGATCGTCGGGTTGAGGTTTGCATAAAAGGCGCGAGACGGTACATGGGGAAAGCAAATTGTTTTCTTCAAACACACCCAACACCATGTGGCCTCTAATCGAATACTTCTCTCTGCTGGTGGACCGTTTGAAGGCGGTTCTGATCCGTTCCTGATTGGTGGTGGTGGAAACCTTCATCTTACGCGAAGATGACCTCTTTCCGTGTCCTTGCTTCATTGTTTCGTTTTCATGCTTCAAAGTGGAAAATAAGGGCTCTGAAGCGGATGACGACAGAACCATGCTAAAGACGCCAGCCGAAGATTGAGACGCCAAGTTGCGGCACGTTAATCTCGCCGATGGGCCGAGGGTAAAAATTATTTAAATTACCCACCGGCTTAATAGGAAATTTGCCGAGATAATTGCGTTAGCCCGCTGCGGAAAGCATAAAATCAGCGGCCTCCCAGGAGTGGGGCTCCTAGGAAAATAAAATCTCATCATAGTCCCCAGTACCCAGAAGGGTTCGTCGCTTGCCGCAATGTTGTAGTTCTTTGTACGGTACGAACGCTCAACCAGCGTGCGAAGCGGAGCCCGATCGTTCGAACGACCTTGAGCATCGTATTACGAGCTGTGACCGGCACATTATGGACCGTTTCCCCGTGGGAGAGGAAGAATCCGCACCGTCGCACTGTGGCACCGTGAGTAGTGCAAAATTGGTCCAACATCAACTGGATCACCGGAGCGAAAGTAGCTTCGGTAGTGATCTCTCGTTTTTGATCTCGTTTTTCTCATTCGTAGACCAAAACAATGATCGCCGTCCGAAGAGCGTTCGCATGGGATTGTTTCGCCGTTCATTCAACATAATAAGACAGCCATCAGCATAATGAGTGCCGCTTCAGCAGTGGCCCCGAACGGAAAGGGCTAATGAAACGATTCTGGAAAGAGAAAAGAACAAAATCACACTCAATTCTCGAATCGTCACACCGGGTCTGCTGGCCGCGGCCGAAAGACGTCAGTGTCGATTATGTTTTCCCCTCAGACGTCGGTGAAGCCGATGATGGTTCCTCAGAGAGAGTGCGAGAGAGAGAGAGAGAGAGAGAGAGTGGTAGTGCGAGCAGAGAAGTAAATCTACCAAGAGGCTGGCCACCAGGCCACGATGTCCACTACGTGCTGGGTGCTTGTTCTTCTACTCGTTCTGGGTGCCGTATCTCCACCTCCTCCAAAACACTTGCTCCCGGCCCGATGATCGATAACCACTCCGCCACTCCGCCGCCGTTGACCGCCAACCGATCATCATGACCATGATCATCATCATCGTCAGCGCGAGTGGCGAGGCGTGTGAGTTGAGAATCCGAGAGGCGGCGGCCATCGAGCGAGCGAAACATTCGGTTGGGCCGCCAGAACGGAATCAGCCACCGGTGGAGCAGGTATCGGCAGCATCTCGCTCGCTTCGACCACCAGCAGGTTCGAAGATACCGTTCTGGAGTGTTGGACAACTTTTCATCAAGTGTTTTTTTTAATTCTAAATTACGGCTCATTGCGTTCTGAAAGTTAAACGATCCAGCAAAACCGTTGAAAGACGTGCTACAATCGTGCTGATCGTAGAGTGACGGATCTTATTTAGTGATCGATCGTACGCGTACGTCCTTCTTTCGATTCCGCTTCTCCGGTGCACGAAAAAAATGCACCATTAAGGCCCAGAATTCGAAAGCAGCCGCCCGTCTTCCCTTCTTCGCCGATAACGGTTTACACGCGTGACGGTTTTTGTGTCTTTTCGGAACCGAGAGAGAGGCAGAGAGGAGCTTCTTATTAGTCGGAACGAAATATTTTTACTTGCACCGCCGTGGCCGTGGGCCTTCGTAGAAGTGGTCCGAAAAGTAAACCTCCAAGTGCTAACTCACCGGCCGGCTCCGGCTTATTTTCACGTGACCCGCGGGCAGCATTCAAAAGTCGGCAGCAGTCCCAGCGCAGGCAGAGTGTTTCCGTGTGTTAAGACAACAACCTGTCGGTTGCCATCGTTGTTGTTGTTGTTGTTGCGCGCCCGAACGGTGGTGCAACAAGAAAAGTAAATCATCAAACGGCCGGCGGCACTTAAGACGCTGACCGGTGACTGGACCGGTGCGTGGCAGGATAACGGTGATTGGCTGCAGAACCCGCTGCTCAAGTAGGGCATCAGGCCGAATCAGAAAGGACGAAACAAAAAATCTGCCGCAAGAGAAGAAACAATAACAACAGAGGCCCAGGTTCCGAAGATTCCCGCAGTGGACCCGCATGTAAATGAGATGCAAATTTCACCGACGATAATGCGATTAGCTGTGATTTTAAGCGTTTCGCTACAAATTTATGCGAACACCGTTGTGGTGCCCCCGGCGGCCTGGGTCACAGCGTCGGGGCCAGCACCACCACCCGGCGTCGGATCACCGGCCTTAGTGGCGGCACCACCGCCGGTGAGGCTTCTATTGCCGGCGCGCCCATCGGCAGCTTCCCGGTCCGAGCGCAACGTTTACCGCACGAAGCTCTCCAAACTGCGGCTGATCCTGTTGGCGGATATGCTGAATGAAATTGTGAGTAGTAGTAAGAAAACGCGTTCGTCGATCGCCTACGGCGGTCCCTAACGCGCACCCAATTCTTGTCAGATTCACCTCGTGGCTAACGAACCTTTGTGGCTCGTGTGTGATTGGCTTCCAATCAACGGCACGGGAGGCCCCAAAACCCGCGCCCATTATGCTGCCCTCTTGTGGTGATTTTTATTGGGTTGGCGTGGCTTCGATTAAATGCGTTAACATTTTACTACCAAACCGGCTCCGGAATGGGTCGGTGATTTTTTATTCTAACTTTGTAGCGTGTGACAAGCATTATTGTGCCGAGAGGCTTTCGGATTCGGGCCAGGTTCGGTCCGCTCTTGGTAGCTAATGATTTGGTGCCTTTGTTCGGCAAAGAAAGACTCTTCATTTTATCTTTACTCTGGGTCCATTCGAAACAAAACCGTTGAGCCCGTTCTCTCATTGATTGGAGCCAATTCTAGAGCGACATTCGGTTAATCTGTTTCCATAAATCAGCACCCACCAGCATGGACCCCAAGCCTTTAGTGAAGTTCCGCCTTGATCACGGTTCCCAAAAGTGGTACGAAAATTAGCATATTCGTGGAAAAAACTATAATTTGTTGCATCCCAATCGCGATCGTGCCATGTTTGTAGCAAAGCCAATATATCCCAACGGGCGATTGATTTAATTCGACAACACATTTATTGGCCTAGCATTCCGCCATTTTTTTTTGCTGTTTCTACAACCCGTTACCGTAGCCGGAACGGGCCATTTAAACATTCAAAGCGGTGCATCGTAAAAACACAGAAGAAAACGCATTCGCACGAATTGATTAGAGCTGCGCCGACCTCACGCTGCTGTCTATTTTTAGTTTAGTTTTCTCTACTATCGGCCCCAACACATACGTACGAGCTTCCGGTGCACGCCAAAAAACAGCGTGTTCCGGACTGCATACGCAATTTCCTCTATCGGCAGCACCCGTGGTGGTCCCGTGAGGAAATTTGAAAATTTATAGAATTTTTAACAACGACCAGGACGATTTTCCCGGAATTTTGTGCCGGCCCCGGTTCCGGGATGGGACAGGCCACGTGCCTGGGTAGTCTGGGTTTTTTAATTTTGAATTTATTGTTCCAGCGGGACACCGGTAAACCGGTACAGTTTTGTGCCAATTCTTCTGCGCTTCCTGCTCCGAGTGAGCCAGAGTCGAGCCTTTTTTTCTTTTGTCCCAATATTGATGTGATATTTATTCTTCGTGACAATTTTACAAGCGAACTGTTTTGGACTGAATGTTTAGCCGACTGTTCGTGTTGAACCCTCCGCCAGGCTTGGCCGGGTCCGCTCTTCTTCCATCTTTCCGAAAGGCTACCGGTGTTGGGTTGGCTGGATAAAGAAGCGAAACAAGCTTGTAAAGTTGAGCAAAAAACTGGAACTATTAGGCAAAATGTCGCCACGAATTTGCATACCGTTGGCCGGTGCAAATGCCGGACACGGTCGGATGCCAGCTGACAGGACAGGTAGGGCCGACGGGACTCCCCGTTCCGGGAGCTGTCCTATCATGCGATCGATAATCGTCGTTTTGTCATTTGTCAATCTGCCTGTCCCCGGGCCGGGTAGGACATAAAATACGTCACAGCTTAATTTCTGAAGTCTGGGGCGGAGCGTGGCGGCCGGGCGGTTGATGGACGGTCGGTGGATTGTTGTCAAAACACTTCAACGAATGAATAAACGCTGCTCGGTTCGGTAGCTGCGCCATCGCGGAATCGCCGCTGGTTTGACTGACTGTATTTGACAACAGGTTGTCAGGATTGGACCGGTTTTTGATAGAATAATTTATCGTGCAGCCCCCGGGTCCCGGAGGACTAGCGGACCTCCAGGCTAATTGAAATATAATGATGTATCGAAGATACGATCTCGGGAGAGGTTCCCGAGGCAACATGAAAATGCGTAACGGAAATGAAGAATCGCGAACACGTTAATCCGTCCGTCCGGCACTGAGATAGATCTTCGGCAGATTGATAAACTACGCCGGCAAAGTCGCCGAATGGCGCTGGGATCGCATCTTAGATGAGAGTTCCTTGCCGGGGGTCAACACGCCTGACACTGGCTGGATTAGCCACCGCAAGATGACCATCACCGCACAGGTGAACGCTCTATTCGCGTAATTCCTGCTTAAGCCTGAAAAGGAGCGCGACGTACGGGAAGCTCACGGCGTGACCGATCGTGGAGTGTGGTTTTGCGGTTTCGGCTGACGGCCCTTCGGCCAAGGTACACTCTCACAGACACCAGTTTCAATCTCTCGCCGGATTACCGGACTCGTCAGTCGCATGGCAATTTTTGTCCTAAGCACAGGGCTCAGGGGCTAACCATTGGTGGTGCTTCACCGGAGCTAATCCGTCCGTACAGTCGATCGCCAAGAAGCAGCGAGTGCTCCAGTCGTCGATCTCTCGTGTCTCCGCGCATCACCCGTTGGCACCCGTTTCGTAATCGGTTTTTATTTTATGACAGCCAGCGAAACGGAACCGGCCGCTGAACGTGGCAAAAAGTAATGGAGAAAAGGGTGGCATCATCGGCTGGCGCGCGCTCGTCGTTGTCATTGACCCGCCCTGTTGGCCAGTTATGGAGAGATCCGCTCCGTACGTGCCCGGTGGTGCTAGTGCTCCCCAAAACGGATGACCGTCGATGGCCGGTTGGAACCGAACCGAATCGAGCAGCCCGGCCAAAGTCCGCCTATGGTCATCGTCACCTTCCGGCCCGGGTCCGGGTCCTCTGCTTACGGTAAAAGTGCTTGAAAGGGGTGGACACACCGACTCCTGCGCGGAACGGCCGAGGGCGACCAGCGGCTTATCGGTCGTTCATTAATCATCGGTATAAAACACGGGATGAAAGAAGGCAGGTCCGCGATGCTCAGGCGATCGCTCATAAGAGGCGTTAATTATGCTCCACGACGTGTGTGCATGTGTGTGTGGCTGCATATTTCTGTTTTTCTTCACGGCCGGATTCGAACAGGTCCTAAAAGAATTTAGCTCTTGTGTTTTTCTCTCACTCTTTCCGATGCTGCTTTCTTTGGGCCTCTTCCATTACACCACGGTTTTTGCTTTCGGATTCCGCAGCCACGTTTGGCAATGTTGCTGTGTCCTTGACCTGATGGTTTGAGCGATAGCGGGCCGTAGCGAGCAAACCTGCTTCTATTTCTGCGATTCTATCGCTATCCGGCAGGGCCAGACAAGACAGAGATAGAGAGAGAGAGAGAGACAGAGAGAGAGCCGGCGAATGTGCGAATTTGATTTTATGGGCCAAACGTGTTTTCGTCGAGTCGAATCTCTGCAAACCTGCGGAGAAGAGTCTTTCATCGATTTCATTTCGATTTCAAGAAAGAGGTCGCTTTAATTGAAAACGCGGGACGGGCGCACGGACAGGTTCGTCATTCTGCCGAGGTTCTAGTCGAATTTGGACGATCATGAAAATGAGGAAGAGGATTACAGACCCGAGTGCCAAAAGTAGTGAATACAAGATTTGCAGCGCGATTCAGTGTAGATTGAAGCAGGCTTTGATGATGTTTATATTGGGTTCATTGACAGTAAGTAACTTGACTGCTTCAAGGATCTGAGCCGGCCGGGGAAAAGAAATGAATTGTTCTCGGATAGGGATAATTATTTTCGAATCTTGATCAGGCCAAAACAGCGCAAGAAAAGGCCAGCCCAATAGAAGCTACGAACCTTGTGCTTTCTGCCATGACCATTCCGAAACCACAACCAGATTGTCGGCATCTGGTGCAACTTGTGACCACCGGATTCCTGCGGTTGGATGAGTAAGTAGCGCTTCGTTGCTCCCTTCCTTAAATGATGGCTTACAGATTTTGGCAAACTCCGCAAAAACAAATACTCAAATTTTCTGCTCTGTCTTCTCGATTCGGCGAAAGAACGCCGAAATAAATAATCGGCCGGAAGAAAGCACAATGCTAATAAAATGACAGTTTAATAAATTAGCAAAACAGCAGAAACGTAAATTAGCCCCTCAGCGGGGGCTGCGTGCTTTAAAGTTAACTTCTCGATTCGAACATAAGTTATGAGCGGTTGGGATAATGTTAACGATCACTTAACGGTAGTGGCCGTTTCGGAGCCTCAGCTGAGCCGCCAGTTTGCCGCTGGGTCTTGTGTCTCGTGCAAAACATCAGCGTTCAGTGACCTCTGCCGAGTGATAAAAAGAAGGAAGTCCCGAAATGACGGCCATCGCCATTAGCGAACCGTTGCCCGATGCCAAACGGGGAACGTTGAATTCAAAAAATCTGGCCACTCCTCGGGACACACGATTCAAAGCTTTATTTACTGACATTTTATTTTTCATAAATCAACGAAATGGTTGCTGCGCTGCGTCCTGCTGCGGCCGTGAGCCCTTTTGTGGGCCTCCGCGACAACAGGGGTCTACTCGGGGATAACAATCGCAACACTGAATGGCCACCAGCTTGTGGCTGAATGTGTGCGTGTTTGTGTCCGCAAATTTGCTGTTTGCTCGGCTTCGGCTCCCGGCGAGCCCCTAATGTTTTGCGCCCGACTGACCAGCCGGAGCCGGTGCTGGAGCCTTCTGGAAACCCGCGGGGCCGGAAAAATGGCTCCACAATGGCTGGCGAGTGCCGAGTCCGGGGTTTCCTTGTGGCGGCTTTTCCCAAATGTTTGCGGGCATTCCCCGGGCCTGTGGTGCTTTGTTTAGTCTACCACCAAGGCCCGCCCTGCGGGGACATACACTGGACAGCGGTGCACTGAATGGTCGTCATTGTTGGGCATCTTCCAGGGCCGGTGTTGGGCAGGAACCCGACCGGCCCCACTAGACGCCAGACAGGCGACGGCCCTTTACGGGGTAACGCTTTGTTGGAACACGGTCAATACGGTCGCAGTACGGTGCTCCACCATGACCCATGCTGCGAAACGGATCCCCCGGATGCTGCAAGCGCAGCAAATGTGTCCATTTTGGATCCGTGCGCTCGCCGCGTGTACCGCTGAAAAGCGGAAAAGCTTTCTTTTCGTTTTTTTGTGCAGCCGGTTTAATTGCGTACTGGGCCAGGCCTTGCGACTGCCGGAAGGGTTAGAGTGGGTTTGTGTTCTCATTGAGCGGTTGTCAACAATTGTCGCTGGATGTTGTTTGCCTGTCAAACGGATTCATTTGCAACCGGGCGCCCGTCGCTGTCGACGCAGGACGAATCCGGTTCGGTTCCCGGTTTTTATGTTTTCCGTATCGTGCCACGAGAGGGTGCCGAGGGTTTGCATGATTAATTTGTTCAACGAAATAGGGCCCCCTATTGCTGTTAAATTGCTAATTGTTTACTAAAAGGATGTTCAATCGTTTCACGTCATGAGTGGTGCGTTATGGAAAAGGAATAATCGTTAACCGCTTGTACTAGAAATTATTAAACAAGCTCATACAAGATAGGAAATATTAAATGTTTACAAAAATAGTCCACAAGTGAGTGTTAGTCGTCACTTATTACAGTAGTTTACAAACAATTAAAAACTATCACCTAATTTAATAATACACATATGATAAAGATGGCTGTTTAAGCCATTTTAGCTTTATTTATTTTAATGTTATCATTTCACTTCATTTCTTTTTCGAGTCAATGTGTTGGTTCCAGTTTGCTTTTTCCAATTTTTCCCCCAACATCCTCCGCGTGCTGAATATTGCTTAATTCTATTATGAGGGCACTTTTCATTTTTAAATCCCCACTGGCCAGTGGCCCTTGGTTATCGACAAAATTGAGCGAGGCACACCGTTTTTTCGACCCAATGACTCCGGCACGGACCGGCGTGCTTTGGAGTGTCAACTTGCCGATGCGATGAAGCTGGCCAGGATCACCCAAACCACATGCCCCCCAAGCCACGGCACTCCGAGATTGTTTGCTCCGGGAATCGGCTATGAAAATCGACAGCCCGAAAGCCGTGGCCTGTCCAAACCGGGCCCCCGTTGGCCGGTGGCCTGCAATTGATGGAAATTGGCGAGCCATCGAGCTTGGGCGTGGAAAATGTAAATTATTTATTCATGAGTTTGTTTTAGGGCAGCGTGCAATAATGAATCTGACGTTTTTGGCCGCTGATTTCACGGCCCTTTCGCGCGCCGCCCCGTATCCTCTCTCCGGAGCCAGGACATCAGCTAGCTTCTAGCGGCTGGAACGCAAAATAAACTCGCCGAAATAAAAGAGAGAAGAAAGGAAATGCCGCTCCATCGCCGGAAGCCACGGTGGTTCCGATTTCTGGCCCGGCGCGTTGTTTGCGCGAGAGCCCCACGTGTCCCCCGGAGCGGCGCACGATTGTTCGACATTCCGTTCCGTGTCAGCGCGGCCCGTGGCCATTCTCGGGATCGGTTGTGGTCCGCGTGGTCAGATGGAAAATTGAAAATATGCTCCAAGTTCGGCGGCGGCGGTGCGCCAGTTTCGGGGACTGACCGCGGATGCACCGTGGAGTCGGAGGGGGAAAATTGCAAAACGGTGTTTACACATTCGTCGTGCGCAAAACAACACAACGGTCAGGCGGACAGGCGTCCTTCGTCGTCCGGCATATCGGCAGATAATTAGGGCTTTTCAAAGGGCCGCGGAAAAAGCGCACATCCGAAAGGTTGGATGCGGTTCCATTGTATAGGTCAGTAAATTATGTCCGGTGGCGATAATGTAAACGATTTGCGAACATCGATTACACCGGCACGAGACAATGCCGACGCCGGGTTGGGTCGGGAGCCAAAAATAATGTTGCAGGACCGCGAACGATGTGAAACGTTCATTTACACAGCGCACCGATCATCGTGCCAGAAGACGCGGCCGGATTGGATTCCTTAAGAACAAAAAAATAAATGCGGGGCCAGCCATTACGCGAGCTGTAATGATCCTTAATTGGCAATACTTAATACCCCGAGCGTCCCGCCGGACTCAGCCAGGCCCTTCGACCAGGCTGTGCGCCATTTATTAACTCGCTGCCGAGCGCATTAGCTGTAATATTTTACGATTAGTCTTCGGCTCCGGGTTCAACATTTTATTGGACCAGTTGATAAATTTGTCATCTTATTACCCTCGATGCAACCCTCGACGCAGCTGAAGGATTACGGGACCGAACGATCCGCGGTGCGCCGTCGCCACCGAACGAAAATGATTTCATTTGTTTAGGATTTATGTTTCTGTCGAAGACGATGCTTCGGAGAAAAACGGAGTCCGAAGCACAGTGATTGTGAACCACGCCAGCCGGACAGAGAGAGAGAGGCAGAAGTAACAAAAAAGACGAAATATGTGGCACAACTAATGAAGATTATTAATATCTGTGCCTTTGCCCGGTCGCCTCGTTTACGTTCAGCGCACGAAGGACCCTGGTCCGGTGGCGTTCGTTATTTTTAAACCGCCACCACCAGATGTTTGGTACGTGATGATGTCCTGGCTCGATCCTGCCGAGGTTGGTGGATGTGCGAATGTGCAACAATGCACTTACCGTACCTGGTGCTGCTCATTATTCACACACGGATCGCGTGCTCCGGTCGGATCGGACGTTCGGTGCATCCCGGATGCAACTCGTCAATCGGCTGTCAGGTTGTGAGGAACGAAAATACAGAAACAGGCGGATCGAACTGCCGTTCAATTAACGTGGCGTGCCGGAGTGCACCGCAGAGTGGGATTTATTGTCTCTCATTGCTTCCCCGATGCTACCTGTTTTTGCTGTGTCCTTTACAGTTTAATGAAGTACTAAATGTGCGTGCTGCTTTCGTATAAATCACTGCAACACTTAAAACGGAATGGACGCCATTACCGAGTGTTGCATTACTTTCAGTTTAATAAAACAAACGCTACTGATACACTGACGCCTATTAACAGTATGAATACATCGCATTGTTAGTTGTTATGAATTCCTACTGTTAACGGTCGTCGTGGCTGATCCTAGCTCATACCCAACGGTAAAATGATAGCATCCGACGTTTTTAACGAGTTTCCTACTTATTTCTGTGTCTTTATGTATTTTTATTGTCCCTCCCCTCACCGGCACACGGAATGCACACTAATGAACACCATCGTGCGGCATCGGTCCTTCGTCGGCGGCGTTGTTGACGAATGTGCAATCGACGGTGCAGCCACCGGCACCGCAGGAATTAATTACTTGCCTCGCGAACTCGTCCACGCTCAATGTGACAACGAAGCATTGCGACTGCGAGACGTACTCGTGCAAGGATCTGCTGGCCAGCTCCAGCCCTTCGCCGCTCAACTACATCCAACCGAAAAGGTAAGTCTGTTGTCCGTTTCTGGGCTTGTGGGGCGGGTGGATGGCATATGCAGCATGTTACTAATGAGTGACAAAGTAGATGTCCCACTCGGCAAGAAGGACCTTCGACCTGTTGGCAGTGTTGGCTGACTTTCACGACCGACGCGGCTGAATGCTCGATGTTGTCTGGCGTCTGTGGTGCGAATGTTAATAAACACTAGGACACTCGGGTCCTAGACGCCCCTGCTGGAGCACACGACACCGTAACCGGCCGGAGGTTCCCTGTGTGTAGCGCCATCCGAGATTAGGGATGCGTCCATTAGGGATGAATGCAAATGCTTGCTCAACTAACATCCCGGTTTGCCCGGTTTGGCTTTCAGGAGCGCGATGGTCCTTTCGACTGTGATGCTACGAACCATTATCTATAACCGTATTAAACCTCAAACCTCTACGACACCACGCGTAGCCTTATTGATGTGGCGAGAGTGTTGTGGAACGGATCTAACGTTGGCCCTTGAGTGGGAAGACCTTAACAAATGAGTCTAACATCACACAATCTGCTTTTGAATGCTCGCTGGAAGGTGGAATGCATTCGCCAACGATGGCCAAGATACTGTTCGCGCAAATCATACAGAAAGCGGCATAGATCTGCGCAAAGCTTGCAATGTGGGTTATTGTTGAGAACGAGATTTGTAGTGGAGTGTCGCGGAGAGTACACCTTTAAACGTCCCTCTTACAGAAGATGACCACATCATAAAGTTTCACTTCGGGTGAGTAACTACGTGCCAAACACATTGTACCGTGCCAGAACGTAAATCTTTGTGCCACAATACCATTACTCTCCCGGGTGAAGTGTTCACCTCGCGAAGATCAATCCCATCTTTATCGTCTGCATTTCTAATGTTGAATTATTGGATGCTAATGGGGTGTGTGAGTCTCGGGCTGGCCCGGCTAGCCCTCCGCTCTAGCGCAAATAAGCCTCGAATTAATGGCATAAGTAATTTGCTTCAACGCGACAAGGGCTACCGTTTAAGCAGCTCCGGGACTGGTTTCTTGTGCCGGCCCGGCCCAGACAAAGATCCTTCCGCACCGGTGATTCAGTGGATCCTGATTGCGTCATCGCGTCGGCTGCATTGCGTGCCGGTATTCCGGTCCCTTCGGGGACGGGTTGGCTGATTTGATTGTGAAATTAATAAATTGATTGCTTAGCGGCTGCCACACAGCAGAGAGCGCCGCGCCCAGGGCCCTCGTGATCCTTCGAGATGGGCTCGCGTTAATGCTGCCCCGGGTGCACACCACCGGGTGGCAGCGATCGCGTGTTGATTTACAAGTCCATAAATTTATGCACCAGCCGCCGCCGCTACCGCCGCCGACGAACGGACACGGCCGGCACGGAAGCCGATGCAGTTTACATGCAGTTTCCGACGATGCGCTCGCAGGCCCGCATTTGGTGGCGTGGCGCGCGATAACACGAACGACGCGCCTTGTTGTTTGCGCTGGCAGCGAATTAATGGGTGTTTGATTATTATTATTTCTTATCCATTAGCTCGCAAGTGTGCTGGCGGACCGCCGCAGGGATGGTGTTTAGGCAACCGCTCTTTGAAGGAAACTTCGAAATCCGTGAATTTATATCAACACGTCAACTCGTTTTTCCTTAACCTTCATTTGTGGATAAGCTGCTTGATTTGAATTTTTATAAAAAATATGTTGTAGCTGTTTGTTACTTAATTACTCTAGAACTGCTGAATATCAACTAAAACAACGTTCCAAACAACGATGAAAACATGGTAGAATTAATTTTCAACTTCTCCACAATTGGATGTATTGAAGATTGCATGCATTCAGGGGTTTATCGTTATCGTTCGGCGAAGGACAGTGGTAATGAAACCGAACCGAGTGCGGACGATGCTATCTGTGGTTGATGAAATGTCGTCTTAAAGGTGCTTCCTTGAATTTCATCTCAACCACCGTGCTATCTGAATCTGAAATGCATTAAAATTGCATCAGACAAACAAGCACGTGTTCTGGGCAGCATAGGTTAAGCACTCTTCTTAGAGGATGGTGGAGTTTTTGAAACTCAATTCCCGATGGTGCTCGCTGTAAACTGTTTCCTAAAACAACTTGGCGCTGCTGAACACGTACTACATGCGCGCGCCCCAGTGTCCTTATGGGCACCGAGCGTAGGTCATAAATTATCATCAAAAAAGCATAACTCACACGCGGACACACGCGCGTTCGGGGCGTGCATCGTGCAGGATGCGCAGGGTTTGGCTGGCAATTTTCTCGCTCGATAAGCACAGCGCGTCCATCACGGGTTTGCATCGTCGTTGCAGTTGATAGGCCTGCACGCGGCCAACGCACGAGAGCCATCAACAAGGGATCAAGTGCAAAAACCCGGCTCAGAAGGGTCCTCTTCCGGTACTCGTTGGCTAAGGGGGGGCTTTGAGGTCGAGAGTGAAAAAAAAAACACAACTGAAAATACCCATCCTGGATGGTTGGATTAACTCGGAGCCAGGTCGAGCCCGTCGGAATCAGGCCAGTGTAGTGGCGTTAAAACAACTTTGTCGAACCAACGGCCAGCGGTCCCCGCTCTGTTGCGCCCAACGGCATCCCAGCCACTTATGTGCCTAATGCACTCGCTTTAATTCACAATCACCAAACGGCAGGGAAGCCGACTGGCTTCGCATCCACTGCCCATCATCGTCGTGGCCATCACCAGGTTCTGACAGGTGGGCTGATGGCATCCTGTCGTGGTGGTTGAACACTGCGGGCTGGCTGGCCGAGCGTCCTTCCGGATAATTATTGATGGGCAACGTCGGTGTTTGCAGGGGCCTAAACGTGCCACGCACAGTGTGCGCTCTCTTTTATGTTTGACCCATTACAAACACTGGCCTCGGAGCGATGCCAAAATGGTGGTAAGCTACTCACAATAATAGAAAGATTGCCTACGTTCGATCTGCAATTTTGCAATTCTATTCCTTGTTTGGGAATGGTGAAAGTTTTATTAAAATTTAATTCTACAAGTTCCACCAGCTGTTTCTATTGCCGGGCAAAGATGTTTCATTATAAAATGGTTTCATCAAATTTCAATAAATTTATTCAAAATGTGTGGCGAAACATTGATTGTTTTCCGAAGCTTGTCCCACTGTGACGGCCGTGGAAGTCAATCCATTTCCCATCCTCCCATGACCGGAAAGTGTGCGTATAGCGCGTGGATTGGCAGCCTTTGATTTGATGAAAGGAACCGGATCCTGACCGAGGATTACGGTCACCATCGATAAACGGGATTGATGGAAAACATCAGGTCACCGTACATCATCCTTACGCAGCACATGCGTCCCGGGTCCAAGCGGACGAACGGACCCGTTTTCGGTTCCGATATACCGTTGCTGCTTTACTGTTTCTCTCTCTCTCTCGCTTGCAGAGAGCATCCTCCGCATCGTGCTGTCCGATTCGTTCGTCCTTCGGCGCTGCCAGATTGCTGTTCAAATATCAATTTAATTAATTCATAAATAATAAATCAATCCCATTCAATCTCCGCAAAGAGTCAGACGGAGGCATCCCTTTCCGAGGCAGGCAGCCCTTTCTATGCTATGTGCGATGCACGGTTTTTTTAGGGGAGGATCGAGGCCCCCTGCCCGGCGGCCAGGGGATCGATGTCACTCGATGGGGCTGAATTTGAAAGTGATTTGCACTTACATGCGCCAAATTGAATATATCGGCCGCTGCCAGGGTGGAATAATTGGGACGAATCGGAGTCCTTCGGAAGGTCGCAGCTGCGTCCGATTTAGTGTGACCAGGTGGTGACCCATTGGAGCGGATCAAATTTCTCCCCAAAATTCACTGTGGAGCATTCGATACCCCGCACGAGTCCGATTTAGTGTGGGCTAGTATATTGCAAAATGTACAGGAGCAAAGGACCTAAAGGCTTTCCTCCTCAACAGCACCTAGTCGGAGTCGGACGTTACAATGCCCCCACAATGTTGACCCATCCATTACGCCTTGATTATGGTTTAATCTAACCATTGACCATAAGACGATCAACGAGCGGCCACTTGACGCCGGTCCGCTAATGACGGCGAGATAAATTTAATATTGATTTTAATGTCCGCTATCCTCGTCCGGACAGCGGGGCACTAAAGTGCGAGTTTCGTGATAATGTCAAACATGCTGTACGCAATCACGGAGCACGCTGCCTCCGGTAAGAAAAGCCCTCCGAAGACCGGTTCATCGGTCGGACATTATACGGCCACAAGGACACGCGCGCACGGGACACAGAAGCCGGGGGTTCTACAATTGCTAATTGAGCTTGTTCGCACACATGCCTTGTGCCGTCGGACAGAAGAGGAAGTAACGGACAAAGTCGAGTGCCAATACACGCCATGGCACACGCAGGGAGTATCTCGCGCGCAGATAATTAAATAGAAGTGCCCGCCAAGGGTTTCGTAGCATTAATCGGTTCGGTCTTGCTGGTCCGGGACTCGGCCCGGGCTCGCTGGGAAGCTACCGGTCAAGCAGCTAGCCGATAGCGCCTCCGTCTGTCGACGCCTCTGGCTGGAGATAATGCGTGCAATTAACCATTTATGGGGCGTTTAATGATGATGGAATGTTTCTCCTGTATCGCCTCGTGTGGTGGGCGGCGGCTGCAGCCGTCAGACGCGCTGGGTCATTCTCGGTTTTACGACATCCTTTCGTATCCCGTGCCGTGCCGTGGTTTAAGATTCCCCTCCGTATTTTGCTCCCCATATTTTTTCGCAGTAGAAGAGTTCATAGCTCGTGCCGGGAGCACTGCTGCCGGAAGAAGAAGTTCAACCGTTCGATTGATCCGGCGACGCTCGAGAACGTGGCGGTGACGTCGGATGGTGAAGGACGACGACGTATCGGCGGACCCCAGGCGTCACTGATTCATCCATCGGCCGGCCGCTTGGTGCAGCTATCTTCCCGGACGAGCGTTGCCTCTGGGGATGTACCGTCACGCCGGGCGGGCACTACTAGCGGTGGGGGTCCACCTTCACCTCGTGACCGGCTGGCGGAGTACTGCAACCGTGATGCCATCGCTGTAAGTATCGTGGCGGAGAAGCCTTCACGGCCATTAGAGACACCCGAAGGGTAGTTGCTAGGAAGGTTGTCGGTAAAATTAATAAAGACCGCACGGGTGTACCGATAAGCACCTTCGATCGATACGGAGGTCATAATGATTGAGGGTTTTCCGTTCCGGTAGGAGTTGTTTCCATGCGAATTTTCACTTTCTTTCGATAGTTGATTTTAACTTTTAGTTTTGTTTTCTAATTTTTTAATTTTTTACGAGTCCTTAGATTTTTTTTATTCCAACTAGAAATAATAAAGTGCAAGTCGCTCTGTTAGTTAACAATGCCCGTAGCAATACCGGTTACGTATACTTTCCACGCTGAGACTCAGCAGCTCGAGGTCCTGGCGCTCGTGAAGTGGCCACAGAGTGCGGAAAACCCCATCCAGAATCCACCGAAGCACAGGGGAATGCTAATTTATATTCCCTTACCGCACGGAGCCGGCCCACCTTAGAAAAAAAGTAAAGGACATCCAGAAAAGCACATCAAACAAACGAGCGCCGAGAGCAGTAGCGGAAGCAAATTGAAAAAAGAAGCAAAACCCCATGTCCCTTAAATGGTATTTGAACTCACCGTTCTTCGCTCGCTTTTCCCTTGCAGCAAATTTCCATTTCCAACGGCGACCAACGGACGATAATTCCCTGGCTGTACCGGGTCGGTTTAATTGAAACGAGGCACCCGGTCTGCGTTGGCGCTTTAATCCATCCGAGTGTAATATTAACAACTGCAGTCTGCGTTATAAAGTAAGTACCATTTTATGAGCGGCTTTATTGTCCCTATTTCGGGTCATGCCCGGTGCCGGTGTCACCAATCCTAGCCAGTAGTAGTATTAGTAGTTGCTAGGTATTGCTGTATTATTGCCTTGTTACTAGCTGCAGGACATACGGACAATTTCCACCACTTTTGCCGTTGCTGCTGCTGGACGTTATGAAGATTTTCGCGTTCCGCCCCGCCCCGGGGGTGGTCCGAATGCTGGAATGCTGGACAATTTTTCTCCCCGCTCGGGTCGTTGGTTAGCCACACTTGAAGTTGTAGCACGCAGTGATGGGAAATTAAATTGTTATTACAGTGGCAGTAGCGTCGGACAACACGGATTCTGCCTCCCCAGCCCAGGGGGTCCCAGGACGGGTAGGACGACACAGGAACGTCATGACAGCATTGTGCCGGGCTTAGAGGGCTGCTGAGATGTGTATTAAAATGGTTCTCGTAAGATTAAGCTCCTTGCTGCTTTGCTGCAGCAGCAGTGACATTCAATTTAGTCCATTTCCTAATCCTAGCGCCAAATGCTTACGTTTGGTCGGTGTTTACTAAAGTGGTTGTTGGTTTTTTTTACCGCAGACAGAGTTGATTTATTTTTCTTTCTTTCGGTTTGAGTTTGTTAAATTTTCATACCTTTTATTTGTGATATTTTCATAACTCGTTACATTCTCATTCTGAACATATTTTAAACAATTTTTATATCATTTAAACTAGTGTCACGAAAGAGTTACTATGTAATCCTCGAAGCCGATAGAGTTTCGCAAACAATAACTTTACCGAGGGGAACGATTTGCTTCGAATTTCCCAAGGATATGAGACCGTTTCTCCCGCAACGGCCTCACACAATTCAATATGCAAACAAATGAAATGATCTTGCAATGAGCGGCCAAGCAAAGCTTTGGTAGCCGCCAGCATCTCCGTGACCAGGGGACCTGCATGAAAGTATTAATTTGAATTTTAAATAAATGACACTTGCACCGTACCGGATGCGTACCGGTCAGCAGCCTGCAGAAGTTGGCTGAGTCCAGAACCCGGTCCGTTGCTGGTCCAACAGGAGCAATCATGTTCCTGCTGCTGCTGCTGCTGCTACCGTCCAGGAGCCGGGCAGAAAATATGCTCACTCGCTATATGGTCCGGAAGGAACGGTCAACGGCATAAACGGACCGCGTCGTTACACCGGTCCGAGTCCGAGCCGTGACTGCAAAAGATGCAAAAACGGCACGGCACGAACGTGAAGACTTCTGGAGGTTTCAGCAACAGGGAGCGTGCGCGCGGCTTCGAAAACCACATAATCGTACGTAATGAAATGGACACCGGTGAATCGGGTCTTGGCCCGGAGGTCGGACGGTCCAGAGTCCGAATGAAATAACAAAAGCCCAAACAACGGAATCCGCGGAACCGTGGGTGTGGTGGGCACCATTTGCCATCCAACCTGGCACCAAGAGCCTAGAGATTGTGTGGCCGGGTTCGGAAGAACATTGTCCTGCGGCTTCAGGACACACGCCCGTCCCGTGTCCCGGTTGGCTATCGGTGGCGTGATTTGTGCCCGAATCCCGGACGGAGCGGCCAACCGGTTGGCGCAGCATTTGGAGACAATTCGAACACTCGTGGACGTGGACGAAGGTGGGCGGCATTAAATTGAAATGCGTCCCGGGGCCGGAACAATTAGACAGACGCTTTGTGTGCTGCGATTCTCGACCGTCGGCCGCCGTGCCAGTTCGTGATGAGTCGTAAGCCCCGTGTCTTTATTGCCCGGGTTTGACCGTTTCCATCAATTACGGGGGATTTCTGTCGACTTCCGGGTGCCGGTGCCCGGAAGGATTACGGTGGGCCCCCGTTTCTTGGATGGCGAATTTATTGCACGTTTCGCAATCACACGAAGAATTTAATTTCAACTCGCACCCAAGGAGCGATGTAATGCAGCCGATGCATCGGTCCCCGGGTCCAGCTTGTTTCGGAATCAGTTGTTGCTAGCAACGTGTAAGTAGGCGAGAGAGCAAATGAAATGACAGTTGCAACGACGGGCCGGATTGCATAGTGGATCGACAGCGCACAGGCGCCCTAATGTGATGAAGATTTCGGCACGCATTTAATTTTAATTCAGTTTTTTGCGCTCGCGGCGGTGGCGTTCCGGTTCCTTCCCAAGAAGGCGGTCAAGTGGCGTGGAAATGAAGGAGCTTCCGGTTCCGAAGAATAGTAAGAGGGCAGTGTCTGCGCGAGTGGGTTAAAGTTTGCCCGCTCCCGCTTTGGGTGATGGAAACGTGCAAAACTTTTTTAATTATAGCATGTAATCGCGGAAGTTGGTTCATTTCGCGTGCGGTGCTTTTTTCGCCAGCCGCCCGGCCCCGTTGTTTTGCTATTTGTTTGTTGCTCTGTGATGGGATTTTTTTCCTGTTTCGTACATCTGCCGGGCTAAGGATGCGCAGCGGTAAGTGCTCTTCAGCGCACCGTGTGGAAATGGGCTTCTTGGATACGGAGCGAAGAAGCGCCCGATGTGCCAGGCAATAAAAGTCACTTGTGGGCTCACTTAAGGCGGCTAACGGCTGGCAGAGTTTACGGTAGTTTATTTTAATCCTCCGATCTTTATGGGGAGAGGACCGGTATAATTTTCATAAATGTTTACAGGCTGTGTCGGGATGGTGCTCGCTTCAGTCGCATGTGCCGATAGTTAAGGAAATGCACCAGGGAGATAGAAGTTTTATATTTGGTTCTACGGCGTAACTTTAATCGGAAGTTTATATAACAATCTTGGGGCTCGTAAAATAGTGGATAATTGTCAACTTTAAAAAGTTTATTTCACTCACGACCCGAAGCTCCTCTAAGGTTACTAGATCAGATCAAATATGGTTTCCGTCAAAGGGTCTTAAATTTTTAATTTTTAGCAAAACACACAGCATAAACCAGTCTGCCTTTTTTGTGGGCCACTGGCGAATAGAAAAACGGACATTAATTTGTCCGGCGGCACAACTAATCCTTCGATACGCGTGCTTTAACCAACGGCACAGTGTTACCCCCGGACACGATTTGATGGATGTCCGGGTGCCTACGCCAGCAAACGCGCAGAAATGGGCCGTGTGACAGGACCACAACACACAACGACCACATGTCCTCGGCCATCGTTTGCGTGCGATAAGAAACGGCTACAGGCTGCGGTCGCGGAGACAAATGGAATCTCTTCCATCCGAGTGGGTTCTCTCTGTCTCTCTGTGTGGCACGGCGACCGCGAGATCTGCTGCGAAGTAACTGGTCGATAAGGCCCCCGGTCGAGGGGGTCGGCCCCGGGACGGATCCTTGTCGTTTCATCTCGGAATCCGTCATGTCGCCCGGCTCGGCTCTCTCGTTCTCGCGAACCGAGGACGAGGTTTATTTTCATTTGTTTGCTTACAATGGATACTTGCTAAAAGGAATATTTATATCCGTCATTTTTCTTCTAGAGCCTGGCGCGAATCCGGCGGGCACTAGACTAAAGGTCGGTGAATGACTTTGAGCGGCCGAGTGAGCGAGAGGCCGAGCGCCAGGGAAAGACAAATGAAAGCTGCTTTTACTAATGATTGATTAAAAGTAATATACTTGTGCCGAGCTAACCTACGGAATGGTGCTGCCATTTGCCGGCGATGTTGTTGCCGTGTTGTGGCAGCAATATGGCAGCTCATCCGGCGGTCCCCGGCAGCTTTGAGCGTGCCACGCGTTCGCCTCATTTGCTACGGTTTGGTCCTCTGTAGGCCGTGTGCTCGGGAAATGAGTTTTTCACGGTGCGGAATGGAAATCCTTTTTCTGATTAGACGCGACCGCTCGGCGGGTTTTTGCTGCTCCATCGAACTGGTCCGGTACTCGGGTAGTCCTTTTGGGTACGATTTGCGCAGTCCTTTGTCTTCATTTTGGGGCCCCTGATACCTGATCAGCTTGCGGGTTTTTGTAGGCTTTTCTGTTTTTTTTTTCACCACCACCGCCACCGTTGTGGTGGATCTGAAGAGGAGGTCCTTCCGTCGTTACTCATTAGTACGAGGCCAGATGTACCGGCGAGAGAGCGAGAGATGAATAATGATTGTGCTAAGTCCTTATCGCTCATCCTCGACAGTGTTTTACTTCAGTTTCCACCATCCGGGATTTCCACCGTTCGGATGTGTGGTTTGGCCGCCTGGGGTTCTTGTTGCGAAAGGACTTTCTATCAGCATGGCACCGCGTACTGCCGGTGATATTTTAGGTCCTCAATCTAGGGGAGAAAATTGAAAGTATTGAGATTACTGGTGGCTGGTGGCCCAGGATTATGGTTGGACTCTAAATCATCCGCAGAGGAACCCGGTTCTATTCTTCGTTTACCAATATTTTCTTTAAGATAAGCAAGAGATTCAGCGGCAAGAGAGTCTTTAGCAGTTTCTGGTGAAAACGTTCCATCGTTTCAGTTATCTCGGTTAAGGAATGATCTTTTCCATTTCGTTTAATCATTTCTTCACGCTTTTCTTGTTTTGCTGAAGCAAATTAAGCAATTGCCAATTGATTGCACGTTTAAATTTAAGTGTCCTTTATGAACCAGATTGAATACCAAAATACCTGCGCCCTGCTGGGTCACTTGAAACTGCTCGACCGTAAGCTGGTGCGCTGGTGCTGATGAGCCCGGTGGTCGGTGGGCTTCATAGGTAAATTAATTGCAACCAGGACCCGTGCCGTTGCTTTTGAAGTGTTAATGAAAGGTATACATTAGTAGCAAATGAGCACGTGGGTTGCAGGACGATGGCACCCGGACGATGATGTTGGTGATGGAGCACTAGTTTGTTTATGCTGACGGGTGCGGCCGGTACTAATGCTTCGGAATTAGGTTCCGAACCCCCTAGGACCGAATTTGTGCCGCACACTCGCTCGGCCGGGTTTTGTTGGTTTCTCATTTGGGCTAAAATAACGTGTGAATCATTTGCAAACTTAAAGTGAAGCGACCACTACAAGTGTACATATTCCCTTGAACGGTTACAAATGGTGGATACAAAGATGGAGAAATGTTCCACCTCGGTATCGGTGACTGAATGATTGATATTTGACAAGGCTCGGAAAGACATTCTTCGCTCTGTTTAATAATTGAAAAGCCACCGTTAAATTAAAACACTCCTAAGGTGATAAATAATGAACAGCTCGGGAAGGATGTTACTGAAATTGATACAAACCGTGCGCCGACCTCACACTCTGGGGCGATGTTTTATCGTTCGGATTGAACTTCAAACGACGTTGAGAAGTGTGAAGCTCCGTCACCTCGCCACGCGCGTGTTTCCTGCCAATTATTTTAACATGTTAATCCTTCTGCACTCTGATTAAACTTTCAGCAAGAAACCGGAAGAGCTGTACGTCTGGAACGGTGGTGCCGACGGGCCGGCGGATCAGCACGCCGTGAGCAGAATCATGCTTCCGGACCAATTCGCAACAACTTTCGAGCGGCTGGAGAACAATGTTGTAGGTAACAGTATGGGTCCCCGCAAAGGACCAAAGACCGAAGTGGATACCTCTCTCTCTGTGGAGCACACTGGACGTGACAGATGACGTTTGTCGCAGATAAAAAGACACATAGACATACACATGCAAACGCAGTTAAGCCCCCGGGGGGGGTGGCGGTGAATAAAAAGGACACTAACCCGTCTCGGTAAACATTCCCGGCGCGTGGTGCCGGAGGCGGCTGGCAAATCGTTGACAGATGATTGTGTCCTGGCCCCGACTCCGGCCCGACTTGCGAGCACTTGGCGTTCTTTGCATGCGCTCTTTGATCTTCTGGAGCATTGTTGCGTGCCAAAGGATTGTGTTCCGTTCCGAGCATGCGATGCAGTTTCCCCCCCCTCTCCGGCGGAGCGGAGACATAACTAAAATTTAAAGTGACATGTCAACGGACTACAACACAAGGACTTACGGCACACCACCGTTGACAGCGCTTCAGGACAGTGCAAACAGAAATCCCTTTCTTTTCGTGTTCCTCGACAATTATCCTCGATCAGTGTGATCGCCTGGCCGCCATCAAAGGGCGGCTACAGTGACAACTCAACAACACCGGACAACGCCGGTTGACAGCGTTGTGAAACAGAAGTGTGCAATATCAATAGACACCCCTCCGGTGGGGGCTGAGGCTGGTTGGTGGTCCTCCGGAATTCTGAGCACTCGACGACAGGCTCGAGGCTCCTGGGGGGGGGGCGATGCGTAGTACATTGAAACGATTCTTTCATTTCCTCCGTACGATCCGGTCGGGAGCACGGAAGATGAAATTAATTGAAATGACACGGTATCCGGTTGTGGGAGGAAATTCCTTCTCTTCCGGATCCATCCCCCCCCACCGTTGATGAATATTGCATTCTCGTTTCTTTTCTCCGGAAGGTGCATCCTGCCACAGTAATGCGGGCCGAGAATGCCCAGAATGCACAAATGCGAAATGTATCGCAGGCGATCGACTTGGAGCGGAAAGCTGGAAAAGCGAATAAATTATTCACAATTTTGCAGGCATTGCTGGTGCTGGTCCGGGGTACCAAGCAAGACAAACACGTGGGGAGTCCATCCGGAGTTCGTGAGCCGTCGCCACCGTCGGAAGTGGAGCCTTCTGTATCGGAATGGCGAAGGCGGAACCGTTGGCACGAGAATACGGAACCGATTGGGGCCGGGCGACGCAAACGGACACCGGCAGCGGTGCCTATTTGCTTATCATCAATTATAGACCCGACGACGCAGGACCGCCGAGCCCACCGGGCTTCCGGACGGTGCTTTACTGTCGCCCATCGGCGGAGCACGTAAGTTGAACCGTTACTAGCCGTCTTAAGGCGGTCGGGGATAGGAGATCGGAAGATCCTGCGGAACCGGAAGGACACGGGAAAGTTTGCCGGAATTGCGCCGTGGTTGCGGTGTGACTTCGTTTGACTTTACAATTTGGCGAAAGCATGAAATGGATTCCTCATTAGCGGCCTGCCCGGGGGTGTCGTTATAATTTCCCTTTCGTGTTGAATTGGTTGGAAGGCTAAATCGGAACTTTTTAACCTAATTTTCAAGCTTTCGGTTCTTATATTTTGCTTTAAATTATCCGTTTGCCACTTGCCTTTCTATCATTTAATATTTTCCTTATTTTTCGTTCGATTCTTTAAAACTACTAAATTACGTCACTGTGCCAAAACACGTAATTAAGCAAAATCGGCAACACGAAACATAATTAGCAGTATCAATTCTTCCATTGTTTCACCATTCATCATTGAGCTGTCTCCATTGAATACATAATCCGACGGTGGCGTCCCCGTTCCGCAGCGGGAAGTTTTCCGAAGAAGCAATCCGAGCACGCTGGACTTTCCCGCCGGAAGTTTTCCCGGTTTGCTGGACCCCGATTGCCCGTTGTGTTTGACCAAAAGTCTCCGAATTAAATATTGCCAACGGGCGGACCGTCTCGTTTATTCAATTAGCACATCTATCTATCTTTCTCGGGTTTCCGCAATCGTGGACCTCACCGTCCGCTGGTCGACCGTACTGTGCATCGGGCAGACTGCTGCGCCATCCACCGAAGACACCGGACACCAGCGTGGCCACCGATGGCACTAATTACGTTACGACAAATATTAGCATTTTTCCGGCCACCGAGTGCCGGCCGGAGCACCGGGACTATCTGCAGCACGATGGCAATCTGTGCGCCGGCTACGGTGCGGCCAGCAACCGTAGCATAGATGTGGTAAGTGACCGCCTGCCGTTCCTCCGAGCTCCGAGTCTCGTCCCGATCGGAGTCACTCACTCGGCGCTCGCCTTGGGGATATTTTGGGCCAAAAAGCACTGATTGGAAGAAGGCGTCCCGGCGATGTGTGTTTGTGTTACGAATTCCATGTTCGGTGGTCGGTTCCGACCGGGTGCCCAACATTTCCGGATTTCGGATGCGAGCAGCGGCGGTTGTGGTTTGGTACGATTTTGGTTTCTGGCTGGCTCAGGCTCGGCTCGGTTCGGCTTCGGGTGCATTTTGCCGAGTACGTGAACAATTGATGCCGGACATTGTGGAGTTTCTGAATTTTTCTATTGTTTTCTTCTTCGGTTGCGAAATCCATGGCAATCCATGTGGCCTGGTGCTAGGGCAACTTCTGCCGGACCGGACACTGGTGTGACCAGTGGGTCAGACTGTTAAGACGATTAAATATACGGAAGCTGTTTGATGAAACGGTCAATTGTTTGTGACTGGAGCTGGCTCCGGGTTCGTTTTGCGGTGTTAATTCTCGTTCGTGACATTCGAGTGGGATGCACGTTTGTATCCTGTTTTGCAGTATTTGAGTTTTGTTGAAGTCTGCGCTAGAATATGTTATTTTGGGCTATTTGTTTATCAGTTTCATGAGCAAAACGTATGATTCCAAACTAAGTTGCTTGATTGGTTTAATTATAACAATGTAATAAAAAAGAATCTTTTATTTAGCTATCAATGTTAAAATGCGCATCAAAGCTACAATTAAATAATGCATTCTGCATCTCAGCATGAGATCAATCGCGTTCATTCGTAAATTAATAATAAGCGCATAGCGGAAAAAAGGATGACGGTTTTTGTTCTCTGGTGCATACATTATGGACCTTTGCCATTTTTACAATCCTCATTAACCCTGTCAACTGATATGTTGTCACTAATTCCACATTTCCGTACGCCCGTTGTCCCTGCAGGATTACAGCGGAGCACCACTGATTTGCGACGAGGACAACGGAGGCCGAACGTGGCGCACGGTTCGCGGACTGCTGACCTGGTCGACCGACATCAATCATGCACCGCACCTGTTCACCAATCTGACCACCTACCGGCCCTGGATCGAGCGTACCATCGAGCAGCTGGAACTTCCAGCGCAGCGGCCCTCGGGGGGCCCACCGATTGCCGTCCAAACCACCCGAACGTACCGTCCCGGTGTCGTCCTGTACGGCTGAGGAGTTCCGGCCACGCCCGTTCGCCTGCCTGCCCGTTCCCGCCAGTGATTGATTTCCACGGGCGGCCATTTGGCCCACGGTAATCGATTAGTTTATTTGCCACCTGAGGAGTAGCAATAAAATTGCACACCATTTTTCCACGCCGAACTCCTCGAAGCCATTGTGTGGTTTTCGCTCTTTTTTTGGGAAGCAAACGCGCCTTATATCCGAAGGAACAATGGGAGCAACGTAACACATCCGACAATGGGAGGAAAAGAAATTTGGTAACATAAATTTTTGAACACCCGCCGATCACCGGCCCTGCACAATGCATTTTCTTTCGCCGACCCGGTTCTTTGGCCCGGCGGGTTCTAGTGGCGCAATAATGGCGGGCGAATATTTTCCCGATTTTCGGTCCCCATTTCTCCGGTTTCCTTCGTGGTACCGGATGATGAATTGGTGATGCACGTGTGTACGTATGGGTTAGAGTGGCCCCACCCAGCATGAAGCGCATTAATGGTAAGAATTCCATCGGAACATGCGCTTCGCAGCGAAATTGGGAAACTTTGGACTCGGAAACAATTTCCTCGACGGCTGCCGGCCATCAACGGAGGCTGTGGCTCGGTCGAAGCGTTTCATCAAATTTTCAAGCAGCAAGTGAGAGGAAGTAGGCGCCTTCTGCGGCTGCCTATTGTGCAGTGATCGAACCGAAATTTCGTTACAGTAGGCTGCCGAAAGTTAAGTGACGTGTTTCGATGGGTGTTACGGGCAAAAAGGACAAACTTAATAGGTGCGTCTGTTTCAGTTAAATAATCGTTAGTTCAATAGTCGTTTGGAAAAGTGAAAAATTTATTAAGAAGTAAGTGAGTGATTTTACTTTCGTTTCTCTAAATATCGATGCCCTCCATACACTGTGCTGAGCCGACGAGCACCACGCTCTTTGGTGCCACAGTTGACGGAAATTGTTTCCCGAAAACACAATCACTTTACCGCACGAGCGCACTGATGCTCGGCCCTACACGGCCCGAGGGCAACCGGGCGTAGGTTCTATGCACCCTGCGAGCCTCTGATTGCTCGACACGGTGCTGCAGGGCGTCTCGACGCGGATGCTGCGTCGAAAGGAGCATTCCTAGCGAGGAGGAGCGTTGGCCTACCGTAAAGGATAGGTGGCTGTGTACCGCACGCCAGCGATGGTAACGATATAGAAATTTGCATAATTTACTGTCACCGACGTGGCCGTGGCTGCCGGCGGTGCTACTGATTGCGGTCGGTAGCAAGGCGCGGACAAAAACGAGGTTTTTCTGAAGAAAAGAACTAACTTTAAGGACGCAGCAGCAGCAGCGATGGGGTTCAAACTGATATTTTCATCTCGAGGCGCTCGGGAATTTTCGCGAGTGTGAAACAATCACCGTTAATTTATTGTCTTTATTGTTTTATAATTTTTTATGTTCCCACCAACACCGGGGCGGCATTACGTCGATCGCTGGCAAGGGTTAGGGGTGTCGCTTTTCCAACCCCGACAGCCACCGACATTCTTATTCGACCGGTCGGGTCGACCGGGCAATGGAAATGCGGCTACCAATATCGATGGGTTGGGTGGGGATTTTGCTAAATTTGGACGCAAACGATAAGGGAGCCACCGGAGGGTTTCCTTTGTGGGTGCTGCGTAAGAATTGTGGGAAGAATTTATTGAAAAAGTTTCGGCGCTGCATTTTCCTGCTGTCGTGAATGGGTGACCCGAACGTAAGGTACTATGTCGTCGAAGTGGTGAGAATAGGGCCCTTTTGTCGCTTTGGCTACTTGCCGAAAGGTTGATTATAACGAGTTGGGAAGTTTTATAAAATATAGCTAAATCTGCCGGAAATTAGATTTAAAAGCCATTTAAAGATAGTTTTCAAGTGTTGTTGAGTGAAGCGTTGTAATTAAATTGGTTTCTATCCATCAAATTGAACAACAAATTTCCCATGGGACTAGACACAAGGGGCAAAACTTGGCTACGCTTTTGTAGTGCAAATTGCAGCAATCAAGGCGCATCGCGATTCGATCAAATGGGTGTAAAACATCGATTGATCGTTGTGTGCTTTCATAATAATTTCAGTTCACAAATTTCAACAAGCTTCATTTGTTTTCCAACAACCTAACAACTTACAATAGCCAGTTTTGGTCGTCAGCATTAAATTCGATTACTAACTTCCTCGGTTGGGACACATCAAACGAGTGTGGGGTTTATCGACCAGAGCACGATCTACGAACCCATTTTTCAATGCATAATGTTGGCACACATGTCTCAGATGGTTGTCTGACAAACTAGGAGTTTTTAATAGTTATGCTAAACTTTGAAGAGACATATTTAAAAGGTTGCTACTATGTAAAAACAGACAGAGCGCTTCCGTGAATTGTTAATTAACCGTAATCAATGCTTAAAGTGGTTGATTTTGATCCGCCTCAAAGGACTGGCTCGCTGCCGTCTGTCCTCAACGAACGCCCTTCTGGTGTTTTTCTTTTAATTGCTATTCACCGCTTTGCTACCGTGTGGCTACCGAACCCAAAAAGGTCACTCCGGGGGTCGGTCACTCGCAAACGAAAACTATTTACCACTCTTCAGTTAAGCTTGTCAGTGTAATTTTACAGTTTACCGCAGTGTGTAGAAGAGAAAAAAACGGAACATCCCTCCGTTCGGCCATTCGATTGGAACCCCGAAGGAGCCGTCCTTGGAGAAACCGTTGCAAATTAGAGAATTAGTAAGCGGTTAAGCGACGCAAACCGAGACGAGGGAGACGAGGGTCTCTGGGACTTCTCGGAATGCCGTTTCCAGGCGTTGGGCACCTGGGACAGTGGAAGATTGTTGTGGAAGGATTATCACAAACGTAGCGCTTACAACAAAACCTGGTCCAGGAGGTCCGCACCGTACCGCAGGCATGTCACCGAGTAGTAAAAGTTGCCTAGATAGGTTCTGTGGTTTTCGGTAATTTGCAAACTCCAAAGCGACATGCCCCCGGACCACAGGCGAATCTCCAGGCACACCCGACCGGTCACCAGCCTTTGGGTCCGGGCACACCCCGGGGGGCCTGGCCACACCCGAGGAGTTTTCAATGATGATGCGGTTGCTTGGACGACAGGTGGACCACATTTTAGATTACATGACCGGTGTCCGGTATCGATTCGAACTTCCTTTACCGTTTTGTCGTCCCGTTGTCCTTTTGGGGCCGCAGTCGGCAAGCGGTGCGGCAAAGGGACGGGGTAAAATTTGGTGCAAGTTCAATTAGGCCAAAGGACCACCTTGAAACATTTGCCCGAGTTCTAATTTATACGAGTTGAGGCAGATATATTTTGCGGCCAACGCCTCATCAGTGTCCTTTGTGCAATGGAGCACGTAACGAAGGGTTGGTTTATTATGGGAGGGCAGCCAAGATTTATCCTTCAAGCCCACCGAAGGAATCAGTCACATGTTTCATCTTTTACGGTATCATGGCATCAAAATAAGTTATTTGTTTTAACCTAACTTAATCAAATATTTTTCTTTCTTCGAATATTTTTTTTCCGAATAAACTAAATAAAAGTCTAACAAAATTTCATTACGCTCACCGTGAAGGTATCATCAGCTTTATTTAATTTACTTTCTTCCATAGGTGAAACTCACCCATACACACTTTTGCGAAAGCATTATAGTGGCCAACTTTTGCGTGGTGGTGGTCACAAAAAAAAATCAAAGTCCCCACAACGCCAAGGCAGGATCTAATTAGCTTACAGTCGTTTACACCTTCGCCGTGGGTGGCAAGATCCCAAGATTACCGCCAGCAAATACTCGGTGGGATTTTTTCTCACCATCACCACCACGATAGTGGGCCTTTCTTTTGCTTCTTGCGTTGTTGTGGAAGAACAATACGGGGCACGGGAGGCCAGACTTCACTCGCCAATGGCTGTGGAAGTCCTGGCAAAGCGGGAGAAGCCTGTACCCTGCACCTGCACAGTGCTGGCTGGCTCAACCCGGGGAGCAGGTAATTGCGATAATCGGAGCTTAATTTAATTAACGCTCCAATGAAGAAACCAGTAAACCTGTTAAAACTTTTTCCCTCCCTATCATCGCACCTTTCGCACGGGCTTCTTTATCGTCCTTCGACGCGCTGCTGTGGTCGTGGCCGTGGCCTTAAGCGGGGGCAAGCAAGCCACACGGAGCCATGGCCATACTTTTCGCGCGTGTAGCCCGTGCCTTTGTTCGAGTCAAACTAAAGCGCAAAAAAGCCGGGAATAAAGAAAAACAGAAGCCCACGCGCGGTGTGAAGATCCTTTCTTGTGTGACCTCTCCCGCTGTTGGTGCTTCTCGGGTTGCAGGTTCGTCCCATTCGATACCCCAGCTGTAGTGGGTCCTTTTCGTCCTGTGGGCTCGAGGACTATTTGTGGTTTCTTTTGCGGTTTGCGTTTTTAAAGGGTGAAACAATAGGAAAACGCATCCTTCGCTTTTTCACAATGGGGACAAAAAATGCACCATTTGCGTTCAAGGACACTTTGCCACCCAACGGACCCACGGTCGTCGAGACATCGTTTGGCTTCCTGTTGGGCGAGTCGATCACCGCTTTACGGTGTGTAAATGGCTCGATGGAGGCGCCCGGTGGTTGAGAGCACTATTTTCCTTCCCAGTGCCAAATGCGATTGGCATCGGTGTCCTGCGGGTAAAGTGTTGAACGGTGAAAGTTGAAGTCTGCAGGGCGAGACCCACAACCGCGAGGGCAGAATGACTTGTAGCGACTAGCGTCTTCAATGCTGTCGGAGTTGATTGCCGGAAAACTCCTTTCGTTCCTTCCGTTTTTTTGTCTCAACACTACTCTAGGGCCACGGGGGGTTTGCCAACCAACGCGCACGCACAGCGTGGAGTGCACAAAAAGAATGCCAAACAAAAGAGTCAAACATGAGCAGTACATATAATTTAATTACAACTTTGATGAAGTGGCGGTATAATTATTTATGAAGTTAATTAGAATTTTAATTAATAAATTTGCATAGATATTGCGCGGATGTGTGCCGGTCGCCGCTGTGTCCCTTTGTTTGTGCGCGATTCCGCTCCAGAAAATGGTTCGTGCCGGTCGTTGGTGGTTTCTTTTTCTTTCCCATTCTCGGGGTTTAAACTTTCTTTCTGCCAGTTTGAAAGGTAGTAATTATGCGTCACATCGCGTTTCGCGAAACAAATCACGCTGCGATTCGCTGTCGGAGACGCAGAATTGTCTAAGCACCGATAACGGAGCATATTTCGGATACATCAGCCATTTGCCATTTCGAACAGATATTACGTTTCGGTGCGATGCGAGTTCCGGGCCAGTGTTTCGATGATCGATCGAAGGCGCTGTTTTTGGGAAAGAAATTGGGAAAAGTTTTCTAATAAGATTATTAGCATACCTAATTCGAGCTGAAATTTGATGAATTAAAAATGCAAATTTGTTTCACTTTGTTGGTTGACTGTAGCGACCCGAAGGTCAACATTGATCATTCTTTAATGTGGTACGAAGCCTGCAGTTGTTTCATGGATCAAGCAACACAATTATTGTTTCATAAAAATGGATGCTGAAACGAATGAAAACCGATGTTAATCGTACGGTTAAAACATTTAAATTTGTAATTGGAAAAATACATTGTTTCATACCGGTTACGTGCCCATCGAAAGAGAAGTCCTTTACATTTGCTCCAAATCGCGCACTGAGCATTCAAATTGTTCTACAAACTTGGCCATGTAAAGGGAACTCGAAATTTCGGCAACGAAAAACAATCAAAAAATTAAAACCTCCCAAAAGAAGATTGCAAACCACTCGACTCTCCGTTCCCGAACCTCCCCAAACGGTGGCAGGGCGTTTGGTTGAGAAAACAAAATTAAAACTTTGACTTTAAATTTCCGCCTTTACAGTGCACTTCACGGGTACTCGTACCCAAACGCGCGAGTAAGCGGTAAGCATGGGCGGGCTAGACAAAGGACACTCGGTTCAGTTTGCCCAGCGCTGCGGCACCGCCGAGGAGTTCCTTCGTTCCGTTCCGCCATGACCTGGTAGATGGATTGTTGGACGCTTTGTTAAATTAAGCCACGGTGTGCTGGAAGTTCCGAGCGGGAGCTGTCGAATGTAACGAATTTTGTGGCTCGTCAGGTTTTCGGCGGTTGGTTTGAGTTTGTTACACAAAAAAGGAACCACCATGCACTGATGAATGAGTTTGAAATAAATGAGTGAAAAGTTTAAGGGAAGTCGCTGGCTCTATGGGAGTGATTTAATGGTTCCCGGAGTACCTTAGGAATTGGTAAGGAGTAACTCCTTGGTAAGCTGTTAGCAAAAGAAATGGTTACGGAAATGTAGGAACCTCTAGATCGCTAGTTGATTCTTCTAGGATCACTACAAGATGATCTCAAGCAAAGCGACCATCCACGCACGGATATCATGATGATCCAAGAATAAACACATCTTTTTTCGTGAGATTTACCCAACGGTTTGGAATAATAAATGGACAACAAGGAGCGAAAAATCCCTTTGTTCCGCGTTCGCAGCATCGCTCGATTACTCGGCCAGCGGCGTGCACGGAGAATAATTTTCGCTTCGCCGATCATTACTGCAGCGCCGGCCCCTTTGTGCAGCATAACTTTCGCGTGCACCGTGCCAGTTTTTTCCCTCTTTTGCTGCAGTTTTGGAGCCCGCTACGAGTTCCGGAACTCGGAGTTGGCCGCCGGCCGCTGCATTTACTGCTCTGGAAGGTGGCCAAATGCGCCAGGGCGCCTGGAAGGATACAAACAAATTTCACGGAGAGTAAAGAAGATGCAAGCAGGAATAAAAAACAAACACAACTAAAAAGAAAACAATGCACCATTGCCCCAGTCGGGAAGTGCAAACAGCAAGAAGGGAACGGCAAAGAAAACGGAAGGGCCAAAAGCATTGCACTCGCCGAAAAGTAACGCACGCGATCATGCTACGGGCCCCGGAGCAGCGGCCCCGGAATGGGCACATAAAATAAGAGCTTAAAAGTGACATTATCTCTTTTATATATATAAATTTCCGCTGCTGCAACGGCCCATGTTTCTTACGGGTGCTTCATTAAGACATGCCGCTTGCGATCAGTTTCTTGATCACGTAATTTAGAAGCAAGCCTTTTTTGTTCGTTGGTTTTCCATGTGCCAGCTGTGCCTTTCTATTGTTCCGTTTTTCTTTTTATAAATTTTTGAATGCGTTATTTTAATCTTATTTTACTTTCTCATATTTTCTTAGTATATAAAGTATCTTTGTTTAATGTGTGCAAAGCACCAGAGCCGATGCGAAAACAGTTTGCACCCTTTTGGGTGGATCGAGTCCAATACTCGACCAAATCACCAACCCGAAAAGAGGGGGGAAGAACTCGGGATGCTCGGGAACGTTTCATAAATCCATCCAACATGAATGATGATGTCCCGGGTGTGCGGGGTTGATTGCTTAGGAAGCCAGGCGGCAATGCACCAGGGTGTGCCGTGCGAGATGAGGCGCCCGACAAATGGTCCTGTTCCGTTTTTAGTGGAATGTGCACTCATATCTACCGTTGGCCATGGCAAATGTTATATTCGCTTTTACTATGCATTTTTTGGCAGCTCGCGCACGGTGTCATAAAAATGCGCTCTCGCTCGTGACGGGAACGTGGCTGTTGTGTGTTGGGATCCACA
The DNA here is from genome assembly GCF_943735745.2 of Anopheles bellator. Classification (NCBI taxonomy): domain Eukaryota; kingdom Metazoa; phylum Arthropoda; class Insecta; order Diptera; family Culicidae; genus Anopheles; species Anopheles bellator. The sequence goes on along the minus strand of NC_071285.1, from coordinate 10,794,340 downwards.
GATCCTCTCGACTCTGTCTGTGTGAATAATTACACGCTCTTCACACATACGAAAAGTCCACAAATTGCCACAAAAAGAGGACGAAATCCTATAGTTTTTTTCCGCACCGAACGGATTTTGGGAACACGCTGTTTGGGATCATTTGTTTACTCGCAAGCCGTCTTGCCGCCGCTGTGTCCTTCTTGGAGATCGCTAGCGGGACGAGGTGCAAAGGGCCGAGTATACAACTTAAATACCGATCCCGTGTCCCGAAAGCATCCAGCGTCCAGTGTCTGGTTTTTTCCCATTCGCCAGAATACCCGTCGGAGCGCACTAGGAAGCGTACTATTTGCACACGAAGTGGAACTGCGGGTTGCATCTGCGTCGAGAAAAAGCTGCACCGTGCGGGTTTACAATTTAAAGTTTGTAAGCGATTTGTCTGCATTGCGTTTCATAAAGAGTTTGGATGGTGTTTAGTTCGCCGGGAGTCGGAGCCACTGGTAGTAATTTTTGTCTGGCAGCATCGTTTGGTTGCTGAAAATGAGAAAAGTTTTATCCGGGTTTTTCTGCTCAAAAATCTACCACTCACGAGAGTTACTGGACGCTGCTTGGAGTCGATGCGGAATGTACGGAACATCCTGTGCGATGTTCGTACTTTAAAGTTGAGTATCATTTACTAATTTGTATGTATTTAAATAACTGTTGGTCAAGTTCCGACCAATCGATTGGCGGCTAGTTTCAGGCGCAAAGATATAATGGATGTCATAATTGATGCTTTTGGTAGAAAATCAAACATAAACTTGCAAAGAAGAACCATCTGCTCTTCGTGCGTTTGTGGTGTTTGTTCTGCGGTCCGATACACTCCCCCCGTGTACGTGATGCCGGATTCACGATCCTGCTACCGCCGGTGACGATGTTGCGAAACCGTTATCCGCTCAGCACTGGGTGATTCGGAAACCAGCATGGTGTGGTTGTGGCCACGGGTTGTGGTTTGGCTAAAGTTTTTCGTCCACCGCCTTCACGGCCAGCGTAGTGGCCTTCGATAGGTGATTATGACAGTGCTTATGTCGTTGCGTCGATGTTTGCGAATCAATCGGTGAAGTGGGTTTTCTTCGTACACAGATTTGGTTTCAGATGATGCCAATATTTTGCGTTAAAAGTGACCGAATTAGATGATAATTTTTTAGCCATAGTTGACCGAAAAAAAACCTGCTTAAATTAAATTTGCTCCCATTTTAGCGCATAACGAGCAATATTTTCAAATTTAAAAACGGCGCCCAAAAGTATGCAATTCGGGATACACTGAAGGCACTGTCCCAAAATGGCAGACTTTTTAACTCGGTGGCGGTTGCTGTATCGATATCCTGTGGCGGTTCCCGATCACACGTTCCCACAAGAAACCTCCCTCCCAGCGTTCCCACAAGAAGAAGTGTTGCGGTTCAGACACTCGGTCACGAACTGCCAATCGAAACCAGAATGTGGCTCCCGAAGGTCGCCCCATAGAAGTGATACAGAGCCCATCTTATGACACAGCCGTACGGTGGTAGTTTCGGCAAACCCGCAAGAAGTTGGCCCACAGAAAAAGAAACTCTCCGGTGGCACCGCGCTCACTTACAGGCCACTGCGGTCAATAGTGCGGATCACCCGACCGTCGACGTTCCCCGGTTTCGGTCCAGATCCTTCTGCCGGTGGAAAACTTTTGACACCACCACCAGCGCCGGGTTGTCCGTTTTGGCCCCTTAACGGTTGGTTAGGGCCGTGATCACGTGATGGCCGTTGGGTTCTTATGCTTTTTTTGTTGTCATTCCGGCTGGGCCCATCCCAACGATCGGCGAGCGCTCGTGGTGCATCTGCGCCGGGTGTGCAGATTGAATTATTTTACACACGTTTACACTTTGATTGAGTTTTATTGACTTCTAATGTTTTTCAGTTTACCAACCTTCGGAGCGCCCGTTCCGTGCGATGTTTTGCAGTTCGAAACGGTGGAATCGGTCGGTCGGTGGGTGTTTGAATTTTTCTTTTACTGTCGCTGCCGCCGGGCATCGGCATAGGGAAAGCAGAAAGTGTGGTGCGGACGTCCAGAACGTCGTTTGTGAAGTTGCCTTGAACAGAACAATTTTCGGTTGGAGTTTGGTGTTTAGTCGCACACATCATTAGTTGAGAAATACTGGGTATTTTTGGGTGGCAAATTCACTGGAACCGAACAGCAAAATAATGCCAGACTGATCAGCCGCCACGTGTTTCGATTCTTCGCTCTTGATAAAAGTAACAAGAAGGAAAGAAAAGTTCTGTTTCGCCCGTCAAGCGAAAGCCATTGTGGGCCGACAGATGCTGAAAACATGGACAGCGAGCGAGTGTATGAACTCCGAAATAGTTTCGCCGACGCTTGGCGATGCTTCTGGCGGTGATGTGTGTGTGATGTGTTTACAACTTTCACGTCTCCTTAACTTTCTATGTTTAGTGCTCCGTGTTCTGACGCGGAAGCGAACACATAAAATACAGACATCATGGAGGACGGGACCGATTCGGTGGTCCAGCAGTGGCTCGACGCAATTCCGTCGACTATTGTCCGTGTTTCTTCCGGGGCCGCACCACCGTCCACGGGCTGAGAGCATAAATGATACATTGTGCAGCGATGGATGGTTGGAATCAAATTTAGCAAAAGTTTTCTACCCATCGCTCCGGTAAACGGTGGGTGGCTTGGTTTGCTGCTCCTTGGTCGCCGGGAATAAGAACCGCAACTCAGGGATAAGAAGCCCCGGCCAGTGGCAAGTGCGACCGGAAATCGGAAATGGGCAAAGTTCGCGATTGGAAAATCAGGCTCTCTGAGGGTTGCTTCTTGCGCCGCAACCTTTGCCCCGTAGGGACCGCCCTGGAAGTCGCCTTCTCGAACGACGTCTGGCCGGTGGAAAGTTCTTTTAAAAGAAAACAGACCGGCACGGGGACGAGCGACAACGAATCGATAACTGCCTGCAGTTGAAGTGCTAGTTTTGGGCTGGCCACCTCCGGTCCGGACCGGGCTCCGGGACGACGGACAATGGCCGGCCAAATGAGCGATGGGCAAAGTTTAGAGCATTGGCAATTTTACGCTTCATCGGGCGAAAGTTGACGATTTATGGGCAATTTTTAAGATGCTCCGGCGGTGGCCATGCTTTTGATTTGTCAAATGATTCGTGGCGTGGCGATATGATTGTCGCTGTCCTTCGGCGTTCGCCGTCGGTCGCCGTGATCGGCCCCGGCGTCCCGGCGTTTACGTCGTTTTCAGGTTATGGCCTTTTGTTGGGGGCTAATTTAGTGGTGGATTGTTCGATGGGCGGAAAGCTTGGCTTCTTACGAGGGCCGCTAGCTTTTAGCAAAGAGGCGGACAACCGGAACCGGTTGCTTTCTGGAAGCAACAGTGCTTCTTACGGGGGCACAGAATGGTTATAGAAATTCGATTTAGGAAACATTTTCTCTATTGACTTTACCGTCTCTATAGATTCTCTATCTGCATCTTCACAAAAATGTGTGCAATGTGCAGTGAAATTGTGAACTTGTTGACTTTGTGGCCATAATTGGCTATAATTTGTTGGTCGTTGAAGATTTGCGAATGTTCTTCCCCGTACGTTTTAGGCAGAGCATCTATTAATGAACTAATGAAACAAATAAAACGAATACTTTTCAAATATGCTAGCCCAATGAAAGGCTTCTACGTAGTTCAAATAAATTAACGCCTAGCGTGACCCTCGATCCTCAGCCAAGACATTTGATTATCCATTAATGGTTCATTTGAAGGATGGATAAAGTCGAAATCTTAGCTCTGGTTGATTATTGGCATATTTGGAGTAAAAAACCGGAACCACACGCCCCACACGCCGGGAGGAAAAAACGAAACCTTGGTCATGAAAACGAAAGAGCAGCTACTAATGGCGCTACGCCTAATGGTGGCCACGGTGAGCGAACACCGGAAAGAAGCTGACCTTAATTTTTATGCAAATTCATGATCGTTTTCCCGTGCGCTTTTTGTCATGCCATGATGCGATGATTGAAAATTAATTTATGAGCCATATTTCGTTTTTCTTTCGATTTTTTTTCCGAGAAGAAGGAAAACCTTTTCGGTGCAGATCAAAATCATTATTGGGCCTTTCGTCTTAAGGTCATTTTTGAAGGATTTGTTTTTTCTTCCTCTTGGGCGTTGAGCTTCCCTTCCGGGGAAGGGCTCCGCGTGAAGCCATTATCGGCATCGATTCCCCCGCAGCTCGGTGAGAACCGAAAATCACTCCGCGAAAATGTCCGTCCGTTCGGGATGACGTTGTCCAGCTTTCTTTCTGGGCCGTTCGGCGAATTGAGTGAGCATTAAAATGATAGGGAAATGATGCAAATTCTTCCGGCAGGAAGCAAACGCGGGCGATCCCATCAACGTCCAACTTTCGTCAATTTGTCAGCACCGCACCATAATGAGAATGGAGGAGAAAAGAAAAATGAACGAGAAAATGGGCTTTTTCTCCAAAAACCAATCAGCGGGATCGCTTACGGAGTTCGTCTTGATTATGATTAATTACGATTCCCATTCGTGGTCGTTGTCGTCGGAGGCGGCCGACCAAGTCCTTCTAATTTTCATTGTTCTCTAAGGCATCGGCATTTTCACTTAACGAAAAATGTGAGGTTTTCATCGTCTTATTGTTTTTTAGGTATTTGTGCCTTTTTTTTAAAATATGGAATCACTTTCTTCGAAGCAGCCCACTTTAATTGACCATGTTGGAACTCCGTCGGGAAAAGGTTATGTATCGCTCGAATTGTTACCACCGCCGCTGAAATATTTCGTTCCGGGCTATTACTTACTTTCTATTGTAACGGCTTGATACAATCACGGGTTATTGGTGGCACAGAAAATGGGCTTGTAAAACCCCGATGCAAATGTACCGTCAAAGAGATGGATGGGACCTTGGCACGAAACTCAAACTGGGCGGGTTGAGAAGGAGCTGTGTAGAGTGTTTACGGTTGAAAGTGAAAAAATGGCCTTTGCCACGAAAGCCACACACCGTTCTTGTTGTTGCATTTTGTAGCGAATGCGAACTAAAAATGCGAATGCGACGTTCGTCCGTAAATTGAATGCAATTTCGCCTAAAGGACTAATAAGCTTGCTGAAATTATCTGTTGCATAGTTAATGGCTTGGTTGGACTGATAAATTGCAGAGCCATTAAGAGTTGTTAAACACGACGAAAGACGCTTTCCATATTTAAGCGTCTAAAGGGCATTTAAGCGTCTAAAGGGCCTGCACGTTCTTACACCTTTTTTACGCCATCTAACGGAGGCTTCGAAGTCTTCAACTTCAACATTGGTCGGTTACGATACTTTTCAAAAGTTCTATTGTGTTCGATGTTTGCTACAATAATTAAATGACCTTACAGATGGAACTTCAACAACTGAGCATCAACTAATCAACGTGGGGCGTTCGATAAATTTCCTCACGCACGGTTAAGTTGTACAACATCAACACAATACAAGCGAGAGCTGCAAACGAGTTCGCCCTCGATTTTCGCTCATCTGCGCTGAAGGAATTTTCCCACGTGGCCCCTCCATGTGGAATGCATTTCCTACCCTAGGGGAAACTGGGGAAACCGGGGTTGTCCTTCCGGAATGCGATTACCACCAGTGGCGGCGGCAAACACTGAGGCCCTCGAATTCCGCAACAGCTTTCGCAGTACTTTCGCAGCTCTACTCACTGGATCGAGACTCACAGGATATGTGTGTGGAAAAGTTTCACAACTAATATCCTCGGTACTGCACGCCGACTCTGTGTATGTATGTGGGGCCGCTTCAATTACACGGCCGGGAAATGAAGTACGAATTGCTCGAAACACACACCCCCCGGAAGGATTTTGCAACGGATCTGGCACCGGCTGGCCCCCATAACACCATTGCGCTCGATTGCGTGAAGGTAATTTTTCTTTATTCGAGCACCGAGTGTAGTTGGATAAATTATTCCGTTAATTTATATCCCTGCTCCGGCGTTCCTTCGGCGGTTCCGGCAACGTAACGCCTGTAACGCACGTTCGCACAATCATTCCCCGGTCCCCGGGCGGGAGGCCTCCCGCTCGTCGGAAGTGGCCTCCCTCCGATCATAAAGAGGAAATGGCTATAGCAAATTAAATTTATTGACTCCAATAAAGATAGAAACGGGCCCAGAACCAGTCGGGGAGCGAGCGGAGCGAGAGTAAAAGTTAATCATGATCCCGTCGCAGGATCCGGTTAGCGGGTGGCGCCAGCTACTCGAATGAACCGGCTTACGAACCGTTTAATGTTGTCGTTCGCCGTACGCACGTGGGGCCGCCCGAAGAAAGGACACTCGAAGACACACGGCCCCACAATGCTGGTGCTGCTGCCGAGGCGCTGGTAATCTTGCCTCGTCAAACAACCAAATCCCGAGCTCGATTGGTCATCGGCTGCAACCGATTCGATACGCCCGTTGTTTCGACCGTCTCAAGGGGACGGATTCGTTGACGGAAGTCGGAGCGACGGAGCCATGCCATTTTGGTGTGTGTGGCAGGATGACGAAGACACGCGCAGAACGTGAAATGGTTCGTAATGCGCCGGCCGTTTGACGATTGCCCGGCTGATTTTTATCAGTCATATTAGATGCCGAATTTATGATCACTTAAATAGATAGATTGAACGGCCGAAGCCACTCCACTTGGCCGTTGGAAGTAGCTAAAAGTAACGAAGTTTCCAATGTCTGGATCTTTTGCGAGGTTTTGCTGGCTGGCAAGATTGATTAAAACGGATGGCTTTTTGATATATTTGAATTTGTTTTCTTAACTTTCTTGCGTTGCTGCAAGATTAGTCCAATTTTACGAGACTGCGTTTAAATGGCGTTTCACGGGGCAGGCATCAATTTATGGTCCGCATCCTATTAGTTCGCCCCGGTGAAAGTGCGAATACAAACGATCGTGACTGAAATTAAGTTGAGAGGCTGAGTGTCGATATTTTACGCGCTAAACTACGCATTTTTGGTCAACTTTCTTCGAGTTTTTGACATTTTTGAAGCATTTTCAATAGGCAACCTGTGTTATGGCCGGTCTACACGCTACGATAACGATAACGATATCTGCGTAAGT